>NC_134702.1:23198166-23541354 GCF_043290135.1 Rhipicephalus microplus
TACTTAGCAAGTTTTCCTAAAAACGTGTACAATGGATGCAGATTCTGAGATTTCATAGCTTAAAGTGAACCAATCTACGAGAACAAGCTGCGCTAAAACAACAGTGTGTTCACAGTGCTGTGTGTGCATTCTAATTCAACGAAAGTTATACAAGAAACATGTACATGAACTTTACTGAGATGGCCATTGACAAGAAATATGGCCACTAGGACAATGCCTTAAAAGCAGTTGGAGTTCCTTGTATGTGATAAAAAGTGAAAGCGTGTTGGTAGTTCATTTCCTTACCATCCATCTTCACATTGTGTAGCAACGGTTGCGTGGGTGGCTGGTTTTTCTACATGAAAGTAAATGCAGTATCTACTCTGCAACTGCAGCACAATAGTCTCCTTTCTGATGCTGAAGTCAGTCTTGAGTCTTGAAAGTGTTGTTGAAGACTGCAATCTTCTGGCCAGTCTTGGATGTTACTGGACTAGCTGTCGGCATCTGCAGCCATTAGTAGTAGGATTTTGCTTGCAAGTGAATCAGCTCATCCACTTCAGCTGCTTTAATGAATCAGGATAACATTTTCTGGACATTGTTGCCATGGTGATGCAAGCTGAAAACTGATTTCAAGGTGCAACGCTAAGCTTGCACCTAACATGGCACCTAGCTTATAACACTGTTAAAAATGTGAACAAGCCAGAGAATGCACTAACTGCGGAAACACAATGTCAAATGCCAAAAATGGTCGTTACAAGAGGTTAATGACCTGGCATTCTCTGTCTACACAGCATGCAATGACTTTTCTTGCTTTTAAAACTGAGTTTATACATTGGAAATCAGCAGACACTACAAGTTATATTTTATTCTGAATTTCAAAGTATCAGTTGAATGCAATATTGTTACTCTGTGTTTGTTGTTTTGTTGTTCGTAGCCATTTTTGCTTTTGTTGCTTTGTTTGAGCCTTTGAGAACATACATATTTTCGTCAACGTTTTGCTTCCTTCAAGATGGGCCAATCAGCCTACCTGACCATGTTCAGTCATAGCACTGATCCAACAAACAGTTTACATATGGTGATAAACTATTATACTCTTCTTGCATATGCTTCTGCAATGTTTAGCTACTTGCCTTTATCTTCTACTTAGGCTTTAGCAGTCTCTACTCTGCCATGCACGATGCTGCTCTAATTTACCAATTTTAATAAAATGTGCTACATTTATAGAAAAGTAATGTTTCTAGTGATTACCTCTGTAATTTTTTGCTTGTGGCTTTTTATAGCTAAAACATAAATTAACCCCAATAGCTTTTGAAGTTATGGATTTTTGCAAGTTGGCTGCCATGTGAAAAAAAATTATAGTTACCTACGAAGCAGGGTCCTTATTCACACAAAACCTTTATGACAATAGTTTGCAATGACAGACTGTTGTTCTGGACGTAGTTAGTAAAAACCAATGGGGAATGATGACTTCTGTGAAGTGGCCCCCTCATTTTCTGGGCTGTTTAAACAGGAAAAATATTTATATTTATACCACTTCATACTACTCTGAATGGATAACACCATTCCGCAAGTAGGCCATGTTCCATAGAACATATTCCGGGCACTTTCAGCATTGTTACCTACAGTTCAATGTGACGTCTTTGCATGTTGCAGAGCTATAGTTGCAAAGGCGACCGATCAGTGATTGGCAGCAGTGGATTTCGAACCCACTACTTGCTAAAGTTGCGATGTAGTACTGCCAATTTCAAGCAGATTGTCCTGCTTTGTGTAGCTGACATTGAGCACAAGTTAAATAGCATACATTTCCTACTTATTAAAGTGTCTGTCTGCTCATGAAAACTGGTCAAGTAAATGTGTGGTGCAATGATGTCCATGCAATTTGCTTAGAAACAAAAGCCTTCCACGACACTATGTATTTTCTAGCATACAATCCATGCTTGCATTTTACTCATGCCCATTCCCAGAGTCCCACTACAAGCCACAGAAAAATTAATATTTAAAGAAGGAACCCCGCATGCCGACACAAAGCTGCTTTTCTTGTGTCACCATAAAGCCATGCTGTGAAGCCAACTTGCACACAGAAATTTGCATACAAGCTGCATTCAGACCTAAGCTCCAAATTTTCTTTATATTTCAAGCAGGTTATACGCAAGATAAGTGGTATTTGTGTCCAGGGTGTAGGGGGTCTTGATGTTTAGTAAAAAAGTTACGATGGCTCTTATTTTGCTCCCTTTTTCCCTCCCCCCACACCACATAAAGCCCTGCTCCCTTAAAGGTTGCAGAAGTAAGAATAAAAGGCTGAAATCAATATTTCTATCCAGAGTGGTTCAAACCTTCAAAAGTGCTCTATGTTGGTACATCACCTCAAGACACTCAAATATAAAGTGCATCTTGTTAAAACTATCTCCCTCAAGTTTGTATCAAACATACCAACGCTTCTAAGTCAAAACTATGGTTGTCCCCTTTGGCCTGCCTGCGATTTTGGCAACTGACAACTGAAGATACCTTGTTTGCTATACGCTACATCTTGCTTGATGTGCATACTTTTCAAAATGCCCTGTGAGCTTGCAGCTACATTAAGTGAAATTTTTACCTTGCACCAAAGCGTTCACCAAATGATCAAATGGCCACATTATCTCTGCCCAATGTGCTTGTACCCATATAACGTCTAACAATACGTGACATTCTCTTCAACAATTTCAGTGCGACTACATCAGTGAGAGTTTGGTTGGTTTTGGACCCCCGAAACAAACATTTTGAAGTAAATGACACACGAGACTTCTCGTTTACAAACATTTACTTCTCGTTGCACTCAAGTTGCCACTTACATGCGCGGCATACACGCAAAAACTGGGTTTCCTCTCTAAGCAATAGCTTTTTTTTTCTTAAGCCAGGCACAAACATGAATTCCGTTGTCTAACACGTGGTACACCTATCTAAGTACAGAGGACAATTTTTCTTTTCTTTTAAGCACAGGGAGGAAATAACGAACAAACATTTTGAGTGTAAAGACCCCTCTTTCAAAATGAACGAACAAGAAAAAAAAAACTGCACCATCAAGGCATGAGCTAGGCTTCCCACAACCCTTCTGGCCAGACATATCACATTTCCTTTTTTTTTCTAACAATAAGAGTAGGAAAATAACTCCTATATCTAGACTTCAAGGAAAAGCTAATAAGCAGCACGCGAGTTTTGTATACACCACAATATGTATATATATTTTTTATAAATATTTATAACTTATGTACAACAAACAACCATCCACAGATGGACTGGGTAGCAGGGAAGGAAGGGGGTTCTTTTTTTTTCTTTCTCTCCCTCTCTTTACAGTCTTAGCTGAACACTTGAGACGGGAAAACTGTTTGAAAGGAAGGAGACGACGTGGCCAAGACGGGGAGGAAAAATGGAATGTGCCTTGTAACTGCGGGTTCATTCGCATTCGCTGAAGGGTCGCCTTTAGTGGGCGTCGTGATGGCTCCTCAAAATTGAATCCAGGCCCCTTGACTTGGCGACTGCTGCGATGGCACGCTGCTGTTTGCCGGCGGTCTGCAAGTTGTGAGAAAGCGAAGAGAGGGTCATGTGAAAAGAGGGTTCTTAATGGTTAAATATTGCAATCGTGTAGTCAGCTTGACTGCAGTGTAGGTGGTAGCACCGACGAACCTCTACATAGTTCCCAAGAGATGCAAAGCAAGCTTGTTGGTGGCACACCTTCAGTAAGTTTCTTTGTAGTGCTCATACATTACAGGACAAAATGAAGGAACATATAGACGCATTGAGCGCTGTGTCCATCGATACGTGCCTTTATTTTGTCCTGTGTCGAATGTGTGCGACAAGCAAACTCTACAGTGATTACAAGTACGTTGAACACAAGTCTATTCAACTGTTGTACACATCAAACTGTGTAACACCACCTTGCAGAGCCGATGTACAGCAATATACAAAGCGTCTATTGAAAACTTTCACTATAACTATAAATATATCTTCTCAGAAAACTTTATGCGGCATAATCATAAAGTAACTGATGTCCCGGCAAAAGTCCTACAGTCTGTTTTATTGAACTTTTAGTGTGAATAACCATTTCTTGTGTTATATTCAATATACGTGTTTATTGTTACTAATATTGGTGGGAAGAGGATTGCTTTCTCTATGAATTAGTGTAATACACTTTATAAGACACAATATTAATTATAGCTAACATACAATGGTGTCAAGGAAAGAATAGGGGATATTATTATCATCATTAGTCTGTTCTAACTACTGTCATGTCAAACAACGAAATACATGCCCTAAAATTTCCACTTCTTTTCTACTACTACAAACTTTAGAGTGCCGCATGCTCTGCTAATAGGAGATAAAAAGAAATAATATTTATTTGGACCATCCCAAAAATGGCTAACTTATCACAGATATCAAAGTGTTAGTAAGTTTCCCTGCAATACTCTCGTATTGTGGTAAAGGATGCCAATACCATATACGTGCAGTAGCTTGAGGTTTTTATATGTAATTATTAATTACCATACAACAACCTGCTTTGTGATATATTTCAGGCATAACAGTGACGTCACCATGCCAAGTGCACTTGCGCGAGCGTAACATCAGAATAAATATTCACCTCTAATTTGGTCATGCAGATCTATATATTGCAGATTTTTGGATGAAACATTAATGCACTGGCATACTTTACAGGCTTGACCATCATATAAAGGTTCTGCCAAAGAGAGTATTTTTTGGCTAGAAAAAACGAAAATGCCAACAAGCGTAGGATTAATACCAGCACAGCAAAAAGCAATCAAGCATTGGGCACACTTGAGCTGGCTCTCTTACAGAGGTGAATGACAGATGCACCGCGGTGTTCCTGGCAAGGCTTGTACAAAACTATAAAGCTGTCACCACGTTTGAATCGCAAGTGAAGAAACAGCTTGCTTACGTGACGGGAGCACTGGCAAAGTCGCCCCAGGGGTCGGCTGAGGTGACTGCTGCCGGTGCTACCGATGCCGCATTGCCGGACGGACCGTCCCCGGACAGAAGCGGAGGGGCACTCTCCTTCGGTGGACTCAGGTCCAACAGGTTCCCCACTCCTCCGGCTGCTGCAGGCTGGGACGACGAGGAGGCGGGCGAGCAGGGGTTGCTGTTGCCCTCGGGCGTCTGAGCCGTGGCCGGACTCGACGGAGGCGGTCGGAGGCCACTGCTGAGCTGCGAGGTCGGCGGAGGCAATTTGACGCCTCCCGGTGGCGGCGGAAGCAAGCCAATGCCTCCTCCACCGCTGCCAGATGTGGGTGCCCTTGGTCTGCTCTTTCCCGAGCCGGATTTCTGCTAGGCATCAAGAAAAAACAAAGACGATGTGACTAGCTTCAAAGTCTGGCTTCAACTGCTAGTGCTCAAGGCCTTATCAAATTTCAGTATCTCTACAAATCCTCCGATTCAGTAAAGGGCGCTCAGACATCTGAAAACTTTCATGTTTAGGTTCTATCACAAACCAGACTGTAAGAAACATGACTGAAACATTAAGAGCCCTCCCACTGCCGTGAATTTGGATGCCAGCAAAATAAGCAACAGCTGCTTCACATAGTTTTCGTAGCCATTTGCACTTCTGTTTGCAATTTGAGTTTGAAACTGTTGAATTTTCAATTCCTTCTATTCTTCCTCCGAGTGAATGGCGCGCATTCACCCCATAGCAAGTCCAAAGGGCAACTGCTGATAGTAGTGCTAGCGCGATATCTAAGCCAAAAGGCACAATGATCGGTGAGAAATGTTGCTGCCGTGTATCCCAACACTAGCAAAAGAGGCATCAGCAGTGATGAGGGGTACAGCAAAACAATTGTTCCAAGCGTAGTTTTGTCTGCGGATGCAATCTGCCAGAACTTAAGTCATATACAGCTTTGCTGTAAAACGAAACGAGAAGTGCAGATACATGTTTAGCGTTATAATGGGAAAGTAACAGTCTCTTGATGTTGTTGTATAAGTTTTAACAGAGAACAAGGGGTCCACCATGGCTACAGCACCCATAGGCTATGCGCAACAGCCATGCAGGGACTAGCAGGGCGAGAATAAATGATAATTATGCCTATCGAGATCACAGACAGAAGTTTTAATTACTCAACAATCAATTATTTATAGTGGTATACCGTATTGAGAATCTTCTCACAATAAATAAATTAGCCAATAGCTGCTTCAGTATAGGAATGTGTTAACGCTTCAATCTGTTCCTCTGTGTTAGTCTGAGATTACTGCAGTTGCAAATCTGCACATGCTAAGGTACAGTGCGAGACGAAGGTGAAAGCTAATGTTACAGGCAAAGAAGTCAAACACAGCAAGCGCAAGAACCCAGATCATTACTACCATATAGCTAAATAAGAAGTTTGCTATCCGTGCCGGCAGCCAGATACCGCTCTCGCTCTTCCTCATGTAACTGAAGTGCCCGCAACTTACACCAATGTTCATGTTGATCTTGATTGTTTGGCCTTCCTTGAAGCTGAGGTCCAAATGCGGCTGAGCGGGATCACTGCCGCCTTTCTCCAATTCCTCAGTCTTCTCCAGCCACCTGAGTTATTCAACAATATGCCTATATGATGCACGATAGAACAAGCACCCTTTTAAAAAATTTTCATACTTCAAGTGCACTAAATGAAAGTTGGAAATCTTATTCAGAAAGAGTGTCTTTTTTTTTTCTGATTCTAAATATATATACACTCACTGAATGGTAAGCAGCTGTATCATGAAAATATTTTTTAGCACATACATTCAGTTTATCTCCTAAGGGGCACCTCACTAATTTCGCTTCTTCGAACGCAAAAATAAAGGACATGGCCAGACTTCCAGACAGTTGTTATCCTCAATGAAATATTCATTTTTCCATAATCTTGTTCACCAAATTAGAATTTACTGAAACTACAATTAGTAATGAGCCAAAATATTTGCTAAGTTCAGATTTCCTTATTTTACACCGAAATATATTGAACATAAACACTCTGGCAATCTGATTCTGTCCTTTCTTTTTGCACATGTGAAAGCAAAGTTACTGATAAGCTTCGTAAGCCTCAAATATGTGTATAAAAAAAACTATCTGGTGCAGCTGCCTAAAAACCTCCTTACTGTGGCATTAGGAAATGGTATATCACATATATGTGACAGGAATTTTTTAATAACACATGACAGATGAACACTACGTACTTGAAGTGGTCTTGAAGGGCAACATTCAGGTCGAAGGAATCGCCGCGGTCCGCGAAACCAATACCAATGAATGCTGCACGGCCTGCAAAGAGAAAGATCATCAATTAATTGGAGTACTTAAAATGCCATGTACAGCCTGAACCTTGCAGCAAATTCAATATGCCTGTGCCCAATAGCAAGCACAAGAGAAGCCCACATATGAAGGGCCGTATCATCTGTGTCAAGACAATCCATGTCTTATAGGCAATCCATGCACTCTTAAATATGCTGCAGTAATGTACCCCCTCCCGTAAGTTTGTGAAACGTGAGATTGCCGAGAAAGCTATTTTCTTGCTATGTCTGAGAATATAGCCTCCGAATATATGCCACAGCTTGTAATAGTTATTGGGACCTACCCATACATGGCATAGCGTAAACTTTTGTGGTCGGGTGTACACCAGGACGTAATTCTGACTCTGAAGAGAGGCTGAAAAATATTCATGCACCACTCTTGTTTTCTTCATTGAAAATTTTTGCTGTCCTTTTAACAACGCTGTAATACTGGAATTCCTCAAGACACAAGATATCAATTACGTCATCTTTCAGGTTGTCAATTACATAATGCATGCCAAATGGTATCATTCTAGTGTAATTGCACATGTGAATTGAATTAAATGAAAGCATTGCAGAAGCTGTTTGCTGATAGCTTTATTTTTGTGCAATGTATGTGCTTCATAAAGACTGGAAATAAACAATTGCAATGACATAGCACCAGACAATGCCGTGAGTTGCACCAACTTCCATTTCTCCAGAGTACTGAAAAATTTCTTTCACCTTTCAAAAAATTGTCACAGGAGCATCGTACAACTTTCAGGATGTAGTATGAATGATAGCGGTTGCTCAAACTTTTCTTACGAAAGCACAATTTTAAATCAAGCAATACAGCTGTGAAACTGTTTTTCAAATACATCCAAAGAAAGTAGCGTACCGTTGTCATCTTGCAGCCTAATGACAAAGTAGCGGCTTGAATCCATCACCGCCTCTACTGCAATACCTGGGTACTTGTCTATTGGGCACTTGGCAAACAGTTCACCTGCGAGAGGATTGTTTTTGGCATGATGAGAAAAGAACGTCACCCGCAACAGCAAGTGAGTGTGGACTTCTTTGCATTTTCGATTGTTGCTTGTGTAACCGCTGGGAGAAAAAAAAGTGAACGCAAAGAAGAGAAGGTTTACCAAAGCATGGTTCTATTCAAATCACAACTGTTGTTGAGAACAAAATATCACAGACAATGCAATGACTGAGAGCTTTTTCAAAGGACTTCATTCAATTGTGGCTAAAGATATAATTACAGCTATATTACTGGATTGATGTAAATAGCATCTCACACAAAAATAAGTTTGTTCCTTATAAAGCTTTATTTTTAACACTAAATCTATTGCAAGACTATTTTTTATTGACTTCATTGTAGCCAATATTTCGTTATATCCGGGTTCTTTATATCGAGGTTTGAGTATATACGAGAGCACCCATTTGGGCTTTAAATAAGCAATATAGAGCGTAACATCCATCTTGCCCTCCTTGTACGTGTTGCGTTGGATTGACCAGAGGTTAATCAGCTTATCCGAATAAGACTTGCTGATAAACTAAGTCATGAATGCTCACCCGAGTGCTCAGATTTGGGTGCACGTTAAAGAACCCCAGGTGGTCGAAATTTCCGGAGCCCTCCACTACAGCGTCTCTCATAATCATATGGTGGTTTTGGGACGTTAAACCCCACATATCAATCAATCAATCAATGCTCACCCGAAATCTTGTCCTCGAGCTTCAGAATGCACTCCTTTCCTTTCACAACTAATCTCATTCGCCCTTTCCATTCTGGAGCGTCAAGTTTCCAGTCTGCAGCCCTGTGTGAAGTGAGATAATAAGTTTAAGGTCAGTGCATCAAACAAGGGCTTCTGAAGAAAACACACACACGGCACTGACTTTGAGCAACATTTAACAGTGAAGTTATAACCATATACATATGGTACAGAGGCATGCATTGAAGTGGGTGGTCTTGTCAAAGACTATAAAACACAGACAACTGTGTCAAAGACTATAAAATCACAAATCACTTACTGCGTAGTCACTGAGCTCGAAGACAGTACAAAATTTAAAATTCATTGGGACACGCGATCTCTAGTGCGTGCAATATGCAATGTTTGCCTTAATCAAACATCCAATCTCGCTTTTTGCCACTCGTTAATATTGAAACTGTGCCTTCCCAGAACATGCACTGAGCTTGAAATCATATGGCTTTCTTTTGTGTAAAACAGAATTTTCTCTTCCATTTTTCTAGTACACTGAATTTGGGTCAACATGCAATTTGAAAAAATTTTAGCTTGATTTTGGAAGTTATCCAACAGAGGTGTAAGTGAAAGAACACTGAAGCCTTCTTTTCTTTTTCCACTGCACGTGAAAAGACCACGATATGATACGAGATGCGCGGTATCAGACGGCTGCGGTTGTATTTTGACAACCTGGTGTTCTTCACCGTGCGCCAGCACATTCAGCTGCATCTGCAAGTGCTGTGCACATAACTCAAGCAACGCTCCGATCTTTTCTTTTACAACTTTTCCGCGACACTTTGCGATTGCTGTACAGCGGATTCTCCTGCACCTAGTGCCGCAAGGTGAGATTATGTTTCCTCCAATCCACGCTTTCGCGGGGCAATTTTAGAGGGCACAGTGCGACATTAATGCTCAGGCATACGCATTGCGGAGTTGTGCTCCTGATTTTCAGTAAACAAACAAACACACGCATCCGGTGGGCGGATCGGAAATGTCAGCACGCCGTCTTCCCCCCCTCTACCGCCTGGCATTGTTCGGAATAGGCAAGTAGTTCAACACACAAGGTCCACAAGCTATACACGGACAGGGCGGTGCCACAACAAGGAAAGACTTCAACCAAAAGAGCTTCTTTCTGGAAAAATAATTTGCGGGCGGCTGGAGTACCGCATAACCGACGCAATGCCTGCAGTGTGGCAGTTTAGTGAACTTCCAGAGAACAGCGACGAAGTGCTTCGTTAATTCGCATTTCGTTCTGAATCGCACAATATGTGAACGAAGCCACAATAGCGAGCAACCGTTTCTATTGAACGAGCACACTTATTGCAAAACATATATCTGTCCACGAAGCAGAAAAAAAATACACCCACAAGTGCTGCCCGCAACTAGGCGTGCTGACAGCGCGCTCTCACTTATCAAGCTCAGTCCGTCACGAAACGGACGTGCGTGACTAAAGGATGCGCTAAACTGACCTGTAACCTCTGTTTGTCGTCCTTGGTGGTATTTTGTAGACGAAAACTTCGTTTTTAACGAGCAAGACGCTTTCGTAGTCTTCCATACTGTCAGCGATGGCAGTGGCGCCTGGCGGTGCGTCATGCGTACTATGTGGAACGAGAAAAGCGGCAAATTGAGAACCGCGTGAGTACGCGGGGAACTACAACGCTAGGCACCCTAACAACGATGTGAGTCGTTCATTCTTGGGCACCAAAAGTATTTGTTCCGCTGATCACCCGACAGATACAAATACTGATAGATGCATTCACCGGAGAAAGAGGGAGGGAGTATTTTGTTTTACAAAAATCGTGAAAGTTTCGCGCGTGCCGCAAGGGTGACTCAATGAATACGGCAGCAACAAATTGGATAAATCACGTTGTCGGGCTAGTTGATTTGGAAGTTGCTGGAAAATACCACCTAGGACAACAAACAGAGGTTATATGTCAATTTCGCGCATCCAACATATGCACGTTCTTTAAGTAACGGACTCCGCACGATAAGTTGCGATAAGTGAGAGTGCGCTGTGAGCACGGCCAGTTGCGGACAGTGCGTGCGGTGCGTTCGTTGTGGTCTCCTCGTACGAACGAACGCTCAAGCACCGTCCGCAATAAAAGGGGCATGCGAGAGGTTAGCGATGTGCAGTGATAGAAAACCGTAACGCAAATAGTAAGCGCGACATATGGACATGAACACATTGCTACCCCCCCCCCCCCCCACCTTTTTTTTTTCGACGTCGTTCCTTGTCAAGTCGGGCTTACACATGTTTTTTTTTATTATTGAACAGCTGTGGGAGTTTTTCTGTATCTCGTTGACTACTTCTCTACGTGTCTATAAAATTTTCTCTCTTTCTATTTCTTTCTTTCTCCTTCGCTCGATCTCCTTTTTTCTCTCTCTGTACTTGTTCTCTAGCCACTGTACTTGTTCTCTCGCTTCGCTTTTTATTTCTTTCCTTTCTCTATCCCTCACTGCCTCTATTTGTAGCTTTGTCTTGCTATCTTTTTTTCTTTTTTTCCCTTACTTTTTCTCACTCCCCTTCTCGTTGTATCGCCTTCTGTCTTTGCTCTCTTTCGTTATCCCTATTTCTTTCCCTCTCTGTTCTTTCTCTCTCCATTAAGAGTTATTGCATTCACCGCCGGACAAGTCGGCGCACTTGTTCCAGGAGCGAATCTGAAGAGGATGCAGATGAGAAAAAGGGCGAGGAGACCGCGTTCCGGTTTATGATGCTGATGATAGTTTTCGGATTCAGCAGACGCGCATTGCGCTCGGCCTGAACAGCTCCGCTGTAAAATAAATATAGGAATGCTATACAAGCTCAGGCTAGCAGGGATCGATTGATTCCCTGTAGGATCTGATCAGCCGTAACTCTTGACACAAAACGTTCGCGTGAATGCGGCCGCTCCAGTGAGCGAAGTGGTTTTTGCGCTCTGTCGCTTCAAGACGAAGCGGACAGCACTGCATCTACAGGGGTATGGCTTCCAACCATCCCGGTAAGCGGCGGAAAGGCTAAACTTTACCGCGACCACCCAGTTGGCCTAGGCCCGGTCGCTAATCTGCAGGTTTTAAATAAGTTTTGTCCATCCATCCATCCATAACACTTCCACTCATCTCAGCTGATATGGTGCGCGCAACCGTGTCGTTTTGATCAGATAGCATTGGCTGCCCGGGCAACGCGGCTGGCGCTAGCCTACCTTTGCGCGAGCCTACCTTTGCGCTAGCCTACCGGCGTGTTTCACATCCGCTTGAACCGCGCCCGTCTGCTGCCTTCGCAAGCTTTCGCTCACATATAGAACATATGACGCGCGGGGCGATGTTACCTATTTGTACTTTAAACGGAACATGACGGCAACGACAAAAAATGAGCCTCGAGTATCCCCGTTTTTGATATCGCAGTAAGAAGAGCAATAAACTTTATTTAAAATGAGCCGATGACGGAGTCGACCAAGGCATGGTCGGCTTCTATAACAATTCGTGGGCCTTAGCTGATAGCTTGGCCCTGTTCACCAGACGTCATATTTAAGGAACTCCCATCGTCATGTTGGAGTGTACTTGATGTTCACTATTCGTGAGAATACCTTTCTCTAAACAGATCCTCCATTGCGGGAACGGGACGGCATTATGCTCTCCCATAGTAGAGTACCAACTACTCTAAATCGTTAACCACTTTTTCTGAACACACTCTCATTCCGATCTTGGAGCGACTGTACACACAGCTGATATCTGTTTTCTCGAAGGAACTCTTGTTTCCCGGTGAGGAGGAATTCTTTTGGCACTGGTCCTGCCCTTTTGTGTTCGTCTGTGACGTGTGAAGCTTGTTTTCAGGCCTGCCTGGTTCTGGTAGGCTGATGTTTGTTTAGTACTGGCACAAATACCTTGTATATACCACGAAAATACGTAACATGTAAATACTTACGCTTAATTTGTGTGTTCTTCGTTTTCCATGTAATGTACATGTGTAATCATATCTTTTTGTAACAATATTTGGTGTGTATGTGCATGTTCTGTTCTGTCGCGATGTTCTGTTGCATTGTAATTGATGTTCACTGATCGTGAGAATACTTTTCTCTAGACGTATGTCCACGCATGGTCGTGGCGTAATTTTTGTCGACACGTCCTCCTGAAACGTGAGGCACACGGGACGGCTTTACACTCTCCCGTAGTAGAGTACCTAGTACTCTAATTTGTTACCCACTTTTCTGAACACAGGTTCCTCCACTGTGTCCACATTGCTACGGTGTACTAGAATAACCTTGCGCCGCATGTCATATGGCGTGGCAACGTGTTGGGTGTGCAAGAGCGTGCGCTCATTAGACTGAAATTTCATCAAATGCCACCATTGCCTTGTCACTGTGACTGAAAATTGAATACGCAGGTCTTTGAGAGCTTCAAAGCACGTGTTATATATCCCCGGCTTTCGATATTTCAAGCGAGAATCTCAAACATCTTATCAATTTATCGCCGTTCCCACCTTTGCACCAGGGCAAAAAATACACACGCGCACTCCCCGTTCCGACGCGTTGACTTTATTTCGGGAGGTCTCCGACCTTTCTTTGTGCGCTTGTGTTGCGTGTGTATATGTACTATCATGCACATGTGCAAACTGCTAAAGCGCCGAGAAAAAAAAAAGGGGGGGGGGGCATTCCCAAATCTCTTTTCTAATGTATTTACCTCGGTTGAGTGCTGACTGCTATGTATGTGCAATTATGATGTTTATCTTACTCTAATCTTGTGTGGAGAGCTTCGTTCGTAAATGGTATCCACGCTATGATCACAGCGTTGTGAAACCCAACGCGGCCAGTGCTCGAGCGCTGTCCATTTCTCGATGCGCGGTCGGCGTTCGTGCTGGCAAATGAACGGTAGCGTTGCACCGCGCGCGAGGGTGCTCTCTCTGGCGACGCGTTGATGCATGTGCTCAGTCACGTGGCGGTACTTCAATCGCTCGCGAACACGAGCCGATATACGCAGCAGTTCTTGCCTTCGACACCCTTTCTGCGCCGATCGAGAACTTCTGACTGTTTCGAAACATGCTCCACATCCTCGAAAACTTGAAGAAGCTCTTCAGGGTTAGGAAGGTACACACGGACGGCAATGTCTTCCGTCTTCACACCGTCGTCACGGTCGCCTTCCTGATGGCCTTCGGCACGATCCTCACCACGAAGGAGTACGTGGGGACGCCCATCGACTGTCACTGCCCGATGGTTCCCAAGAGCGTGGTCGACTCGTTTTGCTGGGTGGAGTCCACTTTTAGCTTTCGTGCGCTCTTCAACGCGTCTTTCAACGCGAGCGTCATCTACCCCGGCGCCGGTCACAAGCCTCCCAGGAGCGGACTCAGAGACCGGAAGTACCACACGTACTACCATTGGATCTGCTTCCTCATGTTCGCCCAGGCGCTGTGCTTCTACGCGCCTCGGTGGCTGTGGAAGGCCTGGGAAGGCGGCAAGGTTTCCGCCATCGTCGCCGCACTTGACATCCGTTCGGCTATGACGCAGAACAGCGCTGAGCTTTGGTCCCAGATGGTGGACTTTCTCGTGCTCAACATGAACCACAATCGCTACTTCCTGGTCAAGTACCTCCTGTGCGAGCTTCTCAGCGTCGCCAACGTCATAGCCCAAGTGACCTTCACCGACTACGTTCTCGGAGGAGGGTTTCTGACCTACGGCTGGGACCTGGTACGCTGGCATCGCGCTGAGGACCACCGGGAGTTCGTGAGTCCGGCCGTGATGGCCTTCCCACGCATCGCCATGTGCACTTTCCTCAAGTACGGTCAGTCCGGGACGATCGAGAACCTCGAGGCCATCTGCGTCCTCCCGCTCAACATCATCAACGAGAAGGTGTTCGCATTCCTGTGGTTCTGGTACGCGACCGTGCTGTCCGCTGGCGTCTTGGCCGTGTCCTACCGCGCGTTGCTGATAGTGAACGTGCCGCTCAGGCGTCGTCTGCTCAGCTGGCGTTATCCGGACAGCCAGCGTATCCCGGCCCTCGTGTCGTCCATGTCGGCCGGCGACGTCTTCCTGCTCAGTCTGGTGGGGCAGAACGTGGACTCGCTCGTCTTCAGCCAGTTGGTGACGGAACTGTGGCGCAGGACGATCAACTCGATCAACGGGGCGCCCGTTGCCGTCGTGGTGCCCACCGCTCCTGTGCCGCGCTGAAGACAGAAGTGAAATGTTTTTTGTCTGATTCTCATCTCTCCCGTAAGGTTGTACCGTGAGAGTACACGTGTCTTTCATTGTATGTTCTGGAGTGACTTTTCCCGCTTTACTTTCAGTTCCAGCTTTAAATTTTTTGCACCATTTTTCATGTGGTTGTGTTGGTATTACTGTGCGAGACAGCGAACGTCTCATCGGCATTTCGCGGCGGTGTGCGTTGGCTTCTCGAGCCCTCTGTGCCCACAAAAAATATTTTAAAAATGCATGACGTGGTAGAGGGGAGAGAAAGCCGGAGTCTACATAGACTCCCGGCACTGCCTCTGGATTCTGGTCATTCGGCCTATTTTCTCTATCCACCAGGCAATCGGAAAGGGCTACCAGGCAAAGGCTTGGGCAGGAGTAGTTGATATATTTCGTTTCAAATGCGAATGCAGTGCTTGTGAAGACTGCAGGCAGGCAGACAGACAGACCAATTTAACGGTGACCGGCCGCGGTGGTATAGTGGCTAAGGTACTCGGTCGCTGATCCGCAGGTCGCGTGATCGAATCTCGGGTGCATTTTCGATGGAGGCGAAAATGCTGTAGGCCCGTGTGCTCAGATTTGGGTGCACGTTAAAAAACCTCACGTGTTCAAAATTGCCGGAGCTCTCAATTCATTATCATATGGTGGTTTTAGGATGTTAAACCCCTTATATCAATCAATCAAATCGATTTAAGGGTGTCACCCCGCCGTGGTGGTCTAGTGGCTAAGGTACTCGGCTACTGACCCGCAGGTCGCGGGTTCGTATCCCGGCTGCGGCGGCTGCATTTCCGATGGAGGCGGAAATGTTGTACGCCCGTGTGCTCAGATTTGGGTGCACGTAAAGAACCCCAGGTGGTCGAAATTTCCGGAGCCCTCCACTACGGCGTCTCTCATAATCATATGGTGGTTTTGGGACGTTAAACCCAACATATCAAATCAAATTTAATGGTGTCATCCATTGGCGGATTCGCAGCGACGGACGAACCCTGCGCCGAAGCACTCCGACCACTCTGGTGGAGGGCAACTGAACGGAATCTACCAGTGGAGTACACGCTCTCCCTCTGGAGCAAATGGAAGGGTCAGAATGTATTGCGATGCGGGCTCCTCCCTTTTTTCATCAGTGTGCACACTGGACACGGCGACACATGCGTTAAAAAAACGCAAGCGCTGTAGATATAGTTCGACGTGAGGCGCGACAACGGTGTGGGCGCGACCGACGCGACCAGCGTCCGTTGGCGCGCCCACTGTAGGCACCATTTTAGGGCACGGGACGCTGGCGACTACGGTTGAATACGCCGCTTCTCGTGGAGCACAAAAAAAATGCCCCCACCTCCCCGAAGGCCGGAGTGGCCAATGGGCACTGGTTCGGCGGGCACGGGACGCAGCAGCGGGTGTTATAGCTCTGGACTGAGATTTCACCCGACATTTTACTATGATCGAAAAAAAAAAAGTTTCTCTCTCTCCCCGAAGCAAATCGTGAGTAAATGCGAAGGCATAGCGTAGCGTCCGTAGCGGTGTTTCGCACGTGAGAATTCACACAGCGTTAGACGAATAATGTTTTCTTTTATTTTTCTTAAACCGTGCAGCCAATAGCGCCGTTCGCCGCACGTGGCGTTTTTCTGTCGTGAGAAACGCGGTATGCGTTTCCAGCTCTAGTAGCTATAGTGTGCACGGTAAAAAACAAACCACGGTTAAGTGTACGGTTAAGTGAACAAACCAAACAGCGTTCTCGGCTCGGCGAGGGCATTTCACAGCGGTGTCTCGAGCACACATTTTCGGATGTTCTTAAGAGGCACTCAGCCAGCGAACGGTCGAGACTCGAGAGTGAAGTGCGAGTGGACGGGAAAGTGGGGCGCACGGAGGAGAGAGTGAACGGCGAGAGAAGGAGTGGCGAAGCACTAGACCTACCTTCTCCTACACTCTCGCAACACATGCTCCGGTTGCTAGGGGCGAGGATAAGCGCGCGAGCAACGCCGACTAAATTTCAAGGCCGAAAGGCTGCCGCAGTGACGTCAGAGGGTGGGGCCCAGTTACGCCACGAACGTGGCGGAAAGCCTGTGTTTTGTTCACGTTTTAGGAGAACCAACGCTCCCGCTTTCGCAGGTGCTGCGGCTTGATTGGGCCGAATAAAAGATGTGGAAAAAAAAAGTCTTACTGAGCATGCTCAGTTGGGCAACTGGGCCCCGAACCTCTGACGTCACTGCGGCAGCCTTTCGGCCTTGAAATTTAGTCGGCGTTGCTGTTGCTTGGGGGCTGCTGTTGCTTGGGAGAGGGCAGTGGACGGATCCCGATGGACGCCTGACATAGCCCGACTAAGAAATGCATTCGAATTTAAAAGTTGCTCCGTAAAGTAGATCTCGCGGCGTAGCTGCTCTGGATCTTTCAATGGAACATACCGGAAGCACTATCAATCCGCGTCTCGAACGGAGTTGCTCCGCGTGGCGCAGAAAAAGCGCTATCGGAAGTTCTCCAAAGCTGTCAATGGATGACATCAGCGCCGTTACGATAGAATCCCAAGTAAATGCGGTCACACTAATGCCGTGCCCTTCCTCTGAGGTTCAGAAGGACGCAAACGAAGTAATGATCTTGCAACTGTGAAATATTTGCGGTAATTGGAAGTTGTCCGTGAGAAAGCCGTTGTTTCTTTGTCCACCGAGTCTGCGCAGTCGTTGCAACTGTAACGAACGAAAAGAAGAAAACTCAGAACTATTGTTCAACCCCTTATTATAAAGATGTGGGAACATTCAGGCGATAGCCTTGGATGCTGCATCATCGCGAAAATTGGCCGTCAGTGACGTCAACACGAGTAAGGCGAAAGATATTGTTGTGACGTCACCATGACGTCACAGAGTGACAAAATTTGTGGCGTCGTCACATGACAACGTCGCTTGGTGAAAGGTGAGCTGTTCATGGAGGCAGTGCAAAAGCTGCGTTACGTGCAGAAGAACTTTTGGACGGGGGCGGTGGGAGGATCAGTACTTCGACTGGGAAGATAAAGAAGATTGCTTTCGCTTTCGAATCGTCTTAGGCGAATGCATAAAAGGACCTGTTAGTTTTTCCTTGACATGGTACGAAAAACTCAAAGAGATGAAATTCATTTGTTCTATCTCCATGCGTAGTTGTGTGTAGGGTTCTACACTATGTGTGAACAGGGCAGGGGGGGGGGGCAATGTAGGAGTAAGTGGAGTTTCACTAAAGCACCCCCTCCTCCCTTCCCAGCCCCCTTCCAGTAAAACCCTTACTATCACGATGCTGTGCAAGGATGAAGTACTTGAGAGGAAGGGGGGGTGGCTGTACAGCGTCTTTTGGATGGTCGCGTAGACAAGCTTGCTCAATTACCAGTGCCTCCGAGATGAACGCGTTCCTGCTGAATATGGTCCAGCGCATGGACTCCGTGTATGGCAGCGTTGAGAGTGAGCCGCGGTACGTGTAGAACTTCTACAGGTCCCCTTGAGGCATCAGGCTGTTCTGCGTCAGACCCGCAGTCCGCCAGGCGGCGCACCATGCATGGGAGTAAGCGCTGAAACCTCCTTGGTATCAACCCATTCCTTGTTCTCCTAACAGGTTTTCATCATGACACATTTCGCTTACTCGCGTATTGTCCTTGGCCGTTCTGTTTCGAACGGCCAAGTACCTACCAGCAACACACACACACACACACACACACACACACACACACACACACACACACACACACACACACACAAGCACGCACGCACAGAGAGACAGACAGACAGACAGAGTGAGAGAGGGTGGGGTTGAATATTATTTCGGAGGGTGGGATCTGGGTAGGAGTTGGGCCCTCACTTCTGGCTACGCCGATGGTTTCCATATGGCGCTTCGAAAGCTGTCCGCGCGGGCATTGAGCGTCCCCGGCATCCGCCAGAGCTGGCTTACCCGCAGTGAAAGATACTATGCGAAAAAGCCCACCTCAGCGTTCATTTACGTCTTGCAAGTTGCATCAGTGTCAAGTGGTCGCTTTTAAATCGCGATCGTGCCTGGTTCGGATGCATTTCTCAGTCGTGATTTTCTCCTTCGAGCAAGCTGAATATCCTCTGTTCAAAAAATATTACCTCGATCGGGTTCAATCGCGATCGCCAGCTCATCGTGGGACATCGGTATCACACGTATACGCAGTTCAGAACCTTGACGATAGAGTGTACGGGAATCAGAGCATCATTCATTGAATGAAATGGTCGCTTCCCTTAGAATACTTAGGGACGCTTTCTTCTGTCAGAAGTTATTTGAATGAAAAGCATGATAAGTTCGTGGAGATTCGTCGTTATAGCAGCAGCATAGCAATAATAATAATAATAATAATAAGAAGAAGAAGAAGAAGAAGAAGAAGAAGAAGAAGAAGAAGAAGAAGAAGAAGAAGAAGAAGAAGAAGAAGAAGAAGAAGAAGAAGAAGAAGAAGAAGAAGAAGAAGAAGAAGAAGAAGAAGAAGAAGAAGAAGAAGAAGAAGAAGAAGAAGAATTGCTGAATTTAGTAAGTTTTGCAGGTTGTGCAGATTATTTCATTGATCAGACACAATTATCTGCTGTAAAGGAGTTAACAGTACACATGAACAATAAACACAGCTTGCCAAGCCATGTTGCACAATTATTTCCGCAACAGAAGCTTTCATTGCAACGGCGTTCGACAGCACACAATTCTTGCTTGCCTTGAGGCCCCAAATGCCACAGCGTAACTTAAAAAAAAAAAAAGGGTTTAGCCGCTTCAGTGCACTAGAGATATTTAAATATGTGCTCGCGATAAGAAACGTGTGCGGATGGAGGAAGCCATAACAGCCATGCAGCGCGCATCGTTCAGTAGGGAAAAAGATAATAACGAAGCGTAGACGAAATGACAAGGCGGAAGGAAAATTTCTGCATACGTGTGGCTGGTCGACCAGAGAATATTATGAAAGACAATGCGGAAATCAATGCGTAGTTTGCACTATACGAAAGTTCAAACCTGCGAAGCTATATATAGATCTGATTCAACGCTACAGATGTAAAATTTATGTTTGCAAACAAAGACGTAATGCAGTAGAGAAAAGCGAGTGACTGAGCCAACTGTGTGCATAATATATTTTGCGATCTCTATACGTCTTTCTTGTGCGACGTTCTTCAGGTAAATTCTAGAGTATACTATGTATATTGCATACTGAGCAATATGAACAGACGATCATCATCATCATCATCATCATCATCATCATCATCATCATCATCAGCCTGACTACGTCCACTGCAGGACAAAGGCCTCTCCCATGTTCCGCCAGTTAACCCGGTCCTGTGCTTGCTGCTGCCAATTTATACCCGCAAACTTCTTGATCTCATCTGCCCACCTAACCTTCTGTCTCCCCCTAACCCGCTTTTCTTCTCTGGGAATCCAGTTAGTTACCCTTAATGACCAGCGGTTATCCTGTCTACGAACAGACGATAGTGCAATGCAAAACTGACAGCACAAGGGACCAGCATCGTTCAGCACTGGTGCACATACCGTGGACTGGATGTGTCTGCATATTGCATACTGAGCAATATGAACAGACGACAGTGCAATGCAAAGCTGACAGCACAAGTGACCAGCATCCTTCAGCACTGGTGTACATTCCGTGGACTGGATGTGTCACTATAGTGTTGTTCACTGGGTAGCCTGGGATCATTTTGTAAATGTCACTCAAAAAAAAAAAACACTTAAGGTGACGCGTCACTCGTTCGCCTGTGATGACAGCTGCCATCCACCAACTAGCAAGTCGGGCCGAAAAGCTGGTCTGGCAACTGTCCTCCTGCGCAGAACAAGTACGGACGGACTGCACTGGACGTACTATAGACTCGGTTACGACCTATATTGTAAGCTCTATCCGCAGAACCACGGCGCTCCTGCCCTATCATGTGTGGAAGACGGTCGTGCTTGCTTCTTCCCGCTTGCACCGTAGAGAGAGAGAGGGGAAACTTTATTAGAACTTGGCCGGCAGCTTGGTCTTGGTGGCCTCAGATGGCGGCGCTGAGTCCCTGAACTCGGGCGGCATCTTCGGCCTGCCGGACAGCCCAGAGCTGGTCGTTGAGCTCCGAGCTTCTGAGCGCCGCCTCCCAGCGGCGGCGTCGCCGACGGAGAAGGTCCCCCGCGGCTCCCGCAGACGGGACGGCGGCGGGAACGAGTGAGCTCGAGGCTTCCTGTTGCCTGGTATTGGCAGCCGCCATAGGCGCATCGCGAACGGCGGCCGTTTCTCGACCATTGTTGCAGCGTAACTAATTTTTTTCTTGGCTAATGTAAACACCACGCACGTTGACAGGTCCACCCTTATTAATTAAACTGTTACGGTTGGTGGTGCAACGATTACAGAATCCCTAACGAAATTTTCCAGGACGAAGTGTCCGACTTATAAAATCTAGCGGTACAAACGCATGCATGTACTTGAAAGTCAACTATTTGAAAAAAAAAACAACCTTGAGATGTGCGTGACGTCAAGAAAATGACTGCGCATCATTTGAGCACTTAAGGTTTTTTTCTATGGGAGGCAGAGTTGCCAGATGCTAACGAGCTAACAAGTTAATAATAATCACAAAAGAAGCGCAACTCTAATAAAGTTTCAATTCTTGAATATGACGCAGGATCCGAACCTGTGACCTTCGCAGGTTCGGATCCTGCCCACGGCAAGTTATCTTTTCACCCACTTTTCTTTCTTCTCATTTACCTTACAATTGGCCTAATAACTTCCCCTATACCTTCCTTGGCATTATTGTCTGTTAGATCTCATAAATATTGTGTAAAACATGAAAAACGAGCCCTTAAGTATACACTTGTTTCCCTTATATATATATATATATATATATTTAGTGAACAACAAACGTGCTATTGGTGAACGCCTTGATCATTAAAGTAACTATTTGCTGGAAATATGTCAGTAAGCCCCCAAAAACTCTCCAAGCGAGGGGAAAATTTTGCAAGCGACTCGGTGAAAAAAGAATCTCGTAGATACGCTTCTGTAAGCGGAACTGGCAACATCTTATGGGAGGGACGGCGACGGCTGAGGACAGAAATAACATTTTTTTCTTGGTTTGTTGGCGAGCATAGTGTGACAAAAAATGATGTGTCGCGCAATATAAACTGTTCACAATTTTCTTATACAGGGTGTCCCAGGTAACTTTAGCCAGAGTTTAAAAATATGCCGGCAAACGCGATTACGACGCGACCAAATTCATGGTGCTCACCGTTGCCTGGCCCTAGTCTGACTATTTTTTTGTGTTCTGAAATTTGGTTTAACTAGATATGTTTAAATAACTAACTTTTCAAGAAACGAAGATAGATAAAAAAATTAAGTGAGAAAGCTGTAGAATGGTTTGCAAACGTCCAATTGGACAGTTTTGAACTGTATATCTGTTAGGTTCTGCTAAATTACAAATGCCCGCGAAATACAAAAAAAAAATACCACGTGACAAACCCGCTCGTGCGCCAGTGCGCACAATGATTCTAGTGCTACCTAACGTTCCGCGTACGAACGACCAAAGCATTTGCCCCATTGTGCTGTCCCGGCAGGGCGGCAACGATGGTTGCTATCGTCCTGCTATCGGCAACAATAACGATAACCGCTGTGACTGCTTATCGCTGTCATAAACCTGTGCGAGGGAAGCGTGCCGTTCGTAAGCGGAACATTAGGGAGCCCTAGAACCATCGTGCGCACTGACGCGCGAGCTAGTTTGTCACGTGGTATTTTTTTTTTATTTCGCGGGCATTTGTAATTAGCATAAAAACACTAATAACCAACAGATATAAAGTTCAAAACTATCTATCTAGACGTTTTGCAAACCGATCTACAACTTTCTAATTGAAACTCTTTATCCATCTTCGTTCCTTCGAAAGTTAGTTAATTAAACAAATCTAATTAAACAATACTTGAAAACACGAGAAATAGTCTGATTAACTCCATGCAAAGGTGAGCAACATACATTTTGTTGCGTCGTAGTTACGTCTTCCGGCATATTTTTGAACTCTGGCTAAAGTTACGTGGGACACCCTGTATATCAACGTTATTATCACCGATGAATGAACTTCATACAATTATTTTTTTTCACTGAAATAATTAAAGAAAAAAGTTGCTGCTCTAAGTAAGAGAAAAAAAAAGTCAGGACATTGCATGCAAAAGCTTGAGATGACCTTCTGAATCGTCTGCAGATATGACATCTACTTGTCTGACAGCACATATCTTTTGAATATAAAAGTATGGCAGCTGTACAACAGAAACACGGGTTTATATTCTTCATCTGCTTACAATGATGATTCAGAACGAGCGAAGTGTACTCCATTCAGTCGCACAAGAAGACTGGACGTTTTCTCTTTTTCGTCCATATTAACTTCCTAGTTTATAGCTATACTTACATGCAGCCCATGCGGCTCTTTCTTATTTGCTACCTGTATTCTTTCACGAAGCTTGCGAACAGGTAAATATTAATTTTGCCTCTGCCAACGACAATGCCTTTTGTTCCTCAGAGCCACGCGAGATAAAGCTGCATAACCGCAAATGATAAATATAGATGGCACCTGAAAGCGGCGAAGGAGCGAGCATTTTCGTGAGCGGCTATTGTCGACGAAGAAGTTGTCACGCTCACTCTATAGGCTGCTTTTGATCACACGGAAGCCGTCGTTGACGCTGCGTCGTAGGCTGTGTACATATATATACCAATGGTTGCAACCACTTTAAGGGATGTCATGAAGCACAGGTTGCCGACAAATGATGACAGTGATGATAATGAGGGTGATTATGGTGATGATATTCTTTGAAATATTGGCACCTGCAAAGTCACCTGTTCACTCAGATTGATCGGCGAAAATTTCGGTGGACCGTTATATAGTCTGAAATATTTTAAACGCTAATAGAGGTTAGTGTCAATTAAAACGAAGAGTCCGCTGATGTTGATGGTGGCGGTGGTGATGGCGATGACGATTCTTGAAGACGCGGCACGCAAACACTATGAGGGATGAACCATCGAATAAGCAGTGGTGCACCGTGCCATTAGCTTTGTTGTTGCAGTTGTTACTTCTCTATAGCTGCGGTTTCGGTATGAGGTCTGATTCATTATTGATATGTGGGGTTTAACGTCCCAAAACCACTATATGATTATGAGAGACGCCGTAGTGGAGGACTCCGGAAATTTAGACCACCTGGGGTTCTTTAACGTGCATCCAAATCTGAGCACACGGGCCTACAACATTTCCGCCTCCATCGAAAATGAGCTGCCGCAGCCGGTATTCGAACCAGCGCCCTGCGGGTCAGCAGCCGAGTATGTTAGCCCGTAGACCTCCGCGGCGGGGCGTATGAGGCCTGTACCAGTGACCAAGCTTCTAATTTTTCGTATATCATTATGAAGGTCACAACGAGTTTATAAAATATGGTTCAATACGATAAGCGCGTAGTGTCAGACGAGATTGATTGGCGATTGAATATTTCGTGAGCTGTAAAAGAATACCCTCTTGTAGTGAGGAAAAGGAAGACGACGAGTCCGCTGTGGTTGCTGCTGTGCACCGGAGATCTGCGTTTCCGTCAGGTCGGCGCTACCGTGACTCAAAATCGTTGCTGCGTTCACAATAAATCGTCTTACGACATTTGGTGGAGGTGGTGTGTCGACATCCTTGCGAGTGATCCTATTGACCCGACGATAATCTACAAAGAAGCGTATACTGACCTGTCCTTGCATACCATCGCGACAGGAGACGCCTAAGGGCCATTACACCGCGCCGCAGCATATCCTCGATTTGCTGGCTAATTACCCGTCGCTTGGCAGCCGACACGGGATACGGGCGCTGGTGTAATGGAGGATGAAAACCCGTATGTCAATGGTGAAGCTAAGACTTTCGCCACTAGCTGCTAATCCAGCCTTCGTGGCGTGTAGGTCAGATGAAGATGAGCATATTTTTTTTTCTTGTCAACATTATGAAAGAGATGGTGAAGAATACTGCTAAATGCTCAAAACGTAGCGCATAAACTTGAGATAGATCGGCCACTCGCTGATAAACTGGTGCAAATAACGGTGTAAAAAAGAAAGCAAGTTGGTGTACATGCGCTTCTTGCCTTCTACCGCGGCCAACAAAGGTAGCTGGTATTGAGAGCTTTGTTTTGCTGCTGATTACACTTGTTCTTTTTTTTCTAACTCTCCACCCGCCATTCTTGATGTAATCCCCCTGTCGGCTTCTCTACGGGGTGCCACTATCAGGTCAAACCTGGTTGTCAGTCGTGGTAGCTGCAATCTTTTCAGGTGCACACCAGCAAGAACAAAGTATTACCGTTTTTTTTTTTATAACTCAATCGCCACTTTTCAATTGATGTGCTTCAACTCCTTTTTGGAGACTCTTACACTTTCTTCGGAATCTTGTTCCGAAGAAACACACACGTGCACGCACGCATCCGCACCCATACAAAAAAAAAAAAAAAACACCAGTGAACAGACATTCACAACAGAGGCGTAGCCAGGCCCCGCCGCGGTGGTCTAGTGGCTAAGGTACTCGGCTGCTGACCCGCAGGTCGCGGGTTCGATTCCCGGCTGCGGCGGCTGCATTTCCGATGGAGGCGGAAATGTTGTAGGCCCGTGTGCTCAGATTTGGGCGCACGTTAAAGAACCCCAGGTGGTCGAAATTTCCGGAGCCCTCCACTACGGCGTCTCTCATAATCATATGGTGGTTTTGGGACGTTAAACCCCACAAATCAATCAATCAGAGGCGTAGCCAGGGGGTGACATACCGTGCCCGTGCCCCCCCCCCCGACCATTTTTTTTCGCCATGGCAGCGAAAAAATGATCATTTCAAAAGTGGTGACCTCCCCCCCCCCCCAAAAAAAAAAAACATTTCTGGCTACGCTCCTGATTGACACATCAATAATTCAGTGAATACCACAGAAGACACAACATACATTTATTTATTCATGTACAACGAACAGTGAAATCACATTGACCTCGTAAAAGGAACTCTATCAGTACAGTATGGTAACGCGCTCACAAATGCCGAACATGCGTACATGTCGAAGTTTTGCACAACTGCGGAGAAAAAAAAAAAACGAAGTGCACATGGTTTTACTAACAAGTCGTGTGATTTTTCGGAAGAGCACAGCGTCCAGTTTATCAGCGTTGGCAGGATGAACCGCGTGGAAGCAGTTTCGAAGTACTTTTTCAACTTTACGCATCGGTGTCATTTGTGTCAGCGGGTGTTATTAATCCCATACCAAGACATTTCCCGTGGAAACCTTAGAATGACACTAAAGGAAAAGTGATATTTTTCGCATATTTCTCTTTGAAAGTACGAAACTGCATGATACTTGAGGCAGCATAAAAGCAAAACAAAAAAGAATAGTTTCAATGACAACTTCAAAGTTTTACAAGTGTTCGTGGCATCTTCCCTAAATGATTCATTGAGGCCGTACTTTCCCGCATAAACGTACAAAGAGGGCCTGTACGCAAACACTTAATTCTCGAGGTTTTCCTAAAAAAAAAAAATAGCGAAACTAGGAGAAACATTACATAATATCGAGCAATGATGCCGTTGGTGTGGCGCTTAATGGTGAAGCACAATATCAATTTCAGTCAAGGTGTATACAAATGTACACGCCAACTTCAATAGCACGTCATGCACCGCGTGTTTCATCAAATGGCTTAAAACTTAGCGTGCGAATTCGCGCAGGAATCCCTGAGTGGAGAACTGGTTATCATTTAACTTCATTATGCTGCGTATTGCTGCAGAGAATCACTTTGCTCGATACACTACCATGTTAGACTATTGTTTGATGTGACGCATTCCAGGACCGATGCGAAAAGTATTTTTTTTCCTTCGCTAGAAACAAATACAACAAAAAACGAACTGTGCATGCATTTCGGACGTAATAGTGGATACTTTTTATGCAAGTACTGATGCTGACTGGTGGCAAAAGAATTCGATAATTAGTCACACCCGCAGTAACTTTAATTACTAAAACTGACCCAAAGCAACGCTTCCTTTAATTTTATTACTTGGAATGTTATATTGAGTGCTTTAGAGTTATGCACGCGAATTCGACGCGTTTCTGACAGAGCATCATAATTCGTGACTGCAGCGCAGTATGGTGAGCTTCTCCTTTGTTTGACTCTACAATCAAACACGACTATATCGAACTCGGGTAAATTGAATATTCCTTTATATAGAACGATTAGTGAACACGAAACTGCTTTATTGTAGGGCTGCATCCAACAAGAACAGCCGGAACACTTCGCACATCGAACATCAGTCAGTGCGGAACTGAAGAAGTTGGCTTTTTCTCAGAAAAATATATTTTTTCTTTTTTTTTTCGGGGAAGAGGGCTCAGAAGCGCGAGCGGTGCCACAATGGGCTAAAAACTTCCGGCGCCCGACGTATATACAAAGCTCCGTATAGAAATATTTTCCAACCGCAAAGCGAAAAAAAAAAGAGAGAAAGAAAACGAAGGTTAAATTTGGAAAAATTCCCGCGTATTGCTGTGAAACAGCCTTCCTTGCAGTATCGTGAAGCAGGGCCGGGAAGCCAACTAAGCCATCGACATTCGCAATTGATTATACAGTAAAATCATTAAAAGTTGTGTATGAAGTTATACGACATATTGAACTACTTCCCGTTATTAATATCTTTCTTTCTTGCGAGTTCGATATATGTGTGTTTGACTGCAGCAAGTTACAATTCTTTCCAATGCGTCAGGGCTTGAGGCTACGATGATTTACCGATTAATGGCGTATTTTATTGTTCCTAATCATTGATTTGCCTTGACCACTCCTTTGGAATAGTCCGGGATGATGAGAAAGTTTCTGCTGACGTGTCGCCCGTGCAGTGGCATAGTTGGCCGGAAGTTGTTCACCAGAGGCTCGTAGTCTCCTTTGACCGCACTTTCAACTTCTAATTGACGAAATGCCTTCAACTGCAAAAAAATGAATAAATAAAAAAGGAATATTAAGTAACGCATCTATGTCGCAGGAAGGTATGTGGTCGGATAGTAGTGCTGTCTGATGCTTTTCATTTCATTTCATTTCATTTCAACCTTAAGGGCCCGAAGGCATTACATAAGGGGGGGGGGGGGGTCGTACATCCAGGTTGCAAGTTTCTAAGCAAGGTAACAATATGAGGGTGCACACAGATTACAATGAATAAGCGAATAAAGAACACAAGCGGAAATAACACGCATAACAAAACAAAAAGTATGATAGGCGATAAATAAACTCTGGGAGTACAGTAAAACAACTATAAACGCAAGAGTTAATGTGCTGTTAGGACACCGCATTTGGCTTCTACGCGCCTTTGCGTGTCCGTGTTTCCTTGTGCGTGACATCAAGATTACTGTGGTTGAAACTCACTTCCTGAAGGCGTGGCGGTGCGTTTTCACGGAGGAGTCATGACATATCACTTTGAGTTCTTCGAAACGTTTTAGTGCAGAAATAGTCTGTAAGGTTATTGAAAGAGCCCTGCACAACTTTTTTTTTCAAGTAGCCATGGAATGGATTCGGTGAAGGAGCTTATTGTTTCACGAATTCTCCACCGCAAGAATTTTCAGAATCCGTCCAGTACGAGCGGAGTTACAAGGATTTGTCGCACGCTGCAATCGCATTCTCTCTCCTCTCGTCCCGACGAGAGCGCTGGAAGCTAATCAGGGAGCGATGGCAAGGGGAAAGGAGATACGTCGCGTGCGCCTCGTGACCTGGAGCACTTTTTCTTTTTTTTTTCTTTTTCTTCGAACGCATGGCTTGTCATGTATGGCTCTATATCCATCATACATGGGTCTCGCGTTCGCGGGATGATCGACTACAAAAGCGCAGCGCAGCGCAGCGTTTTCTGGCCATGTCCGAACGCCCGGTGTCACCGAGCGTGCTCAAATGCGGCCCTGGAAGGTCTGCCGTTGACGTGCGAATTCATATGTGCCATTTTTCGATAATTAGTGGCTTTCTCGATCAGGGGTTCATCGACGATCGGCCGTTATTAAAATGGTTATCTGGTTCTTTATTGAGGCATTTTTTTTTGCATTGCTCGCTGGATACGATCGCGTGGCCTTCGATGTTCGCATGGCATTTGAATAACTAAAGTGTTGCGATGCTAAGGCACGTGAACGTGTAATTTCCGGCATAGTGGAAAGGAACAGTTAGGAAGGAGCACTGCATAATGCGATTGCCTGAAAAAGAAAGAAAGAAAGAAAGAAAGAAAGAAAGAAAGAAAGAAAGAAAGAAAGAAAGAAAGAAAGAAAGAAAGAAAGAAAGAAAGAAAGAAAGAAAGAAAGAAAGAAAGAAAGAAGAATGTAAAGAAGCCAGGGAGGCGCCAAATTTCGCTTGCCCCATTTTCCCGTAAAGGAATCGCTCCTGATTTTTTAAACAAAACCTCTTTACACGGCGTGCTGTGACTTCCAACGTGCTCACAAAAATGGGAACTGGAGTTACCTGATAGGCCTTTCAAGAATGTCGATATCATGGACACGATCAAGCAAGCGTAGTAGTTTGTCGTCTGCTTGTAGTGCGTAATGATGAGATTCGATCTATTGCACTTGCCTGTGTTTCGCTTATTTTCCCCTGACGCTTGAGAATAACCCACGTGACCGCCTCAGCGCAGGGCGGCGTTGTGAGGGAGCCCCGGTAGAAGTAGGCCTGCCTCGGGTTCCCCGGGAGTAGGTCCGCCAGCGAGATGGCCTTGGACAGCTTCGCTCGGTTGATGCGCTGCTTGAGCATGAAGTCCAGCGAGTGCACGACGCTGTTCAACGCCCGGTTGTCTTGTCGAGAGACCTGCGAAGACGCCGACTCTCTTGATCACACCTTCTCGTTGCACATTGTCGAATCTATCTATCTATCTATCTATCTATCTATCTATCTATCTATCTATCTATCTATCTATCTATCTATCTATCTATCTATCTATCTATCTATCTATCTATCTATCTATCTATCTATCTATCTATCTATCTATCTATCTATCTATCTATCTGCACATCAATGTTTGCCAGAAAGTAGAGCGGCAGATATGTTAAGGTAGGTTGTCACACACGCCCGTAGGAGACCTGGCCAATATTTTAATCCTTGTTTAATGTGCAAGATGCCCAGAAAGTGAGTACGGTCTGAGAACCACCTAAGCCAACACACACACACACACACACACACACACACACACACACAGGCGCGCGCGCGCGCCTGTGTGTGTATCTGTACGCGGTTGCATGCGCGTGTAGATGTACACGTGCGAAATATGACAGCTTCTGGGAGATCGGAGATGGTGAACCCCCTTTTATAACCCTCACGACAACGTACTATCCTTCTGTTTTGTCTTGCCAAGTGGACTTAGTATTGCCCCATAATAATAAAGTAAAGAAACACGTATACCTAGCTGACGAAGTGGCACCAATATATAGGTTCTGCTTATGAAACAGTAACGACAGCCAAGTATCACTTATGACGGCATACCGCGAAAAGCACGCCGATAACCAGGAGACCATCAGAATGTCTGTAGGCTTCCTCAGCCGTGGCGTATTTCTTGTTAGTGTGCACCAGATGCATCTGAAAAAACACAGGAGGTAAGCATCCATCTTGAACGATGACATACGTCTTGACAGATATATCTGAACTGGAACAGTGACAAAACGCCAACATGATGCAGTGCTTAAGCAAAGGCGTCTGAATATTGACTGTACAGAGTATCAACATTCGCGTAATTTATGCCACCATCTTAAGGCACTATAGCACGTCGAGAAGCTGTATTAAAGGAAAAACGTGAAAGCAGCTAGTACAGGCGTGTAAATTGTGCTAACCAACTTCCAACGTGAAACGCAAAGCGACGCACACGTGATGGTTTTGTGTAGTGAGGTTTCCATGGTCGCCATGTTTGGGTATACTATATATAGCATAATGGGCGGGTACTTCCGTGACATTACTTGCGATATATCCAGAGCTTGTAGTAAACAGTGATCGGAGGAAAGTCGAAACAGAACTAAATGGACAAAGGTACATACACACAAAATAAATCATTCAGTGGCTTTGATCGAAATTCCAAGTTTATTGATGCAAATGATGTTCATACGAGTGGTACCCTGCATGTACCTGCAGTAAATTCGGCCAGTATTTTGTTGGTTTTTTTATTTATTATTTATTTATTTATCTATTTATTTCTGTATCTCCAGGGCCCGAAGGCGTTAAAGAAGGGAGTGTATAAGAGTATATATAATAAGAAAAATAAGAGTGATCAAAGAAAAATGCTGCTAAGGGTAAACATCGCATTCAACAGCAGCCTTAAAAGCAGTGACATCGGTCAATTGGGCAACAGAGGAGGGTTTCAGTTTCAGCAGTTCACAGTTTTTTTTTTTGTTTTTTTTTTTTGCGGATATTGGGAGGTGTGGGCAGGGAGTTTCGCCGTTACATCGGGCAGTTCCAGGGGAGGGAAAGAAGAGGTCACACTTGGTCCCTGCCCCGAAAAGTAGTTGACGCCTGTGTGTAAAGCTCACCTCCATGGCATGGGCTTCGCCATCAATGTGGTGTTCGGTGCCGACGGTATCGTCGGCCCCCCAGTGGAAGTGGAACTGATTGAAGCTGTAGACTCCTGGTAGGCCTCTCCCAGTCACCGTTGCGCTGCTATTTCCCTTCGGGGACACCATCACTATGTTTATATTTTGAAAGAAGAAGACCACAATCGCCATTACAAGCACCGTCGTTATAGAGAACACGAGGCCTGCATGATTCGGTGCACGTCACGAAACTTCATCGACCGATAAAGGCAGGCTAAGAATTGCAACAATCGGGACGTTTTTAAACTGGGAAATTATGCTGTTTCAGAAGTCTATTGCTATTCAGTCTGCGGTTTAATCAGCAGTCAATACAGGTCGAACAAGGTCAAACGATGGGGTAAATTTTCTTCCCCGAATTTCGCACCAAAACCTGACCGCCGTCGCATCTGGGTGACGCCAAGAATATTTAGATGGACTTATCTTGTGTTTGGGGCATTTTTGTCACTCAAAAAATGTTAGAAAAACGTGCTTGGTTGAGTGTTTTTTTTCAATATGCACCCGTCAAACAACGGGCCTCGCGCTAAGCCCGAGGTCGACGTTTCCATCCCAAAACGAAGTTCCGGAGAGTTTTCTCATCAGTGGTAACAATAACGCTGCCAAAACTCACTATGTCCCGTAGAACAACGTACAGACCGGTAATAGATTCGTACTAGACTAATAAGCAGATCGCAACGACGTCGCACACTGCGTATATATAGGGCTTGACATATCGCATATATAAATACCTGTGTGGCCGTTATTCAAAACGTAGGCGTTCTGCAGCTTTTTATCATAGTTGGAGTACCGAAGAAGGCCCAGCGAGACGTTGTAGGTTGTCTCGTGCGTTTTGATGTCGATGGGCGACTGGTATTTGCCGCCGCACTGGTTCTTCACGCCCATGCGAAGCTCGGGCCACTCGTCAGTCCCTGCGGATCGATGGCTGTTAGACACGTACGAGACGGTATTCAATACGAAAGGGGCACTGCAACAGGTTTCCGAGTAGCCATTGAATGGGTTCACTGAAGGACCTTATTGCCTCACGAATTGACGGCCGCATTAATTTTTATAGTCCGTCTATGTATGAGTGGAGTGACAAGAAGTTTTCGCACGTTGCAACGACGAATTCTCGCTTCTCTCGTCCCGACGAAAGTGCTGGAAGCTACGGGGGAATAAGGTACATCACGCCGGCCTCTTAAGCTTGAATACGTATGCCTATAGTATTTCGTTTTTTTTTTTTTATTCCGAACGCGTGGCTTTTCAGCTCGAGCTCACGTTCGTGCACCCCAGTAATTCCCGAGCGCGCCGTGCTGAAATCAGCCAATCGCGTGATACTTTGGCTTATGACGCAATGATTCCATGGTATAAAGCGTCACATCTCGAGAAAAGATAACGCAATTTTTAACTGACTTTGAGCATTTATTTCAAGTTCCGGGCCGTGTGTCGCGCTATGACGTTTGGCTCGCGTGTTCGGGAACGTCGAGTACCGATGGGAAGCGTTTTGCGACCATTCTCCAAGTGTTGCAGGGCCCCCTTTTATGGAGAAAGCTCTAAATGCCCCACCAAGCAGCAAAGTTGATCGCCGGTATCGGTGGCATCAACACAAGTGATACTAAACGGCACCACGCGTGCAGACATCGCCATATGACGTCATCATAACGTCACAGATTGCCAGAACATGTGATGTCACTATGACGTCACATGACGGGACATTAAATGACGACGTCGTCACGTTGTTAAAAGGTGAGCCGATCACGGAGGGAGTGCAAACCAGGTGAGATGCAGAAAGCTTGCAGTGCCACCGCTCTTTAAGGCAGTGCAAAATTACATTAGCCGCCGCGGACAACTTTCGGATGGTTGAGGTGGAGGATCAACACATCGACTGGGAAAAAAAAGAAAAACATGGCTTTTGCCTAGGAGTCGTCTTAGGCAGTGACGTAGCCAGGGAGTGGAACGCAAGGCCCATGCCTCCCACCCCTTTCCAACCGATTTTTTGTCACGGCATACACAGCACATTTAAGCTGAGATTAGACCACATCTGCCTGCCCGGCCCCTACGTCACATCAAAGAAGTGTGTGTGTCTCCCCCCCCCCCCCCGCGAGATAAATGTCTGCTTACACGTACCCCTGGTCTTAGGCGATGCATAAGGGACCCTGTAGGCTTTTTTTTTTTTTGTCAGATCCCACTCAGCAGGATGTGTTTAAACGGCGAGAGAGAAGCTGTTTAATGAATAGTGGTGAGGTTCAATGAGGGCTGGAGAGCATAAGACCCCCGGTATACCGGACATGCTTATGGCGCACGTGCACGTGTTTCTACTTTCTTCCCCGTCTGACCATCACAGCCATAGTCGTCATGCATGCTCCATCTTACTCGCATATTAATCAGAGTGGCTGAGTACACAACTGCGAGTCGCTTGCAGTTTCATGTAGCACTTCTCTGACAACGGCATAGGGAGAACGTGGCGGGCCACAACAGCAGCTTTTAGCCCAAAATTCTAGCACCGACGAGTGAAAATGCGTCAGCGGCACTTCAAACGCTTGGTTACATAGCTTTAATAAACAGTATACGGTGATATGAACTCTTGAAAGCCTGCTGCATACAACCACAGTTACACCGCAAGGGCGAAGCAATTAATCCAATAGTAGCAATATGTAATGTTCTGTGAAGTAAGTCTAGCAGCGAAGGCTCTTGGATCCAATATCGCGTAACTCTACAAAACGCTGGTATAAGATAATGTGCCATAATGTACTGCACAAAAAAAATTGCCCGCAGCTTCCCTCGGGGGAACACTGAGGAGGATGCGGACCATATAATTGGTTAACGGGGTGTTAAAGTGCGACTTACTTGGGTCGATGGCTAAATTGGTTAACGTGGTTGTGAAATGGGGTGTTAAATTGCGACTTACTTGGGTCGATGGCTAAATTGGTTAACGTGGTTGTAGGAGGGGGTGTTAAATGAGTGAACACGTACACACGTATGCGAAAGGGCGGCGCTGGTCGAAGGGACGTCGATCATTGTGTTTGTGGATTCGTTGGAATTCATTTCACCGCGACCTTGGACGTCGACGCGCCGTACAAACCAACCGACGAGCGGCAACTGAGCGAGCGAGCGCCGACCTTGAGTATATATACAGCACGACGGCGCATGCACTGTCAGCTGTTGAATGTTCTCGAAGCGCGACGCCACATGCGCGTCCACTGGAGAATCAGGAGAATTGTAGATGTCGAACGCGGTGTGTAGAGGAGGAAGGGTGCACAGATGGTGGAGGAGTGAAGCGCGCGCGGTGTGTAGAGGAGGAAGGGATGCACAGATGGTGGAAGAGTGGGCGACGGCGCGACGGCGCATGCGCGCGCCTCAGCTGTCGAATGTTCGAGAAGCGGTGCGGACGGCGCACTACAAGGCGCGAGTATAAGATGCTCCGCATCTAAAAAAAAAAACGGACGAAAACACGAAGTAGAGAAAAAGGACAGACAAGCGCGTCTTGTCTGTCCTTTTTAAATGCGAAACATTTCGTAGCGAACTTCGGTGGTTTTGAGCGTATCTATCTATCTATCTATCTATCTATCTATCTATCTATCTATCTATCTATCTATCTATCTATCTATCTATCTATCTATCTATCTATCTATCTATCTATCTATCTAGCCGCTTTCGACATTCAGCTATCCTGGCCGTTTCTATAATGGTATCGATACCAAACTTGGTATGGCATAACATGACTGTAGGAAGAACATATTTGACAAGTCATAACATGAAAATCATGACATGTATGTCATAAATGTCATGATTTACATTTCATGGTCCTGCAGCTCTCGCGCTGGTTTCGTTCACATGTAGCAAAACTGGTATGGTATGACATGATTGCATGGTGAACACAAGCGACAGACCCTAACATAAAAATCACGGCATGCGTGTCATGTAACAACATGACCACATGCCACCCACCCTCATGATGCGCTCACGGCCGTTTCGCTAGCGTCACATATACCAAATTTGGTATTACGCTACGTGAATGAATGATAAAGGTATGTGACTGGTGCAAACATGATAATCATGTGATGCGTGTCATGTAACAACATGACTACATGCCACGCTCATGATGCGCTGGCGGCCGTTTCGCTAGCTTCACCTATACCAAATCTGTTATTACGGGATGTGTATGGAGGACAAAGGTCTGATATGGTGCAAACATGATAAACATGAGATGCGTGTCATGTAACAGCATGACTACATGCTACACTCATGATAAGCTCGCGGCCTTTTCGCTAGCTTCACATGTACCAAACTCGGTATTACGTGACGCGAACGGATGACATAGGTAAATGACAGACCCAAACATGATAATCACGATATGCGTGTCATATAACAACACGGCTACGTGCTACACTAATGATGCACTTGCGGCCGTTTCGCTATCTTCACATATGCCCAATTTGGTATTACGTGATGTGAATGGATGACGAAGGTATGTGACTTGTGCAAACATGATAATCATGAGATGCGTGTCATGTGAGAACATAACTACATGCCACAGTCAAGGGACCAATACATTTCGACATGACGTGGTGCGCGTGCTTGCCGGCGCGTTCATTTCGTTGCGTCACGCCGGCGTTGCCACGCCAGGCGCCGGTCCTGCAATAAACTCGGAGGCGCGCGCCGCGCTGCATTGCTTTGACGCATGCGCGTTTCAGCATGTCCAGCGTCCCTTCGTCAATAAAAAAGGGAGACGCAGTGTTGTCTGGGTAACGCATCGCCACGAAATGCAGCATGTCGCATTTCGCGCCGGTTGCAGTCGGGCCACGCCAACGGATGCTCGTCGCGCCGGTCGCCCCTGGCGTCAGACCAAAGAGTGCTCGCGTTTTGCTTACGAAGCGGCGCTGTGCCCAGCGTGCGCGCGCGTCAGTGCTACATTGGAGTATATTGGGCCCTTCATGATGTGCTCGCGGCCGTTTTGCTAGGTCCACATATGCCCAATTCGGTGTTACGTGACATCAATGGATGACGAATGTATATGACTGATGCAAACATGGTAACGCTGACAAGCGTGCCTTTAAGAAAATGACAACATACCACGCTCACAGCGTGCTCATGGCCGTTTCGCTAGCTCCACATATACTAAATTTAGTATCACGTGACGTGAATAGATGACGAAGGTAAACGACACATCCAAACATCACGACATGGAAGTCATGTACGGTATCGTTTACCTCCACCTCGTAACGTTGTGCTGATTTTAAAGTGACATATCAACCTTTCTCATTTGTGCTTCGCATGTCATCGATATCCACTGTACGTGGAATCTGCCGATTTTTCCATCTGGCCCCACATGTACATTTGGTATGCAGTTTTGTTATTTAAGCATGGATTATGGCCAATAAATGTTTCATTTTACAGTCAGCGCTTCCCCTGTGTAGCGCCCCCTCTACCTTTTTTTGTCTTTCGTTTTCCGCGCTTTTTATTAGACGCGAAGCAGCTTATGGCGGGGGTTGTGCCCGTCCCTCCCGCGGTGTCCACCACCCACTGCGCATGTGCGTTTCCTCCTCCTCTCCAGCGCTCCACCATCACTCTCCCGAGTTGGCGCTGAAGGCAATCCGAAACGCTTCCTCAGTAGTGCGGCGTCCACACCACCACTGTGCATGCGCATCCTCCTCTTCCTCTCTCCTCCTCTACGCTCTCCCTCTCTCTCCCCAGTCGGCGGCGAAGGCAACGAAACGTTTCCTCAGTACACATGATCATTTCGTATAGGCTAATCGTCGGTCTTGCGGCGTTTCACGTTTCCGTGAGACAGGGCGCGTCTGCATTGATCGTGGTTCAGTTCGTGGCCGTTGATCGGTCTGTTTTGCGGAATTCCACGACTTCATTAGATAGAGCGAGTCTGCTTTGGTTAGTACGGGACCACGTTCGATTTCTCTGGTGTGTGCTTTCAGGGACTGGCTGTTTAGCAACTATAGCCCAGCTTATGACTCTTTTTTAACTTTAACCAAATGAAGTGTTATTAATCGCAACAGCCGAGTAAATAATGTGAGTACAACTTCGCAAATTCATAAATATATTATTGCTCCTGAAGCTGCGGGCCGCTAGCGAGACGTCGGTGGGCCACGTGTTTGGGATCCCTGCTCTAGGCGGACACAATTTTAGAAGCCGTAACATTTCCTCCTCGAAGGCGGATGCACCCATGAATGCACCAAGGGGCGCGCACTCCAGACTGACGTCAGACGTTACAACCCGTACTGTCGGGAACACCGCCTTCGGAGAATATTGCCGCGTGTATGAGAATTGGACTATATGTATACTTCTTTAGTCGCAGAGGCGATCGGCTGCTGCGCTTCGGTCGTCTGGATGACACCTCTCCGGAATCAAGTTGTATGCGACTATAGCATGCAGTTCTTGGCGTCACGATAATGAGTAAGCGCTATTTGGTGGGGACATCTATACAATTTCTCAGTGGCAGGGTTGGTGGGGCTGTGGGCGGAGCTGACATTTTTAGAGGTGATGAAGCTCCTTATGGTCTTGGGCAGTCCATCCTTCCGGTGTAGCCAGCGCAGCATATCCACAGACAGACAGACAGACAGACAGACAGACAGACAGACAGACAGACAGACAGACAGACAGACAGACAGACAGACGGACGGACGGACGGACGGACGGACGGACGGACGGACGGACGGACAGACAGACAGACAGACAGACAGACAGACAGACAGACAGACAGACAGACAGGCGGACGGACGGACGGACGGACGGACGGACGGACGGACGGATGGATGGATGGATGGATGGATGGATGGACGCTTCGCCCTACTCATCGTCATTCACTCCATGGATATGCTGTGATTATATCTTAGCTTGTAACCTGCAGCAGTATAGGAACAATAATAATGAAAAAATAACAACGATGATGGCGAATAGCAACAGCACCGTAATGAAAAAAAATCCGTCTGCTACTCGGCCGATCCCCCTGTATTTGTTGTGAGCCGTGGTCAGATGACAACAACGACGAAAACAACCCAGCTAACCTGCTTCTTAGCGTATATAGTTTCACAACAGCTGACAATACTGCGTGCCCGTGAAAACGGCCTCTATGGCAGACAAAAACAAAAGGAGCTCGCAGCATTGTGATGTGTATCTGCGGACGCTTTATTTTTACGTCGCAAGGGGACATCTGCCTGCTCGAGTATACCCTCTGGTCGATCAATCACGCACACTCACGCACAAGAAAAGTCTACCGGCGAGTTTCGAGACATATATCGGCAGCCGTTAAGTTGGTTTAGAAACGAATACAAAGAAATCTGCAGCTACTGGCTCCGCACGAAATATACTAAAATATTTCAGTTGCGACTTTTTAGCGATAAATGGGGTGCTAAGTAGGATTGGCAATTGGGCGAGTGTGTATGGATTAACTTTCTAAACGGATCGTGATAAATATTTTGACATTTTTATTGTCATTATTTTTGTAGTGTTTGGGATGACAGTACCCACATGTCACATACGTGCAGAGTCAACGCCATCTATATCTTTTTTCCCCTTTCTCTTTCGTTGCACCCTCAAGTATTTAGGTGCATGAAATAGCTGCGGCAATAAAACTGTGCTGTAAGACAGCGCCGGTTTTACAGGGTGGCCAGTTTTACTAACACAATCTGTCCTCCGTCTTTCAGTACATCTGATGTTACCTGATCCTCACCAGCAGCTTTGCCTCTTTGCATTCCCCCCGACGCTTTTCTAACTACTTCTACCATTACTGTTCGAATGGCATCTGGGTTACTACTATAGTTCTTACATCACGGTCATGGTTGTCCCGGCTACTGTACAGATCTCTGTAAAACTCCTTCGGTATACTTTAACTACCCCATCCATATCGGTAGTTACTTTGCCTTCATTATGCCTTAGTGCATACATCTAGTTTTTGCCTATCTCAAGTTACTTCTTCACCGCTTTGACGCTTCCTCTTTTCTTTAGAGCATGTTCAATTCTCTCCGTAATATACCTTATTACATCGGATACCTTACGGTTATTATTCAACTTCGAAAGCTCTGCCAGTTCTATTTTGTCTGTTGTACTAGGAACTTTCACGCTCTGACGCTTTTTAATGAGGTTCTTCGTCTCCTTGGACAGCTTGCCAGTGTCCTGTCTGACTACGTTACCTCCAACTCCCACTGTACACTCCGTATTGATACTCATCAGGTTATCATTCGTTGCGTCAACGCTAAAGCCGGTTTCCTCAATAGCAGCTGAGTATCTGTTCTGAAGCGGGACTTTGAATTCCTATACTTTCCTCTCAGTGCTAGCTCATTGATTGGCTTCTTGCACATAAGTTTCTGTCGTTCCTTCATCACGTCTAGGCGAATTCGACACGTTACCATTCTATGGTCACTGCATCGTATCAAGACCTTGCCAAGTACTACAACATCATGCCCGATGCCTGGGTGGGCACTCACTATATAAAGTCTATTTCGCTTACTTTCGCTATTAAGGCTCCTCCATGTTCACTTACGGTTCACTCGTTTCCGGTAGAAAATAATAAAGATCCGTAAATTATTGCATTCTGCAAACTCTACCTATAACTCCCCTCTGGTATTTCTAATACCGATTCCATAAACCCCTACTACCTGGTCTCCAGCCTGTTTCTTCCCTGCCTTGACATTGAAGTCGCCCATCAGTATAATACACTGAGTTTTTACCTTACTCATTGCCGATTCCACGTCTTCATAGAAGCTTTCAACTAATATGCATGGCAGGATGTAGGCGCGTAGGCCTGTACCACCTTCATCTTGTATGTCTTATTGAGTTTAATCACGATACCTGCCACCCTTTCATTAATGATATAGTGTTCCTCTATGTTACCAGTTATATTTCCGTGGATAAAGAACCCCACCCCCAGTTTTCTTCTGTCAGCTAAGCCATGATAGCAAAGGACGGGCCCATTCTGTAGTACAACATAGGCCTCATCTGTCCTCATAACCTAACTGAGCTCTATTACACCCCATTTAACACCCTCTATTTGGCGAATAGCAGAGCTAGAGTTGCCCCACTAGATAATTTTCTAGCGTTAGACGTTGCCAAGTTCAGGTCCCAATTTGCCAAGAATGCCAAGATTGTCACTATCAAGAGGAAGACATGTGACAGCTGCGTCCTAAAGTATACTTACATACGGAGAAGGAAAGAGGGTTCAACTTAAATTGAAGACGACGCAGCAAGCAATGGAAAGGAAAATTATAGATGTAACCCTAAGGGACAAGAAGACAGCAAGCAGAGCATATCAGGGAACAAACGGGTGCTAAGAACATCATAGTCGAAATAAAAAAGAAATGGCCATAGGCAGGGCACGTAGAGCGAAGGCAAGACAATTAACTGCTGGTCATTAAGGATCACAGACTGGATTACAAAAGAAGGCGAGTGGGTGAGGGGAAGACAGGAATTAGGTGGGCAGATGAGATTAGGAAGTTCGTGGGTGTGAAGTGGCAGCAGCGAACACAGGACCAAGCTGACCGGCGGTACATGGGAGAGGCCTTAATCCTGCAGTGGGTGTAGTCATATTATATAGAGAGCAAGACTCGGTCTGTTCACTTTGTGATCGACGTAGCTTTCTACTCCCTCTTCTAGCCTTTCACTTAGGAATGAAACAGGGCAACAACCTCTCTCACGCCCCGCCGCGGTGGTCTAGTGGCTAAGGTACTCGGCTGCTGACCCGCAGGGCGCGGGTTCGAATCCCGGCTGCGGCGGCTGCATTTCCGATGGAGGCGGAAATGTTGTAGGCCCGTGTGCTCAGATTTGGGTGCACGTTAAAGAACCCCAGGTGGTCTAAATTTCCGGAGCCCTCCACTACGGCGTCTCTCATAATCATATAGTGGTTTTGGGACGTTAAACCCCACATATCAATCAACAACCTCTCTCACATACATGGTATACCTTGATTGGCACCGTTTCTGAATCATCCGATGCGCGCTCTAGCCCCGCCGCGGTGGTCTAGTGGCTAAGGTACTCGGCTGCTGACCCGCAGGGCGCGGGTTCGAATCCCGGCTGCGGCGGCTGCATTTCCGATGGAGGCGGAAATGTTGTAGGCCCGTGTGCTCAGATTTGGGTGCACGTTAAAGAACCCCAGGTCGTCTAAATTTCCGGAGCCCTCCACTACGGCGTCTCTCATAATCATATAGTGGTTTTGGGACGTTAAACCCCACATATCAATCAATCAATCCGATGCGCGCTCAACAGAGACCAGAAGCTATAGTGCACTTACCTTGTTTCCCGTAATGCCAGTGTTCCCCTTTGTGACTTCCCACTGCCAAAGGGTATAAGGGAAAACGTGTAAGCACGCAACAAAAGAAATCAAGGAAGGAGGGACAGAATATTTTTCATCTCACTTTAGGGTATGTTCATTAATGTGGGGGCGTCAGTCAGCGCCGCCTGTATATAGCCATGACGGCTACAGATACCGTCATGGCGTCGGACGCATTATTTGGGGGGGGGGGGGACGCATTATTTGGGGGGACGCATGGCGTCAGCCACTCATTTGGGGGGGGGGGCGATCGCTTAAACCGGAGAGGGGGTGTGGTCATTACTTTTTTGTTTTTATTAGCACAAAAAACTCTATCGTAGCATAAATACTGTTAATGTGTGCTCAAAGAGATCCCACTCATTTGTCCTAATGGGTGATAGCAGGTGGAGGGCAAGCACTGAAGAGATGGGGAGGGGGAGCTCACCGGTTTTGGAAGAGGCGATCACCCCTTCCAAAACTGGTTATCGCATTCCCGATGGAGGCGAAAATGCTTAGGCCCACGTACCCAGATTTTTAAGTGCACGTTAACAAGCTCCGGATGGTTGAAATTGTTGGAGGCTTGCACTACGGTGTATCTATATTGTGGTTTTGTGACGTTATACCCCGACAATTGTTATTATTAACTAACTAGCGACCTAGGCTACGTAGTGGCTGGTCTACATAATGTCAAAAATCTCTTTAAACAATAAGGTATACACCCCGCCGTGGTGGTCTAGTGGCTAAGGTACTCGGCAGGCTGACCCTCAGATCGAGGGATTGAATCACGGCTGCGGCGGCTGCATTTTTGATGGAGGCGAAAATGCTGTAGGCCCGTGTGCTCAGATTTGGGTGCACGTTAAAAAAACCTCAGGGGATCAAAATTTCCGGAGCCCTCAACTAGGGCGTCTCTCATAATCACATGTTGGTTTTGGGACGTTAAACCCCACATATCAAACAATAAGGCCTACATAATGTATGCCTAGTGATTTCCTTCAGCGAAACTTCTCCCATGTTTATAAACACCTATAATAAATGCTATGATGACAACATGCTGAAAATCAAGGCCGCAGGCAGGAATTTTTTTTTTTAACCGTAAGTACTTTTTTTTGCTGAAGTGTCTGTACTACGCATATTAGTAATTAGAAGTTCGCTGCCCCTACCTAAACTACTACGCTTCGTTTGAGAAGCGATTTAAAATATTTTTTGAAATTCGCCAGGAAATTCATTTTAGGGGGAAAAAAACTGTGGACACATTAGGACGTTTCTGTATTGTAAAGTGGCGCACTTAACACACGAAAAATCTAAAATTTTTTATCTCTCTGGTTTAGTTGCTCTTGCTGTATAAGCGAAGTTAAGTATTCCTACGGGACGGCTATGCTCTCCCATAGTAGAGTACGAAGTACTCAAAATCGTTTAACACTTTTTGTAAACACACGGCTATCTGCTTTCCCACAGTAGAGTACCAATTACTCTGAATAGTTCAAAAACTTCAAAACACACTCGTAAAACACTTTATATAAACACAGAACTATTCTTCTTTTTTTGTTTTTTGTAAAATGAACGGCTTACTGTTTTCCCGTAGTTGAGTACATACAGTAATCCTAATATTTCAATTCTTATTTCTAAACAGAAACAATTGTACTCACATGCGCCGGCAACAAGGAAACACCAGCAGCAGCAAGAAATCCACGCAGTCAAACCCTTCCGTTCGTTAGCAGGTAAAGCCATGACAGTGTTACTCGTTCGTCACGACACACAACTCCGCACGCAGCAAAAGTTAGAGTGGAGGGCTGTCTTCCGCCAGCGAGCAAGGAAGGACGGAGCTGGCCGTGTTTTGGTCTCGAATCTTTTCTTTCTTATCTTCCCTATTTCAACGAAGACGGCGATTTCAACGCATTCACGCGAATCGGAGCGGTGAACTAGTCTGCCGTGCGAGGCGAAAACAATAAAAAAAAACCGATTCTGACCGCAAAGTAGCGCGCGATAACACCCGAGTGACAGCACCCCTGTTGGATCAGTCGCACTGCAGTTTCTTCCGCGCCTCTATACGCCCCTGTAGAAAAATAAGGGAGCCCGTAGAAAGGAACTGGTAGAAATACAATAATAGACACGCTGTTTGCCTCTGCGCGTCGAACAGGTGTGCAGTGCGGAGGCACTTGTCAACTCCTTTCCATCACACACGGGGCAGAGCCGCTCTCAAACGACGTTTTCGAAAGGAGCCCGGCGAGCCCCCGCGTCTCCGATGCAGTTGCGTGCAGCGGCTGAAGCGCGCTCGCGCGTACCATGTATGCCGTTTTGAACGGGACAGGAAGTATATACTTCTCACATTCGGTCATCCGTAGCTTAATGCAACCTTTCCCGTGATTTTTTTTTTTTTTTGCAGCTCAGAGCACGCCTGGTCCTGTCACGGTTTTTAACTTCAGACCGAAAACCAAGCCAACGTGAGGTTCAGGTCCTGACGTATAGTTGTTCAATCTGCGGGGAGCTCAATAAAAACATAGTTTTGCCTACGGTGCAAAAATGTCCTATATATACTGCACTGGCTGTGTTAAAGCACGTTTCCGAGGGTCTTTACGCATGCGCCATGCCGAAGAAGCTGTTTAATGTACACATTAACAGCGTGAATAACCTGCATGTATCCGTGATTCATGACGCTCTCATTGCTTTGTGCGTTTCTTTTCAATGCTGATTAACCATAGTCAGTGATGCTAACGTTATAAGGTGCACACAACTATGCTCGAACAGACGTTCGGCCGCCCTACTTTCGTACTTCCTATTTTTACACTCAGACCGGTCGTATAAGTTGTTGCCGATGCCTTTGTTTCGAGACGCGGTCAGTCTATGCGCACAATTCCAGCTCGACTGCGCATTCTTCTTTCTGTTCGCAGGGCACGAGTTAAGCGAGACGTTCGAGGTTTCGCATGTACATCGTTTCACGTGTACACACGTGCGGGTTGGTGCTTGTTAGGCATCCTTCTTTGGGCGCCTGTGAAGTATTAACGCCCAATAAACCTGATCGTGGACATATAAAAACTCGCAGGGTCCCTTCACATTCGTTGGTTCGTTAATTACTATAAATATGGCTCAACCCACCAAGAGGGATCAGCTATGAGTCTTGCGGCAGTATGTGCTATAGAATTTGGGGGGAAGGAGGGGTTTAATCCCGAAAAGGTAATTTTTTAGTACCAAACAGTAGTATCAGTGGTGTTTACAGTTTCTTTTCTTTACTGTATGTTAAAAGAGTTCCATAAAGGCCATTTATTCTTATGGCCAGATATGTATTCAGATGGTAGAATAGTGGTATTATAAGAAAAAAGTTCTTCTAATATTCAGCAATGAAGAATAAATAGCATTATTAGCACAGTTTTTTATGTCCTTGCTGAGTCCTCAAGCCATCAACAAGTTGCAAATAAATTAAAAATATATGTAAATTTCCTGTGCCTGCGTAGTATGCATATATGTATAATATAGAGTAGTTGAGAAAGAGTAAGATTGTAGGGCTGGAATCTCCCTGTAAAATCGGGAGATTCCAGCCAGCCACTCAGTAAGAACATTGATCGTAGAAGCAGCTCGTGCTAGAAGTCGTGGACCGAAAAATGCAAATCCAGCTTCAAGTAGCCTTGTACCTGGTTTAACAGGACCAGTCCAGCTTTATTTTGTTGAAGAGCTCTGTTTTTTGTTTGTTTTTTTTTGTCAAATTAACACGTACGCGTTGTAGCGTGGCGTCGCGCCCTCTCCCCATTTAGAGAGAGGGCGCGAAGCTACACGAGGCTGGTGACAATGGGTATACTCTAATGGACATCACTATTATTTATGGTGCAATTAGCCACGAAGCTGCACGCCCTTTCCCTAAATAGGGAGAGGGCGCGTCAAATTAGGGAAACCCGACGTTTCGAAGCCGATCCGGTTTCTTCCACAAGGGTGCGAAAACCCGTCGGGTATTCCTAACATCATTTTTTGGTTGCATTTTTCTCATCCATTCACGTTCTATCCCAACCGGGCAGACTTCTCTCAAATGATCACCTTTGAGCCCCTCCGCGGTGGCCTAGTGGCTAAGGTACTCGGCTGCTGACCCGCAGGTCGCGGGATCAAATCCCGGCTGTGGCGGCTGCATTTCCGATGGAGGCGGAAATGTTGTAGGCCCGTGTACTCAGATTTGGGTGCACGTTAAAGAACCCCAGGTGGTCGAAATTTCCGGAGCCCTCCACTACGGCGTCTCTCATAATCATATGGTGGTTTTGGTATGTTAAACCCCACAAACCAATCAATCAATCAATCAATCAATGATCACCTTTGATTCCCGTCAAAAAGCGACGCGCCGACACGCTGTGACGCTCACGTGTGGTCAAGCCTCTGAGAAACTGGCTCGATAGCGTCAGCATCGATGGCGCGCAGCGTTAGCAGCTTGCAAGCCACCATAGTTTTCCAGCACCCACACAACATCGTCACTTCGATATTAGCCCAAATGTGCAATTAATACCGATAATTGTTGGGGTATTACCATAAGCGTTTGCACCAGAGAAGTCAGGGCCAGTGGTTGCCCCCCCCCCTCCCCAGTTACATGCAATCTTCCCCATACATGCTGCGACAAACCTTCACCCCCCGCCCTCTGAAGGGGAGTACGTGCACGCTTATAGATATTGCGTTCGAAAAAAAAAACGATATTGTTACGGTGAGATGCCTTTATTTACAAGAGATGATGAATGCGAGAGTCCAGGGATCTGGCCGATCACCGCTCGTGCCAACCTCGTTCTCCTCTTCTTCCACGCGTCCCCTCAGTATCCTAGCAATTCCCCCTTTGCAGACGATGCCCACCGGGCGAGTTTGGCTTCGTTGCGATGATGAAAGCGTTTTAAACGGGCGACATGAACGACGTTGGTCTTGCTTGAGCGGTGGTCAGTTGACAACAGCCGAGATATCACGTACGTGACATCACTGAGACGTTCCAATATGATCATGAGACGCCGTATAACGGAGGGCGCCGAAAATTCGACCATCTGGTGTAACTTAACGTGCACCTGGCTAAATCTAACTACATGGGTCTCCTTTGCATTTCGCTTCCCTCGACAAGTGGCCGCAAGTAGAATCCACGCCCTCGAGCTTAGAAAAAAAAGAAGTCCCCGTTTTGCGAAAAGGGCGAAGCAATGAATGCGATAGCAATATTTGACTGTTTAGGAAGCAAGGCTAGCATTTTCAGGAGCAATATTTTTTGTAGTGTTACCACCGTCATCATTATTGAAGTTTTGCGGCCTTTGTGAACGGGACGAAAATATTTCGACGCATTCAAAACCAGGGTGTGCCGTCAAGACGGGTTGAATTTCTTTCGGCAAAACCTGAACGAGGTGTTCGGGACTGGTTCGCGCAAAGGAACCCCACAAGCCAAGAGAGGCCATTGTGAGCTCGACTTAAGAAAGGCCATTGTGTTTGCTGCGAGCAAGGCTTTCGAGGCAGACAAGGAGGCAGCTGGGCCATTTTCGAGGTCACTGGGGATCTGGAAATCTCGGAACCAGCATGGTATTTGCAGTTCAGGCTGCAAGCTAAAGCCAAACTGGTTGTGGTTGCATCTTGTGAGGAAGCCCCGGGATATGTGCAGCTAAGCCACAGCTTCTAGCAAACAACCAGGAATGGAATGTGGGGGTGAAGAAAAGGATAATGCACTATCTGCTGCGGCCCTCGCCGGAGCCCACCTCGGCTATGAGAGATTAGTTGACTATTCATTCCCCCCTTTCTCCATAGAATCGGCTGAATAGGGTGGCATATTTTGACGATATGCTGGCGCACCACTACATTGTCCTACCCGAAGAGTCAGGCAAGTTTGACACGTGTACTGGCAGCCGGTTTTTCGAACCTCACCCAGCTGCCAGAAGAATCTTGGAAACCAAAATCATCGGACGTGCGCGAAACTTGGTGACGTGTGCGAAAACGTCGGTGCAGTGCTTTGGTGACCATACTTGGGCATCGTGTGGACTGTGCCCCCTCCACATGCATTGTGTGGTGTCTTTCCTCTCCTTCGTGGGTGGAGCACTGTTATGCCAGCGAGTCCTCGTCAAACGTCCGTGCCTCTGAAAAAGGCAATCTGGGTCAAGGCCAGCCCGCAGTCCGCCTGGCGCGAACAACTCGACGGCGTGAACACGCGCGGCGCATCTCTGGCCCACGTGCATTGAGTCAGCTGCGCATGTGACAGCGAGCCGGCGTCCTCGTGTCTGGTGGTCTGACGCATGGCGCGGCGACCCCATTGGAGGAATCTGCCTTGACGACCAGCGGCGCTTCTGATTGGACATTTTGGTTGGACCCGGTGCAAATAAAAGAAGCCCTGCGGCGCGTCGCGATCGGCGGTCCTATGAGAGAGGGGTCCCCATGTCGGAGAGCCGACATGTGTGTGAGTCAGCGGTCTTAGGCGAAAGGCTGATCTATGTGTTAGAGAGGAGAGCTCGGCTCTTCGAGTCTCTGTCGGCCCCAGTGCCGAAATTGTAACGCCTCTGTATATATGCTGTACATAAACCTTGTTTAACGCACCGTCGTCTCGTCCGCTCGTCTTATCAGCTCTGCGCAGAAGCAGTCGCGGGCTGAGAAACATACGCTACCAAAAGGCTGGTGACCTTCCCGGCGGAGTTGAAAGCAGTGGCGCCTTCGAGGCCGTGTTGGCGTCGCCGTCTTTCGCAACAGTGGTGGCTTCGGCGGGATCGGTCCGTCATTCGCAACAGTGGTGGCAGCGTTCGCAACAGTGGTGGCAGCGGTGGGATCCACGGAGGCAGATTCGCAACAGTGGTTGGCAGCTGCGGGATCGGCCGGCGTCAGCGACATCGATGCGGTGAGTGCCTGATGTTTTCCCCTCAGTTCACCAGACTACTCTAGCTCAGGTTGTAGTAGTTTAGAGAAGGGCTGTGTGAAGCATTAGAGTGAGCTTTGATCGTTTCAAGCAAAGTCGAAGTGCTTTGAAACCAAAGTTAATGCGGAGGGGGTAAACACGGGAGAGTGAAAAATTGCTTGCGCGTCTTGCTAGTTGACTTATAGTGGGTACGGCAAGTAAATTGTTAACAGGGGCAAACAGCAAGAGGCTAGTGTGAACGATGGAGAACCTTAAAGTGAAGGAACTCATCGAAATTTGTGAGGAACTCGGCATTACTTTGGGCCGTGCGAAACGAAAGCAAGCGATCCTTGAGATCATGAAGGATGAGGGAGTGTCGGCTGAGGAAGTCGATGAGGCCTGGGTGGATATTAAAGCACGCCGTGAGGAGGCTGAAAGGCGAGAAGTAGAACGTCGCGAGCGCGAGGAGGCCGAGAGACAGGAGCGCCTTGAGATGAAACGACTAGAATTGGCAATCCTACAGTGTTCGCAGGCGCCTAGCGTAGCTTCTCCGACGATTCAGGTCAGCGGTTTTAGAATTCGGGACCAACTGCCACCGTTCGTAGTAGGCGAGGACATGGCGAAGTATCTCGTCAAGTTTGAACACGTCTGTGAGCGAAACGCTTTGGAGCGGCCTCTTTGGGCGCGGAACCTGCTAGCTCTTCTTCCCGGCGAAGTGTCCGACGCGATAACTTGCTTATCGAGGGAAGCGTTTGAGAGCTATGACGAGGTTAAGGAAGTGCTCTTGAGACGTTATAAGTTGTCACCCGAGGCTTTCAGGCAAAGGTTCCGGTATGCTAAAAAGGGGAATGAGTCACACGTTGACTTCGCGTTTCGTCTTAAAGCCGATTTGATTGAATGGCTCAAGGGCGAAGGGGTTTATGACGACCGCGATAAAGTGGTGGAATGCGTTGCATTGGAGCAATTCTACCGCTGCATCGAGGAGGATGTCAAACTTTGGCTGCAGGACAGACTTGGGGAAGTACAGTTAAATAAGGCAGCTGAGTTAGCTGAGGAGTATTATGCTCGCCGAAAGTTGCATAGCAGGGCAGTGCGCGTTGAAAAGGATGAAAGGAAAGAGGGCTTTTCAAGGAAACCTGATCAACGGAAACCCGTTCCGCACCGTAATTTCAAAAAGGACCCGTCTCTTACGAAGGACAGTGTAGGGGAAGGGCAAACAGAAGCGGAGAAATCGAGTGAGGTTTCTACCACACAGGCATTTGAATCGGAAAACAAACGGAAGCCGCTAATCTGCTACAACTGTAAAAAGGAAGGGCACATCGCTAGAAACTGTCAGGAAAAGTTTGCCTTCGCAACGATCCGAGAATCAGAAAAAAACATGCGGTTGTTGGAGCCGTATCTCCAAGAAATTAGGGTGAATGAGAAAACGTGCCGAGCACTTAGAGACTCAGCGGCAACCATGGATGTTGTCCATCCTTCATTGGTGTCTCCGGATGACTTCACAGGAGAATGCGCGTGGATCAGGCAGGTCGCCGAGGAGCAGAGTGTTCGCTTACCAATCGCCACGGTTGTCATTAAAGGCCCGTTCGGTGAGCTTCGCACCGAAGCGGCTGTGTCTGCCGCGCTAAATGATCGTTTTCCTTATCTTTTCTCCAACAACTCGGAGCAGCTTCTCAAAGAGCAGGGCAAATCGTTCTTCCCCAACTTAGCGTGCATGGCTCTCACGCGATCGCAAGCGCGGAAGCTATCGCGGCAGCTTGATCTGGTTCCATGCGGTGAACTCTCAAGTGACCTTGTCGGCGGGTCGACGGAACCTCAGAAAGGAAAGTTTCCGCATGAGTCATGGGAGCAGTCACGCGAGCGGCCCGTCGTCGAACCGACCGGCGCGGTTTCCGTAGAAAGGGGAGACGACATGGCGCCATTGAGTCAGAGCGAGGGGGTTGCAACGCTCTCGCCTGTAGCGGAAAGTTGGAGCGAGCTGCCGAGAGTTGATCGAGAGACGCTCATTCGAGAGCAGCGTGAGGATCTCTCGATTGAAGCACTAGTGGAAAGCCAAATTGAAGCGCTAGTGGAAAGCCAAATTGAAGCGCTAGTGGAAAGCCAAATTGAAGCGCTAGTGGAAAGCCAAATTGAAGCGCTAGTGGAAAGCCAGAAAAACGCGGCAAAAGTGCTGTCGAAGGAGCACTACGGGGAATCGGTGAAGAAGCGTGCTTTTGAAGTAGGGAGTCAGGTAATGCTGCTGCAGCCGTTCAAAAAGAACAAGCTTGAGGTTGATTGGAAAGGGCCCGCCACAGTATTATCGAAGCCTTGCAATTCAAATTATGAAGTGAAATTAGGAAGGCGGCCGGACAAAATTTACAACTTGATGAAACCATACGTTCAACATCAAGCGGTCGTAAATCTGTTGTTGAATGCTTCCGAGGAAGAGGATGCAGAAAATTTGAGTTCTAGTGAGGTAATCGAAGGGGGATCGAAAGTAATCCGGGAGCAGATAAACCTAGAGCCTAGCTTAAGTGAAGGAGGACCTGAGAAAGAGGACCTGAGAAAGATCGGTTCCGAGTTTGAAGACGTGTTTTCGGACCGCCCCGGAAACATGAGGGTGATCGAACACGATATCGAGCTAAGCGGTGAGGAGTCAATCCGTAGCAAGCCGTATCGTTGTTCCCCTGTGCAACGTCGAAAGTGTGAGCCGCTCTTGGTGCCGCATAGGTATCGTCGCCTAAAAGTGGCCGGTTACTGAGGTGGAGCATGTTGCTCCACAGCGCAACTTTGACGTTCGCTATCAAAAAAAAAAGGGAAAGCTAAACGCTAATGCAGGTGCATTGAGCAGTGCGTTCTAGCTAGTACCTTCTCAACCTTTCGGTTTCTGGCTGGCGATTCGGGGCAAAAATTTTGACCTCATCACGACCTTAGCTGAGCGCTCTCGTTTAGAGTGATCTCAAGGGGCCAGCTTTATGTGGTATTCTAATCCGTTACGTTGTTGTAAGTGTGAAAAATTCAAGTTCTTACTTTAAGAGTCTTGTGTCCCACATGTGCCTCTTGATGTAGAGGGAACAAAATTCCAATAGACACGTAGATAGGTAAATGTTGTACTATACTTTGTCTTGTGTTCTGTCGGGTGACCGAGGGCACTTGCTTGTGTCGTGTGTTGTCTGTTGTAGAACCGTTCTTAGCAAGTTGCAGAACCATCGACAAGTGCTGAAACCGAAGATGGTCAGAAGAGACGAGTGAAGCTGGTCGACAAGTTGTGGCGACAAGCCAGTGGAGCTGGGATCCGTCGTCAAAAATGGGATGTGTTCCCGGAACAGTCTGGAGCTGTATTCTCCCCATGGCCCTGGAGGCGAACCTGGAGGGACCTGGCGAACGAGCGCACCTGACATCCGAGCCCCGTGGAAGCAGCTCGTCTTTCCGGTGCATTGTCTGGCGGCGGGGGTGCTGTTATGCCAGCGAGTCCTCGTCAAACGTCCGTGCCTCTGAAAAAGGCAATCTGGGTCAAGGCCAGCCCGCAGTCCGCCTGGCGCGAACAACTCGACGGCGTGAACACGCGCGGCGCATCTCTGGCCCACGTGCATTGAGTCAGCTGCGCACGTGACAGCGAGCCGGCGTCCTCGTGTCTGGTGGTCCGACGCATGGCGCGGCGACCCCATTGGAGGAATCTGCCTTGACGACCAGCGGCGCTTCTGATTGGACATTTTGGTTGGACCCGGTGCAAATAAAAGAAGCCCTGCGGCGCGTCGCGATCGGCGGTCCTATGAGAGAGGGGTCCCCATGTCGGAGAGCCGACATGTGTGTGAGTCAGCGGTCTTAGGCGAAAGGCTGATCTATGTGTTAGAGAGGAGAGCTCGGCTCTTCGAGTCTCTGTCGGCCCCAGTGCCGAAATTGTAACGCCTCTGTATATATGCTGTACATAAACCTTGTTTAACGCACCGTCGTCTCGTCCGCTCGTCTTATCAGCTCTGCGCAGAAGCAGTCGCGGGCTGAGAAACATACGCTACCAAAAGGCTGGTGATTTTCCCGGCGGAGTTGAAAGCAGTGGCGCTTTCGAGGCCGTGTTGGCGTCGCCGTCTTTCGCAACAGTGGTGGCTTCGGCGGGATCGGTCCGTCATTCGCAACAGTGGTGGCAGCGTTCGCAACAGCACCTAGACCATGGAGCGCCCTGTTGGCGGAAGCCGCGGACAATGTGCCCAGGTTTGGCAACGAGGCGCTATATAGGCCGAAGACTTTCGTGTATTTGAGTTCTATAGTTCAACAGTTCCCATGTACAGTTCTGATTACTTGATCACCTCTTTTCTAACTCTCAGTTACTAATCATGTAAATCAATTGTTTTCGTTTTTACGAGCGCCTCATCTGACTTGTTCGACGATTGGTCCTAGGACGGGGGCCCGCTACCAAACTGAGACCCGCGGGACCCGGAGTCGCAACAGTACTAAACATGCGCTTGCTAAGTAACCGAATTTCCTGCAACGCGGCCACAGTATATATAGATGACCACAACAAGGTTCGCGCATTTAAGACGGCATCGATGAGAGGCGCCTCCCGTGGGCAGCGCATGCTGGTACCAAGTGAGTCGGGTGTCGCTGCTGGTGGCAGTTTGTTATGTGTAGAGTGCATCTATATGTGGGGAGGCCCTCCCTCGGGTGTGCTCGGAATGACAGTAATGCAAGACCAACATGGCGGAATAAATTATGTATTTACTCGTGTGTATGAATTAAAGGCAGCAAATATAGTATTCGACAGAAACACTGGTGAATATAAATGAAACACAGTTCACTCGATGACAGTGACAACCACCTTGTGGTCGCTGAAGTATGTTGGCAATGGCACGCAGTGCAGTCGTGACGCAACACTCTTTTCGAAAACAATATCTAGACACGTGTTGTTGCGTGTAGCTCTGTGACGTCAGACAGGAGGTGAAGACATAGGTTTAATAACGTGTATATATAATTGAGTCAGAAGACTGTGCGGTCTCGGAATGATGCGTGCTCTCGGAACGAACGGACACAGTGGACACGTACGGTCGGACTGAACCAAAGCAACACATCTCTTTAACTGCCTCTAGATCGACGATGTCGTCAGCCAAATTCATACACATCGATCGTGATCAAGACGCTAAGACAACCTTACACGATATTACCATACACTTAATAACATGACAAACACTAGGTAGCGCGAAGGCGGCGCTGCCAACGCTCGACTCGCCACGAGGAACCACGGGAGACGACCCGCGATGCCCTGCTACAGTGTACTAGTACACTGTAGCCCTGCTTCACAGATGCGCCGCAAGGGACTACCGTTTGCGCCAACCCAAAGAACACCTAACCGCCATTGGATTGGATAAACTTTTAATTGGTCCTCCAAAACACAGATCACTGTGTTGCGGGCAGCTCCCACGTGGGGACTGAGATGCCAAGCTCCTCAGCCGCCTCGCGGGCTTGGTGGACAGCCCAGAGCTGATCTGCCAAGGACGAGCTGCGGATTGCCGCCTCCCATCTGGCAGAGGTGATGTTCGATAAATGAGCGAATTTGGTGCACTGCCAGAGCATGTGTTCTAATGAAGCTATTTCCCCACAATGTAGACAAAGATTACTTGGGTATAGGTCAGGGTACATGATGTGTAACATTTTCAAAGTAGGGTACATCCGCGTTTGCAAAAGCCTTAATGTAAGTGCTTGGGGCCGGGTTAGATTTTTGTGAGGTGGAGGGAAAATCCTTCTAGACAGGTAGAAATGTTTAGTGAGCTCGTTATATGTTGTAAGAATTTCCCGGTTATCCCCTTCACCGGTAGAACGCATCCCCGGGGAGGCGCGGTTGGAGAGTTCTCGCGCCGCCTCGTGTGCTGCTTCATTGAGATTGGGAAGGGAATCGTTGATTTGCCCAAGGTGAGCTGGGAACCAACTCAGAAGATGATGCGTTATGTTCTTGCCTTGCAGTATTCTCAGCGTTAGTTCAGAGACCGTCCCCTTGGCGAACGCCCGTAGTGCTGCCATGCGCAAAAAAAAAAAAAACCGCTTGTCTCTCACGTACCGCGACCCCACGACGCAGGCTTGCCGCCTGTCGTCACTGCCAGCACTACCGCCCTCACCTTGATGATGATGGTGGTAATAATGGATGGATGGATGGATGTATGTGACTGTACCCTTTAAACCGGGCGGCGGCTAACGCCACCTAGCCGTAATACTTGGACTAACCACTAGATTTATGTTTTTTTTTTCTTTAATAGTAAAGTTGGATGGGTACTTTGCAGTGAAGGGTTTATTAATTTTCACTCGTGCCTTGACTTTAGCCACCAATCAGATAACCGCCTCCTAGTTAATTCTACTCGCTTAAAGTCTATTTTGCCCTCCCTGTCCCTAAACCCCAGTGCTTTGAAAAACTCTGCGCCATCATCCTGAACTATAGGGTGAAGCCCTTTACAGAACATTATCAAGTATTCGGCAGTTTCTTCTTCCTCTCCACATGCACTGCATACTGTGTCTACCCCTTCGTACTTGGCCCGATATGTCTTTGTTCGCAATACTCCCGTCCCGGCCTCAAACAGTAGAGAACTACCCCGAGTATTATCATAGATCCTTTCCTTGGCTATTTCCTGCTTAAAAGTTCGATAGATCTCTAGTGCGGACTTCTTAATCATGCCAATTCTCCACATACCGGTCTCAGCTTCCTTCACCTTTTTCTTAACCGATAATTCTTTTTAGTTTGGCCAAAAACGCTCGCGAGCACAGCGCCACCTGCCGCTCGACAGTTGTAAACACCAAATGCGGCCTAAGCGCGAAACACGTGCGCCACGAGGTGCAAACGACTTTACAGAGGGTGTTAGTACCCCTTCTCCCCCCCCCCCCCCCCCACAAGACAAATACGCTATAGTAATCTGTCGCGTGCAATGCCCACAGCGATGGCAGCAGTGCTCATGGCAACAGGAAGAAGCCCTTGTTGGTTTCTTACTGTGTGTTTAGAAAAAGTGGTTAACGATTTAGAGTACTTAGTACTCTACTATGAGAGAGCCGCCCCGTGGCTGCACTTCAGACAACCTTCTTTCTGCAAAATGGCGTTGTTTGCCATGGTGTATGCATGCAGTAGTGTTACGGGGCTCGTCTGCCTACCCTAAAGTCGCGGTTTCGAAGAGGCGCATAATGCTAGAGACACGCGTGTACAGCGTTACATGATGGAAAAATCCGTAGCCCTCCGCTACGGCATGCCTTATAGTCATATTGTGGTTTTGGCACGCGAAACTCCCGAAATTATACATGTCAGTTGGAAATGAGAGCAGTGTGAGGCCTTCAGCTTTGTTATACGGTCCATCCAAGGCTACGGATGACGTCAGTACACGTGCCGGTTCCATGTCGCTGTTTTTTTCAAACTGCATTCCTCATGTGAAACTAAGCACTCCAAATGACGAAAGGGAAACCTAAGGCCTGAAATGGAAAATCCAGCGCCGTTTGACTGGCGCACAGCTCTGATAACGTCTTCCGCCATCGTGTATCGCTCGTCACTGTCGTTGCAGCCGATAAAGGACACTGAAGGGATAAGCGCTAAATTGTACGGCGTTCACACACACAGGCTTGGGATATCGCGTTCAAAGCGGATTAAACACGTCGAAAACACATTGCTTCTACGAGGCGACTTTATAATGCCGTGAGATAGTTCTACCTGAATAGAGATTAAAACAAAGTGCTCAGTTAATACGCATTTCCACAGCTAGAGAACAACTGCGAGCTTGGACGCTGGTTTTTATTGAGCTCACTAAGGTCGTGTGGCGGTTTAGAAAAATTTATTGTATCACGTAACAGTCCACGTCAGTAACAATTTGCTCGCGCCGCATTTTTCGAGATCAGCGCATGATGGTGAGGTGCAGTTAACCTTAATCTCCTGACAAACACCACCACACCAATAATCACAGCAACCGTGTTAACACTCAGGGGGTATGTGTCGGGCACTGGTGACTCCATGAATTCAGGTGCAGGTGCTATTCCCGGTCACGCGTTCGAATTTCGATGGGGACGAACTGCGAAAACACCTTTAATATATATATATATATATATAAGGGAAAGAAGTGTATACCTAAGGGCTCGTTTTTCCGTGTTTTAACACAATATTAATGAGATCTAACAGACAGTAATGCCAAAGAATGTACAGGGAAGTTATTAGAACCAATGGAATGTAAATCAGAAGAAAGAAAAGTGGATGAAAAAATAACCAGCCTGCTCACGGCTCACGGCTGGTATATATATATATATATATATATATATATATATATATATATATATATATATATATATATATATTGATTTTAATAACTTCCCCTGTACATTCCTTGGCATTACTGTCTGTTATATCTCATTATATATATATATATATATATATATATATATATATATATATATATATATATATATATATATATATATATATGTATATATATATATATATATATATATATATATATATATATATATATATATATATATATATATATATATATATATATATATATATATATATATATAATGAGATATAACAGACAGTAATGCCAAGGAATGTACAGGGGAAGTTATTAAAATCAATGGAATATAAATAAGAAGAAAGAAAAGTGGATGAAAAAATTACCAACTGTGAGCAGGAATCGAACCTACGACCTCGTAGGTTCGATTCCTGCTCACAGTTGGTAATTTTTTCATCCACTTTTCTTTCTTCTTATTTATATTCCATTGATTTTAATAACTTCCCCTGTACATTCCTTGGCATACCTGTCTGTTATATCTCATTATTATTGTGTTAAAAACACGGAAAAACGAGCCCTTAGGTATACACTTCTTTCCCTTATATATATATATATATATATATATATATATATATATATATATATATATATATATATATATATATATATATATATATATATATATATATATATATATATATATATATATATATATATATATATATATATATATATATATATATATATATATGAAACACTTCCTAAGCACAGATGGCTAACCACGCTGATACGTGCGTCCCCACTGTTAAGCACGGGTTTAATGCTGACAGAACACTGCAGTCTTTCTCAACTACATTGTTTACATCTCTTCAGTAATTTTAAGCAGTACCTGAACACCATGTGCTCCCTTCTTCATTCTTAGTCGATCAGGTAGTGGGGTTTGTCCAATTTCTGTGGTACACCAATGCCGAATGTCTTTGCGTACATAGGGTGAACAAACAATAATTTCGCTTAGCGCTGATATAGCCTTATGGAACTTCGCTGCAAATATGGTTTTGGGGCGTTCACCTAACGCTTCGATGAGTCGATGGAGCTTTCAGAATGATCGTGGCTTTACATATTATAGGTTCGTCTCTAGTATCCCTCTTCTGTCGTTGTGTTTGGTGCTTTTAAGGGAATAACACCATAGATCAATGGATGGATGTATGTGGCTGTACCCTTTAGATAGGGCGGCGGCTAACGCCACCTAGCCGGAATACGTTGTGAACTAACCACTAGATTTATCTTTTTTTTTTCTTTAAATAGTAAAGTTGGACGGGTACTTTGCAGTGAAGGGTTTAATTTTCACTCGTGCCTTGACTTTAGCCACCAATCAGGTAACCTCCTTCTAGTTGAGTCTACCCGCTTAAAGTCTATTTTGCCCTCCCTGTCCCTAAACCCCAGTGCTTTGAAAAACTCTGCACCATCATCCTGAACTATAGGGTGAAGCCCTTTACAGAACATTAGCAAGTGTTCGGCAGTTTCTTCTTCCTCTCCACACGCACTGCATACTGTGTCTACCCCTTCGCATTTGGACTGATATGTCTTGGTTCGCAATACTCCCGTCCTGGCCTCAAACAGTAGAGAACTACCCCGAGTATTATCATAGATCCTTTCTTTGGCAATTTCCTGCTTAAAAGTTCAATAGATCTCTTGTGCGGACTTCTTAATCATGCCAATTCTCCACATATCGGTCTCCGTTTTCTTCACTTTCTTCCTAACCGATAGTTCTTTTTGGTTTGGCCACCTGCTGTTTTCTAAGTATTTACCAGTCAATTTCCTGGTTCGCTTCCTCCATTTTGTATCGACATTCTTCATGTATAAGTAGCTGAAAACCTTCCTAGCCCAACGCTTCTCCCCAATTACTCTCAATCGCTTCTCAAATTTTATCTTGCTGCTAGCTTCCCTGCCTTCAAATGATGTCCATCCCATATCACCTTGTACTCCCTGATTTGGTGTATTCCAGTGAGCTCCTAAAGCAAGCCTACCTATTCCACGTTGCTTAATTTCTAATCTTGCTTGAACTTCTGACCTCATGCACAAGACCGCATTGCCGAACGTCAGCCCAAGAACCATGACACCTTTCCATATTCCTCTCAGAACATCATACCTATTGTAATTCCAGTGCGCTATTTTTCATCACTGCTGCATTCCTGTTACCTTTAGTCGTCACATATATTTCGTGTTCCCTTAGGTACTCAGTCCCATTGCTTATCCATACGCCCAGATATTTGTATTTATCTGTTATCTCTAGCGTGACTTCCTGTATTCTAAGCTCACTACTTTCGTTATCATTAAAAATCATGACTGCTGATTTTTCCTTACTGAATCTAAAATCTAACCTATCTCCCTCGTTACCGCAGATGTCCATCAATCTCTGCAAATCTTCCTTGTTGTCGGCCATCAGCACTATATTATCTGCGTACATTAATGTTGGATGCTGGTAGTACCTGATCAATGAGTTTTCCTTGTTTGACTAAAGAGAGGTTGAAGCCAAGTCCACTTCCCTCTAATATGGCCTCTAATCCTTGTAGGTACATCATGAATAACAAGGGTGACAGTGGACACCCCTGCCTAAGTCCCCGTTTCACCTCTGTGGGCTTGGATACCTGTTTTTCCCACTTTATAACTACCTTGTTACTTTTATAGATTTCTTTTAAAAAATTAGTGACTCCATCTTCCACACCCAGTTTGTTTAGTATTCCCCACAAGTCCTCTTGAACCACGCTATCGTATGCTCCCTTGATATCCAAAAATGCTAGCCACAGGGGCCTAAGTTCTTTTTCTGCTATTTCTATGCACTGCGTCAGTGAGAACAGATTGTCTTCCAACCTCCTGTGTTTCCGAAACCCATTCTTCTGTTCTCCCAGCACCCCCTCATCCTCTATCCATGCCTGCAGTTTTTCTTTTATAATCTGCATCGCCAGCCTGTAGACCACTGATGTCACTGTTATGGGACGGTAGTTGTTTATGTCATCTTTGTCCCCCTTTCCTTTATAAATCATGCTCATCCTGCTAAGTTTCCATCCATCAGGGACTTCACCATCAATTATAGTTCTGCTCACTGCCTCTCTCAAAGCCTGTTTAGATTTTGGACCCAATGTCTTTATCAGCATAATTGGAATGCCATCTGGGCCTGTTGATGTGCTACTTGGAACCCTCTTCTCAGCCCTTTCCCACTCTCGTTGTGAAAATAGAGCCATTGTGTCACTTGATCCATCCCTGTTTATTGTGGTGCATAAGGCACTTCTTTGTTGAAATTTTTCTGTCACCCTTGTTCTTATATATTCAATAGCTTCGTCCCCTTCTATCCTAACACCTTGAGCTGTAGTTATAAACCTCTGCTCTAGATTTGTTTGATTTCTTAGGGAGTTTAGATGGTTCCAAAATTTCGCAGCTGCCTTTCTGTCCTTTTTATGTACTTCTGTCAGCCACTGAGCACCCTTTCTTCTAATCTTTTCATTGATCAGGGGGGATGCTTCGCTTCTAGAGCTTAGAAAGATTTCCCATTTTCTTTCACCATTTTTGAGGCAGCGCTGCCATCTGTGTCACCGAAACTGAAACTAGATCTAACACAGCACACTAAAATTTTGGCTTGAGTAGAAAATTACTCTAATGTATTGTGCAAAGGCAATATTTTATTTAAATCAATGTTTAAAATTTAGGCTTTTTGTGATTTTGGTAGATTAAGTGACGTTCACTCTGCAAATTTTCAGCGACGACTCTCTCAAAGTCGCAATGCCCAGCTTAATAAAAACCAGTCTCGAAGGCCAGTTTTTGTAACCTAAATGAGTAAAAACAGTTAGAATATTAGATAATAGATGGCGGCACCATGCTACGCGCCTTTAAGCTTTAGATTTAATGCGTTTCGAAATGAATGGAGCAGACGACGCAACAGTACTATTCCGGCCGAAAATCAGTGGTTGCAGTTTGGAGCGTGACGCGAATGATTTTGTTTTGGCATTATACAAATAAGAGCACCCCACTGCACCTCAGTTGCACTGCTAAACAAACTGCGAGCAAAGTTTAAAGGGCTGCTCCATGCCCGATTCGCCACTGAGCGAGCTCCACGTGCGCACGAAACAAAGGCCGATGTTTCAATGTCGTAACAACGTAATTCGTTCGTGACACCCTCGTGTCGCAGGACGACGTTAGCCGCAGCGGACGCAATCGGTTCAGCACTCAGCTGGGGAACGATTTACGCAAAGGTTGCAGCGTGGGGTTCTTGCACAAGGAGGGGGCTTTCTCAGAAAAAAGATGATAAAACGATTACGATAGGGCATGAGGAAACGAAAGAGAGATACCACCCGGGTTGGCTGCTCAATGAAAGAAACGCCGTTGATGGGCGCCTAAAAAAATGCAAAAAAAAAGAATCATAACTTGGGAACGGCTACACGGGTTTTTGTGAATGGCACCGTGCACAAGCACGGCCGTGCGGGCAACGCAACGCGCTTCCAAAGAACGGTTTCTTTTCTTGTTACCCTCTGCGGCGTGCACCTACCTATGCACCCCGCTCCCATACTTGGTCTTGCATTGAGTGCGCTCCGACAAAAGAGGAAGTGCGCGCAAGGCGATTCACGGTTCGTGAAGCGGTCGCGGCCGGGTGGGTTGCCAGAAAGAAGGCGGGAAAGAGGGTGGGGGATAAGATGTAGCGGAAGAAAGAGGAAATGCGTACAGCCACTACAGTGTACTCGAGCCTCGAGCCCGGGACTCAAGGGTGCAGTTCGCGGGCTCTTTTTTTTTTTTTCACCGTACTTGGAAACCAGGAGGGCGAAGAGAGGATGAGGCGAACCTATTATAGAAACAAGTGACACGAAGAATATAGCCGAAGAGAAAGCAATTATGTATAGGGGGGGACTTCTCGCGTTGGCAACCAAAGAGCGACCAGCACGCCCACCCCTGGTTTCTGTTCTTTCTTCTTTTAACGCTGTTCGAACACGCGGTAGGCGCGAACGTTGAACTCTGCTCCTGGAGACGGAAGAGGGTATTTCCCGAAACTGCATGCACATACACACACACGCGCGCACACACACGATGGACATGCAAGTTCAACCCCACAACAGCGAGAGCGCGGCTTTTTGGGAGGGCATTCTCCCCACTGCATTAGACGCATAGGAGGGTCTTTTTTTCGCGAATCATGACTCGTCGTGTGGTTCGTTCCCCTTTAATGCTAACCGCTCTCGAATGAAAACAACTTGTTTGAATTCTCCGAAAAATCGGGCGCTCCTAGCCAGGCGATCGGAGCTCACGGAGCTCCGGAACCCTTTTACTTTGCATCAGTTGCGCTAGTACGCGCACTCAATTGCTTCAAAAACAGACAATGTTAAAGCTCTAAACGTGAGTATTTTTAATTTTTGCGTTACCTACCAGTTTAAAAAATAAGCAACTGTGCAAACTTTTGTGTTCAAGATTGCGTTAATCAGTTTATTTGTTGACACATAGATGGCAGCACACTACGTTGGCGTTTTTCAGAGAGTCAAAAAAACGAGTGGAGTTGTGAAGTTGTGTTTCGCGACTAGCGGGCGCGATTTCCCGCGCGGGCAAGGCGGCTGCCCCGCGAAAGCGGCCCTTTCGCCCGAGGGCCAATGCCCTGCTCTGCGACGGCACGAGAGTTCTCAGCGGCCGCTCCGATTGGCTGCTCCCGCCCGTAGCGTTGCCGAGGTCGCTGTTTGTTGCCTGCGCCGAGCGGTCTCTCTTTTGACACGCATCTGCGCAATCGCTCCTCGCGTAAGGAACAGCTGGTTGTCGCCTCGCGACCAAAACAACGCAGTGTGTCTCGCTCCAAGTAAAACGGTCTTTGTCAGTGCCCAAATCGCCTGGATACGCCGAATCGCCCAGCGACCACTCATGGATTTACACTCGGACGAGTGGCTGGTAAGCAAGAGTTACTCGCTCGGCGAGCCGAGCGATCTCTGTTTACGCGATGGATCCAAGTGCCACCAGCACGGGGCCCTTTGTTTGGCTTTGCTGCTGACCTTTGTCTCGAGGGTTCGAACTGCCTCATCGGTGGACGTTGCGATCGAGTGGCCGAGTTCGAAAGCTGTGCAGTCACCCGGGGTGCCCGAGTAACGCCGCATTTCGGGCCCACCGTCGCTCGAGTCTCGCAGGCGAAAAAGACTGCACACTGCGAAGGATGGCCGTTTCGCTTTTTTATTCGTTTTGTGATGCCTGCAGTCTGCCCTTTTGCTGTATTGTATTCTATGCCCGGGCCGCGCACGACGATTGGGGAGGGAACCCGTTTGGCCAGACTGCGAGGTTCCGTACGACGGCTCCCCCAACGCGCAGCAGTGCTTTGTTGGGGTTCCCTACATCTGCGTATTATGCAAACGTAATTACGCGCCCGCCGTATACGTGAGCCTTTACATATAGCTGGTCGATTTCGAGACGGATTTCGGAGGTACGGTTCCGTATGTGACCACTCGGCCAAACGACACGTTTCCGCGTTGGAAACTCGAGTCTAATTTTGGTCTTCAGTTGGCGCGAAGCACATGAAAGGATGTCGCCGTCTCGCGAAGAAGGATCCAGCGTGGCTGTCCTTAGTGCGACGCAAATTTTTGCCGAGCCCGATCGAGGTCCACCACAAATCCGCGACGCACATCGTGTATCAGCCTTTGCTAATAGCGGCGAGATGTGTTTTGTCTTCTTGCTTTCTGGGCAGCGCTTTTTGCCCGATAGATAAGCAGCGATTTCCGTTTTCGGAGACTGTTTCCTTCCCGTGAACGCTGGCGCGTTGTGCTAGCGCGCCTTTGTTGCTAAGTGCATTTGCTTTTCGTGACTGCCCATTTGTGGCGATGTCGGAGAAAACATAACCACGTAGCCCGAGCGTGTCGTGATTCAGGCTGGCTCCTTCGGCGGCCGATCTTGAAGGTGTGCTCATTTCCGATCGGTGCCCGAGTCGAGGCGGAAACGCTCGCCTTCGTCCGTCAGCTGACGCTCGCGAGAGTGGGCTTCGCTGCCTTGCGGTGTGCTAGCCTTCTTTGTGAAGGCGCTCTCATTGTGTCACCTGGCAGCCGATACCTGTGCGAGTCGGCCGGCGTTCGGAGGTGACAGAATAAACACGGGAAGTCGTCGCAACGATTCGCTGAGCCCGAGCGACGTAGCGTGAAGTCTGGATCTGAATACGCGTTTTGTTGTTGTCGGCCGATGCTGTGCCGAGCATCGCTTCCCGCTTTGGCGGGCGATAAACTCCGCGCGTCGCAGTTTCCGCTCGACGAAAGGTGGCCTGTGTTCTCGTTACATTCGCTAGGATGCCCACGCCGCTCTCAGCCCAATAAAAAAAAAAAAAACAGTAAAAACTGCGTTGCAACACTCGGTTTCTCGTATTTATTTTTACGTGCACTGTTGCCTAGGCCTAATGGTTTCGCTCGTGCTACTTCTTGCAGACAGGTAGCATGCAACGCGCGCGCTTTTTCGTTTTGCGTCTCGGCCTTGTTTTTTACCCAGAATCGGGTTGCACCTGATGCCAGAGGTTGTGACATGACGAAGTGCTCAGCGTATTGCGGCACTGCGTGGATGGTGACGGCGAGCCTGCCCGCATGCTGTGGTGCAGGCTCGACCGAGACGCGATTACTTTTATTTCTTTTTTTTTTTGCTTTCGGTGGTTTAGTAGCGCCGCCCGCCAACATGCACGGCGCGTCAACCCTTTCCCTAAACTACTACTACTGTTGCGAACTGCGTCCGTGATGTAACCTTCGGCGAATTTATAAGCTCGCTGCCAAGGGGAAAGCTTATTACCGTTATGCCTTTGGTTACCGCGTTTCGGTCGTCGTTTTGTCGAAGGGCAACTGCTAGATCGCACGTTATAAGTTTCGCGACACGCGCAATACTGTACAAATGCGCACATTTGGCGCGTCGTGCCCGCAAGCCGAGCAGCTGACGTGGGAGGAGGGGGGGCAGACCCCTTGGGCGGTCTTTTGTTGCCCCGAGAACCGAAGACGGCAACGCTCCTCCCCAGTGCGTTGCACGTTATCGCGCACACGTGGGCCTCGGAAGCAAGCACGAGGGGGCATGACGGTGGGGAAGAGAGCTCGTAGCAACAAAAACCTTGTGCAACAACGGGGGTTTTTAGCTGGAGCGCTCGTTTACTGAGCACGTGGTACCGAGTGCTCGTGCGTCAGCCCTGGCGTGCCACCACTGCAGCGGTGGGGTCCCGGGCGCCGTTTCCTGGGAAGCGACGAGTTTGCCTCGTGTTTACCTTATAGGAGCATCGCGACCGTAAACCCGCTACTATCGACGGACCTGCACGCCATGTGGTTACGCAGAAATGTCCCGTGTCTGAGCGGTTCCCATGGCAGCTGCTTGCATCTCAATGACCTGGCCAACCGGCACCTGTGCAATGTCGAGAACGTCGTTAAATACGACCTGTCGTTTAATTCGACAGTGCATTGACTATCGTGCATACGATGCTTTCTGTACAATTTTTTTTTTGTTTCGGTATCGTTCAGGTCGTTACCAAACTGATTAATAATGTTTTAATTTCTTTAGGGCGTCTAGGCCAAATGGTGTCAGTTTATATCTATATTAGGTAACTAGAGTTCTGAAAAAATTAAACCATGATTTCATCCTATAAAGGTTCAATAAAATGTGTGCTTGGGCTCGTTGCAAAGATACCCCAGTAGTGCACGGTCGTTGGTAGATTCTCGCGCTGTTTCCCGAGTATCACCGTTTGTGAAATCGGGCCACGTGGTAAGATTTGTCGCGTTTTCGTCCCCAAAATCACATGCGGAGCACTTTCTCCGGGAGCTTTTGTGAGTGCCTGCCTACCTTGGCGTAATTCGGTGCCATTGGTACTTCCGGGTTCGTGCAACCGCTTATCAAAACGCGTGACGGTTTCACGAATTAACTTCGCCATCGATGAGAAATCGCGCAAGGTGAACCGATACGTGCATTTAGGTTGAAATCTTAGAAAAACGAAGTGAATGAAATGAAATGAAACTGTGTAGCCAAAGATATTATTGGTTGCCACAACTAACCTTTAGTTTTCGAAATGCGTGGCACTTATATAGATAGCACCGAAAAAGTACTTGTAAAAGAAGATCGGCTCCTACTCGCTACTATGTCGCGTGGCGCGCCACGGTGTTGCGGGTGGTGCTTGTACTTTTTCTTACGTTGTATAACGGACAATGTGGTGTCATGTGTATTAGTAGCTCGTAGGATTATCGGTAGGTCCCTTTTGTTCCATCATCAAGGTCGTGAAGATTGGCGAAGCTGATAACGTCGGTGACAACCGCATCGCACTTCCTGCATCGCAGTCATGGCCTTGGTATACTGTTTGGCCATTTTTCATGCCAGCTCTGGTCGTCGTCATATGTGCATCACGAGAAAACATGCCAAGAGAAAGGCCTTGAAATCGGCGCGCTAAAGCTAGCCCGTCTTATAAACAGAAGTTGTTTATATTGGCTAAAGACGGCAGTTCGGGAACAGGCTGGCTGTCTTCATTCTCTTTCTCCACCAGAGCCTGTGACCGATCTCTAACACTGTCCATCGTCTTTTTGAGTTGGAAGACCCCAGCCCTTTTTGGCAGTGTTCGAGTCCTTTATTCTCTGACTGGGTGCAGACAGCACGTAGAACTTGCTTCCTCCCTGAATGAAGGAGGTCTTTCTTGATAAACTTGACTGGGCTGATTTTGCATTGTTCCACAGAACAAACACTAATGTTTGGTCTACAACTCTGCTTGTTGAATATCAGCTTTGTCTGCAGTCCTCTGGCTAGTATACGTATTCTTGGGTGGAGTGTATACGCTGAAGTTGCATCATCAATGCGTGCTACACAATGCTACTGGGACATGCAAGATGATGTGCACAGGGGAGGCAGGGGGGCTTCTGCTAATATAATATTGAATATTGAACACTTACATGTACAATCAGACAAAAGTAATCAAACCAACATGGTACGGAATACACCCCAGAAAAGTCACCCATCTCAGGTTTTCTGTTGAGAAACCACCTATTTTTATGAAAAGCAGTACAGAGTCACTATTTTTTGGTTGTATGATTGCTCAATTCTATGTCAATCTTGTCATCAGCCGCTTATGGCGTTAACATTGTGAGCAGACCGCCGATTTCACTGCCGGCCAAGCACAAAAATGGCATGAAAATTTTCAGTTGGGGGTTCATATATAATATGAATGAATTTTAATAATGAATTAGCATCATTAAAATTCACTGCTACAATATATGGATCCCCGACTGGGACTTCCTGGCCCGAACAATTTAATTCCCGATTTCGGTAACTTCAGAACCCGGTGCAGGGCTTTTTGTGATTGTGTGGCTTATGTGATCTATTCCCATCCTATGACTTTTAAACTAAGAATTTTACTGCTAACCTGCAAGTTGGATTTGCCCTCACAAGGGTGTAGGTGTAAAATTTTGGGGGCAGGTTTCATTCAACAACCCATTATGCAGGTCTCTGCATGTGTTATGCAGAATTCGAAAAAGTTTTGGGAGTGGGGAGGTGGAGGGTTGTACTTGGCTACACCAATGGCCACCAGTTTTCAAATGATTCAGTGTTAAAAATAGTTTTGCCATATGCATTGCACCTGCACTTTCATTGAAAAAATGCAACAGTGGAGTAGGTTTAAAATGCAGAATTTTTCAGCAAGTCGCTTCTAAAGCTTTTCTACTGCAAATGTATAGTACTGGTCAGAATGAGAAACTGTTTTATGAGGCTGCATTAACATCGAAGCAAATGGTAATTTGCCAATCTTGTTAACATTTATGAGAAACAGTTGGCTCTCTTAGTATTTTTGTTTGTTATGCATACAATGAAGGAATTATTGCAGGGATATTTAATTACATCCGAAAATTGGCTTATTGTTCTGAAATATTATGTATATTAAATTGGCATAATGTTGAAATATCGAATCATTCACCCATTTATCTATTAATTTCAGTATTCTCGTGGCCTAAAGGTAGTTACAGAGTTGGCCTGAGGGTACAATGGGTCATAGAAACGTAAGATAAAAAATTAGTTGCACTGTAAATCAGTCTTACAGAACAGGTTTTAGCAGAAGTGTCACAAGTCCTGCACATTTAAAATAGTATATGTGCAATTCCTGTTTATTTGTAGAAGTTTTTGTTGATGTGTACACTGCCTAAAAATGGGAAGTAGACTCGCTTTGCTGTTTAAGTTCGCATTAATTTCTTCTGAAGCTCATCTTCATTACAAGTTAGGTTTGGCAGAAAGTTTCATCGAAAACAAGTGAGAGAGCATGCATTGCGCCAAAGGCACCAGTTCGAAAACAAGTCTTCGAGGGGTTCAAAGATCTCGTCAACATTGAGCACTGGGCAACGTGCTTCTTACATACTGTCCCTACCATCTTTGTCTTGCGACATGTGCTTAGCTGGGAGAGATTTCGCATGGACCTTGGAACTTCTTAATCTCTGACAGCTGATTGGTCCTCTCTTTTTTTATCTTGACCATGTCTACCAGGCAGAATGCCGACACCTTCTTTGGTGCAGTGAACGAGTCACGTTCATTTTTCAGAGAGAACTTAGTGTCTGATGTGGTTAGCAGGGCATGCTGCTGCACTTTTGCAGACTTGGGTAGCCCTTCTTTGCCCTTAGTAGGTATAGCAGACGTGCAGAGCATCTTTAGAGTTCCATGGTAAGTATGCGTATTTATTGGTCCTTTACAGGGTCGTCGTGCTCAAGAAACGTAAAAAGTCTGTGCTTCCAGCCATTTTCTTGACTTATTCTTATTCTGTCACCTGGAATGAGAGTGTTAAAAAGAAGTCCTCTCTTATTTTTCTTTTAAAATGTTTACCTATTAGTAATATCGTCTGTTAAATGCACAAGAAAAGGGAACATCTGAAGGCACTTGTCATCATCAAACCTTTTTATCGTGTGTCGTGTTTGATTGCATGCTCGAATTGTAAGATGTGTAGTCAGCTTGCTCAGATTCACATCTCACCCATTTTCAAATTTCAGTCCTTCAGTCGTCACTCAGTTTCCCATACTCGCAAAGGGCCAGCATGGGTGTTTATTGTGGACCTAATGATAGTAATAAAACCAGGAGATAAACAGTGCTTAATTGAGTTTGCAGGCTTCAAGTGCCTGAGAAACAAAGTCATTGGACTACTTATAGATAGCCAGACCAGCCACTCATGTGTTCGTTTGCCCAAGGGGCTTGCTTGAAAATCATCATGTTACTGCTCTGTTCACTGATGACACATACAAAACATTTTTCTGGTCAAACTGTGTTGCAGAACACTGCATTGGACACAGTAAATTAAGTGAATGGTGTCAAACATTATGCAGGAACTGTTGGGAATACTGTCTGCAGGTATAATTTTTGAGCTTGTTATTTTTATGCCGTAGCTGCTGTGCATCTATATGACTTAATTTTACGAACCATGCGGACCAAACTACATGTCCCCGCATTTCCTGAGACTGTTTTTCTGGACTGCTAATGGCTGATGTAAGCGACCATTTATCAATTTTTTGTTTACTGCCAAATATGGAAGTCAAACGCGAAACCTCGTGGAAGCCTTATCTCGCAGCATTAGTGCTGCAGGCTTGGAAGTGTTTCGCTCACATATTCAATCAGTCGATTGGACATGCGTGTTTGAGAAAAGAAATCCGAATGCAGAATACGAGGCATTTTTCGAAAAACTTAGACTATGTTATAATCAAGCATTTCCAATGACCTTGCGAAAACCAAAACCCAAACGTGCAAGGAAGCCGTGGATTGATGAAAAGCTATTGAAAATGAGTAAAACAAAAAATAAAATGTATCACACATTTGTTCGGTCACGGAACTTGGAGGCATAGTCAGAGTTTAAAAAAATACCGAAATAGGTTGAACACCGACTTAAAGCATGCGAGGGAAACATATTATGAAAAGTTATTTACGAAAATAAAAAATGACTCTAGCAAGGTGTGGGACGAGGTTAAGAATTTAATGTCAGAGAAAAAAGAGCCGCCACCGCTATGTTTTCATACTAATGCAGGTACCTTATCTGATAGTGACGCAGCGAATAAGATGATTACTTTGTCACCAGTGCAGAATATAAAAACGATAGCAATATAGCTCCCTGTGTTACATTAAAAGAGTGTGGGCTTATAAACTCTGTGTCACTATCCCCAGTGACATCAGAGGAAGATATACAATTGATAAACCAGATTAAAAATAACGTAGCCACTGGCTTTGATGAGATCAAGGCAACTCCGCTAAAATACGTAGCTGATATTATAGCTCCAATGGTTGTTTATATAATAAATAGAATGTTCGAAACTGGTATTTTCCCAGACAGCCTAAAAATAGCGAGAGTGTGCCCCGTCTTCAAGGGTGGTGATAAACGGCTATTCACAAACTACAGGCCAATATCTGTTCTTCCTGTTTTATCTAAGGTATTTGAGAATGCAATAAACGTACGCTTGTACAAATTTTTTGACTAGTACAATGTGATCAGTGAGGCTCAGTATGGTTTTCAAAAAAATAAATCTTGTGAAGCAGCTTTGCTTAATATTAAACATGAACTGATCACAAACATCGAACATAGATGGTACTCACTAGGTTTGTTCATAGACTTTAGAAAGGCGTTTGATTCGGTATGTCATGAAGTACTAACGGCTAAACTTAGCAAGTATGGTGTATGTGGTGTGGTTCTTGAGTTAATGAAAAACTAACAAACCGCCATCAATATGTTTGCATAAACAAAAGTGCGTCTACTTAAACATAACAAGAGGAGTACCACAAGGGTCAATTCTTGGTCCTCTATTGTTCATAATTTATATAAACGACCTGTGTGATATCCCATGTTCTCCCAAGTTGATAATGTATGCAGATGACGCTAACATATTCTTTAGCGGCACATCCATTCTAGTTCTTGAACACCAGATTAATAACTACCTACGAAAGTTGTCCCCGTATCTTAGTTTGAATAAACTGCTACTAAATGTTAGTAAAACAAAATACATTATCTTTGCCCCACCTAATAAGCCGCGTAACTATAGTTCAACTGTTTTATTTGAGGGCAAAGAGATAAAGCAAGTCACTAGCCAGAAGTTCCTAGGTGTATGGTTTTCTGAGGGATTGGCATGGAACACACATATAAAAAAACTAACGGTAGAACTCAGTAAAACCGTTGGATGTTTATATGAGCTCAGCCCAGTCTTACCAAAATGGTTACAAATAGAATTATACTATTGCCCTTTTCTACTCTAAAATGACATATGGTATCTTGGTATGGGGTACTACTACACAAACTATCAAAAATTACTAGTTCTGCAAAAAAGAGTTTTGTGAGCATTCGAGCAATACCATGGTATTATCAGGAACTTGAAAACCAAACAACTCTTTGAAAAATACGCATTACTAACAATAACAAAACTGTATCATTTCAAACTTCTGCAGTGGATTAAACAAAACAAGCCACAGTGTCTTCAGAACCCGCCTGACAACACTCATTATACTATGCGTCAGCAACGCCGGAAAATCCCAGCAATAAGGACAAGTTATGGCAAGCAACACGTTCAGTATCAAATACCCACAATGTTAAATCGTTTACACGGTCTCATAGATTTTAATTCCGTACCTTCGAACACCATCATCAAGTCCATCCTAATGAACCATGATATTGAGTATGCTTATTAAAGTTTCTGTACTTCATTTGTTACATCCTATCTATCAATTTGAGTTGCGTGTTGTTGCTTTTCTTATGCTTTATTTTACATTCTGTATTGAAGTTTCTTTTCAGATGACGCTTTTGTGATAAAGTGATTTTTCTAATGTTTTTCCCTGAAATAGTGTGACAAGACCATGCTAAATTTTGTTGTGTTATGGTTTATTTATTGTGTTATTTATTTATTTCTGTGTGTTATTTGTTGCATTATATATTTATTTCTGAAAACATATGCGACAGATTGAGCAGCCTGCGTGCCAAACTGTATTTAGTAGCAGAGGCCCCATGACAGGCTATATAATATAGCCTTTAGCCTCTGCTCCCGATCCTGTAAGAATTTCGGGACAAATAAACTTCAATTCAATTCCATTTGTGTGCAGCTCAGCAAATTCCACGTCTTGTAGGTTTATAAGCCATTTTACCGAAACGAGCACTTTGCATGATGTGTAACTAGTGTTTCTCTGATAAAAATGCCTGCATACTCAATTTTCGTGCACATTAAAGGATTGCTGGATGACGTCGGGAAATTTTCATGCAAAAGAGAAAGTCACGTACAGTCATGAATACATAGAAGTTGTTTGATGGTATTCTTGCCTTGAGCATTTATAAAGGGAACAATAAATAAAATTGGTGCTACTTTGATGCAGAGTGTCTGTTGCAGCAGCGGGAAGCCTATTGTGAAGTGTGTTTCAATAACTGTACTTCTAAATAAAAAAAACAGTATGTAGCGTTTAAAATTCGAGCTTACAAAATACTTTTACACATCATGTCTGTGTCCAAGCAAAGTTGTTTTAAAACAAAGAGGCTTGAAGGGAAGACAACTTTTTGTCTATACACATTTACCTTTTATTATCTGTTGAGGTATATATAATTACAATAAAGGTGTATGCATGTGGTTGGGTCATGCATAACTGTTAGCAACAAGACTCGATTAGAAATGCATTTACTGTCTCTAGATTAGGAAATATACGCAAAGACGAAGGAGACAGAATGTTAGTAATTGGTAGCATAAGGGCAAACTGGTCAACAGCTCAAGGCCGAATGGATACTTCACAACCTAGGGAACACCCCCTAGCTTGAAAATTTGAAATTAGCTGTAAGTTTGCTTTTCCTCAAAAATGTTTTACCCACTAAACCTCCTGTTTTGCCAGACTGCTTTTTTGTCTTGAAGCACATTAACCCCTCCACACTCCAATGAAAGTGCGGAAGCACCACTAAAGCTTTAGAAAACGCTGAAAGAATGTCATGCCTCAGTGTGTGTCCCCCCCCCCCCCCTCTCTGTATAAAGATAAAGGGAGAAACAAAAGGAAGCAAAGGCACAGGTTAGTGGTCAAGGGAAAAATGATTTGCCTGCTAGTCTATTGTGGAAGCTGTCCATGCGGAAAACAAACTTGCTCGGGCATGCACAGTAACCATTTTGCAAGCTGTCAGTTTTTCTTCTACCAGAGGTTTTCTCTTACAGATTTTGTGGTGGCTTGTGACGTCATCGTCAATTCAATCATTCCTTTCATAAAGCTTAGATGAACAGGAGTAACGGGGACGTAATGTCTGCTGGGCGCTGTCACAATCTGTCACAGATACACTAGCCCCGGTGTGGCCCCCGCCGCGGTTCTGTGGAGCCCTGGCCGTGGGAAAGCGTGCCGCTAGCAGCATCTGCTCAGAGAAGCAGCGCAGCGCCAACGCGGAAGCACCCATTGGCCATCAGGGAGGGCGGTGGTGGTGGGAGAGTCTTGTGGCCGCAACAGTGCCGTGCAGCTGACTAGAGCAGCATGGTGAAGACTTTCCAGGCGTACTTGCCGACCTGCCACCGCACCTACAGTTGCATTCACTGCAGGGCCCACCTGGCCAACCACGACGAGCTCATCTCCAAGGTACTGATCGCATCACCGCTCGGCGTGTTTCTTTTTTCCTCTCCCTGCTGCGAATTGGGATATTCGAGATAGAATCATGTAAATATGCGGGTGCCAAAAGCGAATCGAGCCTGACATTGATATTTCTCCGATTACTATTGTGGCAAGAGGCATCAATACCCTGCACTTCCATTAAAGTCAGGGGTATTGTACAAGGCATGATGCTTGCCTATTGTGGGTATCAAAACCAAGAAAGGGCTTTTATAAGTGCATGTTATGTGTGGCTCTGTTTGCACCATCTACCTTACCATAGTCTGTGTGCTATTGCATTGCACCTGCATGTAGTAAGGATTTGAAAGCTCTTCAAACATCAATCACTTGTTTGTGAGTCTCTTGTAGCTGTGTGTCGCATCTGGTTGTAGTGGTGTGTGTCACTATTGGCTATTACAGCATGGCTTGTTTGCCATTTTAATAAGGTAAACTGTTAGGCTAGTTTAAATATAAAGGAATGAATGTGAAATTGTGACGTGTTACGCTTTGAATGAAAGAACATGTGCTGTGGGAAGGGAAATGCAAAGCTGTTCTTACTCATTTATTTTGAGTATGTAAAAAATAAAGAGGAGCTAACCACTTTCTTTGACAAGCAAAAGTTCTTTGCTTGCTTTAAAGGCCTCTAATGCAAGAATAAACGTGTCAAGCATTGTTGCAACCATTTATGTAAACCTGCCAGTGAGAACACTTGAGAGCGCACATAAAGAAGGTGTTTACTTCTGAGTTGCTTTGATACGCTCGCCTGCAAAAGGGCCAGAAAAAAAGCCGTTGCCTGTTGTGGCAGTGGCCTCTATAATTAAAACTAAAACAGGTTCCTTAGTGGGTCACTGGCTTTCGAGGGTAGCGGCTTCTCCCTCGCCTAATTGCAGACACATGTGCGGAGTCTTCCGTGCGCGCTCTTTAATGTTGGAGGAAGTTGGAGATTAAGAGATTGTGGGGAGATGCATATCTGGGAGGGCAAAACCGCGTGGGGATGATTGTTTTTATTGTCTCTCATTCGTTCTGCTTCTTTCCTTTTGTTCTCCCAGTCGTTACGATTCGCGAGCCAATTAGGGCAGAGAATGGGTGTCCATTATTAATCATGCCAGAGCTCTTCCTGGTCGCATTTTGAGTGTTGTTACATAATGACAGGGTAATAGCCGCCTTGTTAAAGTCACGGGACTACAGCAGTCGGCATGTGTTGTTTTTTTTTTCTTCTTTTTTTCCCATTTTTTTTCTTTCAGGGTGTTTAATAAAATATCACCAAGGAGGAAGAGCAGCTGCAGTATTTCATGTAGCCAGTAGTTAGTAGTGTTTCCGTGAGATGTCTTGCTAAAGACTCAGGCTCTGTATATAAATTTTGGAGCGCACTCTTTTGCACTGCCTGTAATGAAAGTATTTCTTTGCAAGGCTGTGCATGTAACTTGTTTAAGGAACATTAAAATAAAGTGTGTGTTCAATGTGCATGCTTAGTTTTAGGAGAGAGTTTTTTTGCGTGTGACGGTTGTTTCTTCGCAGTTTGTTTTTTATCATACAATTTCAAGCAGCATAATTATGCCTACTTGTTTATTAGCTATAATGTTTAGTAATGCTTAATAATGCATGCTTAACTCTCCTAGCAATTTTTGAGAAACCAGCATGTGAAATGAAGTTGTATGTTGATTGAACCAATGCATTCAGTTAACGAAAAACTCCCCTGGACTTGTTTGCGCCAGAGTTGTCAGGTGTGGAATATCTGGAGCATTGAATTAGTATTTATTTTGACACCTTAACATTTAGAATTTAACGGGAAATTAATGCCTTTGTCGTCTGCTTTGATACAGTTCTTCTAGCTATGAGGCTACTGTTACAAAGGCTGACTCACAATTGTGACTACACGTAACTCTTTGATTAAACATCTGACTGTGGGTGGTTGTTTAATTCTGCACTCTAGAGACGTTGAAATCATGCAAGACTGTCAAGCTCTCGTGTAAGGTGGAACTGGCATGAAGGCATGCAATTATAGCTGAAAGGGACTCATTAAGAGTTCCTCAAGAGAAATTTTGTGCAGTGGAAGAAGAATTCATAATTACAGCATATATCGTCCAGGTCAAGTAATAAAAACTGGCGTGCTGTCTCTGTGGAGCAATTGATAATAGAAAAATCAGTTGAGAAAGTTGGCAGCAAGCTATGAAATGTTCATCTTGGACCATTATCTTTTTTCACCACCAATCTTTGCCATGCTTCTTCTCATTTTTGTTCATAATTGGTGATCTTATTCCAAGCTGAATGAATTGACTGCCTTTTGACAATTCTATTTCTTCTGTCCAACTTTTATCCCAAAGAGTGCTCTTAAAGTTTAATTTGTATTTTAGTGTGCTCCATACAGGCGGACGAAAAATTTCCATTTTCGGGAACTTGGTTTCCCTGTTTCATCTGTTGATTGCAGGCACATCACACGCACTTAAAAAAAGTCCAAGCATGGCCTTCGAGTATGTCAAGCTGTATGTTCTAAAACGGTACTATGCATGGCATGGCTAAATAAAATAACAGAGTGAGCTCAAGGGCAAATGAAGACAAATATACCTTTATGCCTAAGCTCTAGTTCACAATTAGGTTACACTGTCACATTTGCTATCACACGCAATCGGCTAGCTCAATCATTGATTTTAATAAGCATGAGGGCTACTTGTTTCGTGCAGCTTCAGAATGGCTTCCCTCATTTTCTTTACACATGCTGCACCATCTTCAGGGACTGGTATCAACTTGTCTCATCATCGACAGTGTGTTCTCTGGCCCGTGATCCAGAATTAAGGCCGAGTGTGAGAGGCCATGAGCTTGAGCCCTGATTAAGGTCAAGTGCCACTTTAGGGCTATCGCAGAGGAGGAGGAGGCCTCCACATGTCTCACAGATTGGAAGAAGAGAGCGCTAGCTGAGCCGTGCAGCATCCAGAAATGCATGCCAACTCTTGAAGCTGTATTCATTTGCCAGAATCTTATTGAAGGCGCATGATTTCCCTCGTCGCGAAGTGCGTAGGACAAACATTTGGTGCAACTGGTGGTGGTGCGAAGGCGATTGCAACTCTGGATTTGCAGCAGATTGGTGTTGTTAAATGAGGTAGTTAGCAGGGGAGGCATTAGTTACACTGTTGACATTGGACTGAAGCAATTTTAAATTTGTGAGTTGCCATTGCCTTGCAGTGTGATTGAAAAGGATATCGAAATAAATGTTTATTGTTTCAGTTTCACGTTCATTCTGCCAAAAAAAGCTCCATTTTGTTTCTGTTGCGAAATGAAAAAAAGAAGTTTTATAATGGCTTTTATTTGTATTGAAATATTTTGAAATTAATGTAACAGTATTTATTTTTCCTAATAAGCGAAATACAAATTCTCAAAGCACGCTGAATGCTTTGAATCAAGGGTGTGAGCACGATCTCAGAATCAGCACGTCATAGAATGGTATGTGAGATCGCTGTTGGGATAGAACAAACCTCAGCGCTAAGAAAGTCCTCTTCATGTTAGCCTGTGTGGCTTGCACACCAAGGACCACTCTTGTTTTTACAGCTCTGGTTGTCGCAGTTTTTGTTAGTCTCAAAATTTCAACGCATCTTTAATTTTGAATACCTGCCTGAAATGTGCATTAATTCTCACATTGCATAACATACAGTTTTTGCGGATTGCCGAACCTTCTCTTTAACCAAAAACTGATGAAAAAAATTTTTGTTTACGGTCCAAAACAAAGTAATAGTTAGGTAACATTTCAGTTACATTCCTGTTCCGAACGAAAATGTCATTTTTTTTAATCACTTTTTGTTAGTTCTCACACACTGGTTTGAAATATGATTAAGCACTCGTTGACCTTCTTGGTAAATCTCTCAGTCCAGTGCACTTACTTTGATAATAGCAGAAGCGGGTGAGAATGCTGGCACTCTACTGCATAGCAACTATGACGAAAGAAAAGAGCATGCATGGACAAGCGCATGCAAAGGTGCTAAATGATGAACTCTATCCAACTAGGCCAAGTAGCACTTTTGCTGTTATATGACTAGCACATATTAAAAAAAAGAATACAGAAAAAAGGAAAAGGCGAAGGATTCACATTATAAGTGGTAATAATTAAGTGTTGCTTCTAACAGCTTTGGCACATTTTGTGGCTGACTTGCCTGATTTAATTGACACTACACTTTAGTGGGAATCAACGAGCTGTGAGACCAGTACTGTGGGAGAATACAGATGGTTCCAGTGACCTTTGGCCCTTAGACTTGCTTGCTTGTTTGCTGACATTGGGTAAGAGATTCATTACAGGATTATGCTTCATTGTCGTAATTTGTTTTTGCTTGTTTTCCTATGCAGTCATTCCAAGGAAGCCAAGGAAGGGCTTACCTCTTCAACTCAGTGTGAGTATTGCCTGCTTGCTTGTTCTTAAATGTTGCATCTTGTCTCTTTCTGAAATGGTATTGTACCTGAGTGATATTACACCCAGTCTTGCTGTGAAATCATATTACTTCAATTGTCGTAACGATTTGGTATTGCACCCAATAATGTTCTGAAATAATGTCCCGTCCAACCTCATTCTGAATATTGATGCTCGACCTATTTCTGGAGTAGTATTACACCCAATCTCGTTCTGAATTCATATTACATCCCGTCTCTTTCATGAATGGTATTGCACCTAATTTCATTTGAAAATCATTTCACGCCCAGTCTTGTTCAGCATTAATATTCCACCCAATCTTGTTCTGAAATAATATTACGTCGCATCTCTTTCCAGACTATATTGCAGCTAATATTGTTGTCAGATAATATTACACCCAGTCTCATTCTGTAGTAATATTGCACGAAATGTTGTACTAAAATAATGTTACATGGCATTTAATTCTGAAGCGATGTTGCACCCAATCTTGTTGCAGGGTGAATGTCGGATGTGGGCCTGCAGAGGAGCGTTACTTACTCACGGGCCTCCATGCGGTGGCCGACATCTACTGCGAATGCTGCAAAACCACACTTGGCTGGAAATATGTGAGTCATGGCACTGTGATGTTGTGTTTTATTTGCCTGATATATTTATATATATAGGCAGTTGTCATTTCATTTTGATTCTATACTTCATATACAGCCTTCCTCAGAGATGTATAACTCATTGCTTGTTTAACAAACACGATATTATCAAGCTTGTCACGCAGTTTATTCACGTACAAACCTACTGGAAGGCCGAGGAACGCCAGAAGAGCGAGGAACGCCAACAGGCCGAAAATACAAAACAAACGCAAGCTCGGGTCGCGCGTGCACCAACGCTGTGGCTTGCCGTTTCATGCTGCTTCGTCGTCGTTCGCATAGTTCCCTACATTGGCCCCCGGTGAATAGCGTAGCCAACCTGGCGACTTAAGGCGTAGTCACTATAGCGGGGTCGTAATATGGCTTCAGGCGACTCACATGCACAATTTCTCGGCTACGACGGCGTAAGTCATGAGACTGTGTCAATGGCTCAATCTCATAATTGACGGGTGACGTACGGGCGAGAATGCGGTAGGGCCCGTGGTATCGTGCGAGTAATTTCGACGAAAGGCCAGGAGTGCTCGGTGGAACCCAGAGCCAAACGAGAGCACCAGTCGTGAAAGTAGAGAGATGTCGGCCGGTGTCAAGCCGTAGCTTCTGGTGGCCTTGGTCCTCGGTTGTCAGAGAACGGGCCAATCGTCTGCAATCTTCTGCGTACCTGGCAACATCAAAAATTGCAGTGTACTCAGAGGAGTTGGGCGTGTATGGGAGGATAGTGTCCAGCGTGCACGATGGTTCGCGTCCGTACAACAGAAAGAAAGGGGAGAATCCTGTTGTCGCGTGCGTAGCGGTGTTATACGCATACGTGACGAATGGAAGGACAGTGTCCCAATTAGTCTGGTCTGAAGCTGTGTACATCGTCAACATATCACCGAGAGTGCGATTAAATCGTTCTGTGAGGCCATTCGTCTGCGGGTGATATGCTGTCGTCAGGCGATGAACCATCTTGCACTGCGCGAGCAACGCTTGAATGGCGTCAGACAAGAAAACACGCCCCCGGTCGCTCAAAAGTTCGCGGGGAGCACCATGGCGAAGAACAAAGTTGCGCAAGATGAAAAACGCAACTTCCCTCGCGGTTGCTGCGGGTAGTGCTGCTGTCTCCGCGTAACGCGTGAGGTGGTCCACGCCGACAATTATCCACCTATTTCCAGAAGACGACGTGGGAAGTGGTCCGTATAAGTCGATACCGACGCGGTCAAACGGACGCGCTGGACAAGGCAGAGGCTGAAGTGTACCGGTAGGGCGTTGAGGTGGGACTTTACGTCGCTGGCATGCAGTACAAGCACGTACGTACTTGCGGACAAATGTGTACATGCCGCGCCAGTAGTACCGCTGACGTAGATGGTTGTACGTTTTGAGAGCGCCAGCGTGAGCGCTTTGCGGGTCGTTGTGGAAAGCAGTACAGATTTCCGAGCGCATGTGGTTGGGTATCACTAACAGCCACTTCCTACCTTCAGACGTGTAATTCCGCCGATAGAGTAGGTCGTCTCGAATAGCGAAATGTGTGGCTTGACTGCGGATAGTTCTTGACACTAAATTAGCTAACGGATCAGTCAAAAAGGCGAGGAGTTGGGAAATCCACACATCTTTGCGTTGTTCCGATGCCATGTCTGTGAAGTCGATTGGTGTTATGACAGCTGAAGAAGGTGACGAGGAGGCTGGGTCAGCCGGTAGCGGCGAGCGGGATAGCGCATCAGCGTCGGAGTGCTTGCGGCCGGATCGGTATACAACACGAATGTCGTATTCCTGTAGGCGAAGCGCCCAACAACCAAGGCGCCCCGACGGGTCTTTGAGCGATGATAGCCAGCATAGAGCGTGGTGGTCCGTAACGACTTCGAAAGGGCGGCCATAAAGATATGGGCGGAACTTCGTCAAAGCCCAGACAATTGCGAGGCACTCTTTCTCCGTGACAAAATAATTACACTCGGCTTTCTTGAGGGTTCGACTCGCGTAAGCGACCACGTATTCTTGGTGCCCTGGTTTTCGTTGAGCCAATACAGCACCAAGACCGACACCACTGGCATCGGTGTGGACCTCCGTAGGCGCATCAGGGTCAAAATGTCGTAGAATTGGAGGTGATAATAATAACCGCCGAAGCGCGGTGAAGGATTCGTCGCACTCTTTTGACCAAGCAGAAATGCCTTTGAAAGTTGTCAACAGGTTGGTAAGAGGTGCGATGATGGAAGAGAAGTTGCGCACAAATCGACGAAAGTATGAGCACAGGCCGATAAAACTTCGAAGCGTCTTGATGGAATTGGGCTTCGGATAGTCGGCCACGGCGCGGAGTTTCGCCGGATTCGGGAGAACACCCTCTTTGCAGACGACGTGACCCAGTATGGTGAGCTGACGTGCGGCAAAATGGCACTTCTTGATGTTAAGTTGAAGGCCAGCAGAGGTGAGACACGTGAGAATAGCACGAAGACGAACAAGGTGAGTGGAAAAGTCGCGAGAAAAAACGACGATATCGTCTAGGTAGCAAAGGCACGTGTTCCACTTGTAGCCGCGAAGGATGGTGTCCATCATCCGTTCGAAGGTAGCTGGGGCGTTGCAGAGTCCAAACGGCATGACGTTAAACTCATACAGCCCATCAGGTGTTACAAATGCAGTCTTCGATCGGTCAGGATCAGCCATTGGAACTTGCCGATATCCTGAGCGTAAATCTAAGGAGGAGAAATATTCTGCCCCTTGCAAGCAATCGAGAGCGTCGTCGATGCGTGGCAACGGGTACACATCCTTCCGAGTTATCTTATTGAGCCGGCGGTAGTCGACACAGAATCGGATAGACCCATCCTTTTTGCGCACAAGTACAACAGGGGACGACCAAGGGCTCTGCGATGGCTGGATGACACCATGCTTGAGCATATTGTCGACTTGTTCGTTGATAATACGGCGCTCTTCCGCTGAAACTCGATATGGTCGTTGGCGTAAGGGAGCATGAGTACCGGTGTCAATGTGGTGCGTGATGTTCGCTGTGCGACCCAAAGATGGTTGAGCGCAATCGAAGACAGAACGAAACTCTCGAAGAAGGGACAAGAGTTCGCTTCTTTGTGTCGGCGATAGCTCAGCGGCAACAGAGGGCTGGAATGAGTCTGGCGCGGGCACTGTGGCCACAGGTGGCGTCATAGCATTGAGCTGGAGGTGAGGTGCGTGTTCGGCGAACTCTAGAGGGCGCAAGAGGTCAACGTCTTGTATGTTACCCAAACATTCTCCGCGAAGTAAGGTAACTGGCGACGATAGCGAGTTCGCGACGAGCATGGCGGTAGCACCGGATTCCACGGTGAGTACGGCAAAGGGCAGGTGTAGGCTACGGCGGCGGGTAAATACGTCAGACGGAGTGAACAAAACAGTTCCGGCAGGAGCGGCCGTACAGGTCAGGGCTACAAGGGCGGATGTTCTCGGTGCTATTTCCGTGTCTGCAACAACGACAAGTTTGTAAGGTTCAGGAAGAGAATCCACAAAACAAGAGGTTGGCAGCGGTGTAAGGGCAACTTCTGCACGTGAGCAGTCTATGATGGCCCGATGACGCGAAAGAAAGTCCCATCCAAGAATGACTTCGTGGGAGCAGGATGCCAGCACAAAAAATTCAATGGCATAAAGTTCACCTTGGATAATGACACGTGCAGTGCACACAGCTGTAGGTTCTATGCACTGCGAGTTGGCCGTGTGGAGCATCAGGCCCGAAAGAGGCGTCGTCACCTTTTTCAACTTGCGGCATAAGGGCTCACATATTATGGAAACGGCGGCCCCTGTGTCGATAAGCGCTTGTGCGGCGGTCCCCTCAACATTGACGTCAATAACGTTTTGCGGCGAGAAAGATGGAGGCCTTAAGCAGTTCGAATTGTATGCAGCTGTTGCCTCCGGAGCTGCAGCGATCAGTTTCCCTCTTCCGTAGCAGGTCGGCGACGCATAGGTGACAGGGAGCGTCGTCGTGCCGATGGTGACCGATGGTTTGCGTAGGGTCGAGGACCGTCAGTGGTGTACCTTGATGGTGTCCTAGACGACGACGCCATTGGCCGGCCCACGGCGTCGACTGGAGGGGGATCTCGGCGACAGTGGCGGGCGACGTGTCCAACGATACCACAGGCGAAACAGATGGGCCTATTATCTGGCATCCTCCAAGCGTCTGAGCGACGGTAAAATGGAGCTGGAGATCTCGCGTAGGGATACGGCGCCGCAATTGGGGTTGTAGGCACGACATAGGGTGGCGTGGCAGGTTGAGCATACGGCATACGCTGTTGCGTAGGCCGAGCAGCGACGGCGGCGTACGTGAGAGGCGTTGTGACTGGTGGTTGCTGATGCACCGGCGGAAGGGCTTCAGCGACTTGGGTCCGAATGACGTGTTGGAGGTCCGGTGCCAAAGCTTGCGTGGGCTCATGTGTCAGTGGCAGCAGCGACAGCTGGCGCGCTACCTCTTCGCGGACGAAGTCCTTGATTGTCGAAAGCAGCGGCTGCTAGTCGGTAGGATGGGCAGCTAGGTGCAAGCTCGCGAGCGTGTCTGGCGTCGTGATGGCTTGACGAGCAATTGCGCGCTGCCTACGCAATTCATCGAAGCTTTGACAGAGGGAAACGAGGACAGCAATGGTGGGGGGATTTCTCGCGAGCAACATCTGAAAGGCGCCGTCGTCAATGCCTTTCAATATGTGCCTGATTTTTTCTTCCTCAGGCATGGTAGAGTTGATGCGGTTGCATAGATGCAACACATCTTCAATGTAGCCCGTGTAAATCTCGCCTGGTTGCTGCGCACGGTGACGTAAACAGTGCTCGGCTTGAAGCTTGCGTGCCGCAGGTCGTCCAAAGACGTCCGTAATAGCCGTCTTGAATGCAGACCACGTAGTAATGTCAGCTGCGTGGTTATTAAACCACAGTTGCGCTGTGTCCGCAAGGTAGAATGTGACGTAGCCAAGCTTACTTGGGTCGTCCCATTTGTTACTTGCGCCGACTTTGTCGTACCTCGCCAACCAATCTTCGACGTCCGACTAAGTGGAGCCCGTGAAGATAAGAGGGTCTCGTTGAGGATACACGGCACCGCAAGTGACATGGACGGTCGAAGGTCCCACCTGGAGAGGCGTCTCGGTGGCCATGTTCGTGTCACGTAGAGGGGGAAGCTTACGGGAGCGAAGTTCCAGGTTTGTACGGGAGTCCACACACCTCCACCAGATGTCACGCAGTTTATTCACGTACAGACCTACTGGAAGGCTGAGGAACGCCAACAGGCCGAAAATACAAAACAAAACGCAAGCTTGGGTCGCGCGTGCACCAACGCTGTGGCTTGCCGTTTCATGCTGCTTCGTCGTCGTTCGCATAGTTCCCTACAAGCTATACATTTACAAGCTTTTACACCTATATGATCGAACAAATAGAAACATTTATCGACTATGAAAGATGTAGCTTGTGTAAAACGTTATCAACCAAAATACCCACATCGTCATCAACCACCTTTGATGCTTTCTTGTACAAGAAATAAATATGGAACAAAAAATTGCTTATCAGTTACTGTTGCAATTCAACAGATTATATTTCAGATATTCACATGGCAGATAGCACCCTTTCTCAACTTTGCCATATTTAACTAACACTCCTGGCATGAAAACCTTTTCTTTGAACTTTCTGGCCAAAATTAAAGATAAAAAATTACGGCATATTCACGGGTGAATGATGATGAATGGGCGAAGCTCCGGAGGGATTCATCGGTAAACTGTGAATCTTCCGTGTAATTCGCCCAGTCGATCATCATGTAAAGACGTGAGAAACGCTGTGTGTGTATATACACAAATCAACTTTTATTTGTTCTTAGACGATGGATGGCTTGCGATGTCCCTTGCCTCGCGCGCTCGCACATCGGGATTCTGTCTGCGAGCGCGCGCTGCTGCCGCCTTGCGCTCTCTCCGCTGTGCAGCCTTATCCATCCGGCGACTCCGAGCGCACGCCAACAGCGAACGGATTTTATTTCAACGCTCCCCCTAGCGTACGTCGCCGCACTAAATCGAACGATTGCCTTCAACCAATGACACGCACCATATGTGACATCATTCCTATTTTATAAGATCTCGCGTCTTTCATCAACTACAAGTACCGCTTTCTAGTTTATAACATCTTGCATCTTCTCATCATCAGCTACAAGTACAACCATCTAGTAAACACTACAAGAACTAAACGAGAGGTGGCTACATACAGGGGACGGTACCGCCATCTAGTGAACACTGCAAGAACTAAACTAGAGGTGGCTACATACAGGGGACGGTACCGCCATCTAGTGAACACTGCAAGAACTAAACTAGAGGTGGCTACATACAGGCTACAGGGGACGCACAGCCCACGCCTTAAGGAGCTTCGCCCCTAAAAAGAGTAAACAAAAGAGAGGATGATAATACAACCACTGCTGTGTGTATATCTCGTGTTTGGTGTATTTGTGGTTTATATATTAAGTCTTCTGATTTGTGCTTGTATATATACTCATATCATTGCATTTTTTTTCCAGTGCCGCCATCTGCAGCGTGTTTAAAAGCTGTGTAGTTTCTAATATTGTTTCTTCCAAATGCGGCTAAGTCTAATTATGCAAGCGACATCCTTCTGCTGATTAACCATCTAATCTAGCCACCACCGCTGCAAATAAAACTGGCAACGTCTACTTTGGCAGTGTAATGGAGCATTCATTGCACCACCACATCTAGTACTTTTAATAGGAAAATGTATATTTAGGCTGAAAATCTAACCTTCTTTTGTTTCTTATTTTGCTTAGGCTTGTGCGAATGGTGAATATTAGGTTCGAAGCGAATAGTGATTTTGGTCGAATAATTTGGAATGAAATTCGAATAGTATATATTAAATATTGTAAAGAATAATCTACATAGTTCGCATGACCCAACAACCTTCACAATATTTTTTTCTATTAAGCCACTGTGCTCAGCCGGAATGCTTTACAATTATATTTCTGGACACTTGACAATAGATGTTCATAGTTTTTATATACTGAAAGCGTATGAAAGAAACATAATATGAATATTTTTCATGCTATCCGGTACACGGTAGTGTGCCCCAAAGTAATTAAGCTTAAAACGCTGGATAAAAGTGGTTTCTACTAGCATGGTGACGCGCTCCTCGTAACTTTATTGAAGAGGCTGCAAAAGTATAAATCTTTAAAAGTGGCATTCAAATTTCTTGATACTCCTATATATATATATATATATATATATAATGAGTGGCTTATATCTAAAGCAGTGATTCTCAAATAGGTGTCCGAAGCCATTTCTATGATCCGCGAAACCCTCACTCGCATTTTTCTTTAGATGTCACTGTGCCACGTATTGATGAACTGTCCAAAATGAAGGGATGTGGCACGTTTGTTTGACGTTTTTGGTAGCAATAAAAGGCACCTGTTTCACGTTCAAGTTGTGTTAATTTACCTATGTACCCCCCCTCCCTCCCCTCTGCTGCAAGGGGTCCCCCATCACCTTCCACCAGTCCACAAGGGGTCGCCGACACATTCATAGCTGAGAACCACTGATCTAGAGCAATGACGCTGACAATAATAGGCCTCGATTCTCGGAACAAAATCATGAAACTGCAGGGATAAACTCAAGCTATATTTATTTATGCGCAACATTCATTTCCTCGGTGTGTGTGTGTGTATGTATGTATGTATGTATGTATATATATATAAGGGAAAGAAGTGTATACTTAAGGGCTCGTTTTTCTGTGCTTTGACACAATAATAATGAGATCCAACGGAGAATAATGATGAGGAAAGTATAAGGGAAGTTATTAGACCGAATTGTAATGTAAATATGAAGAAAGAAAAGTGGGTGAAAAGATAACTTGCCGTGTGTAGAAACCGAACCTGGGACCTTCGAATAACGCGTTCGATGCTCTGCCACTGAGCTACCAAGGCGGCTATCCTCCCAGCCACTTTATTAGGTATATAAGTGAATTTAAACATGGGAGTGTCTGTCGGCGCCATCTGTAGCCATGGCGGCAAGTGGGGCACACTCTTTATAAGCCTGTGTGGCGTCACGTAGCACATGAACTTATTACGAGCTGGTAGCTGACCAATAGTCCCTCGTATACAACCTAAGGCACCAAGTCTGCCAGTATGAGACCCTCGTTAATAAATAAGGGAAATAAGTGTATACTTATGGGCTTGTTTTTCCATGTTTTGACAGACACAATGTTAATGAGTTCTAAAAGACAATAATGTAAAGGAAAGTATAGGAGAAGTTATTAGACCGAATTGTAATGTAAATATGAAGGAAGAAAAGTGGATGAAAAAATAACTTGCCGTGGGCAGTAACCGAACCTGCGACCTTCGAATAACGCGTTCGATGCTCTACCACGGCGGCTATCATCCCAGCCACTATATTGGGTATATATGTGAATTTGAACGTGGGAGTGTCTGTCAGCATCATCTGTAGCCATGGCGTTGATGAATTTCAGGGAACACGAAATATATGTAACGTCTAAAGGTAACAGGAATACAGCGGTGATGAAAAATAGGGCTCTGAGGAATTACAATAGGTATGATGATGTGAGAGGAACATGAAAAGGGATCAAGGATCCTGGTCTGACATTCGGCAATGCGGTCTTGTGCATGATATCAGAGGTTCAAGCAAGATTAGAAATTAAGCGACCTGGAATAGGTAGGCTTGCTTTAGGAGCTAACGGGAATACGCCAAATCAGGGAGTACAAGGTCATATGGGATGGACATCATTTGAGGGCAGGGAAGCTAGCAGCAAGATGAAACTTGAGAAGCGATCGAGAGAAATGGGCAAGGAGCGTTGGGCTAGGAAGGTTTTCAGCTACTTGTACATGAGGAATGTCGATACGAAATGGAGGAAGCGAACCAGGAAGTTGACTGGTAAATACTTAGAAAACAGCAGGTGGCCAAACCAAAAAGAACTCTAGGTTAATAAGAAAGTGAAGGAAACGGAGACTGACATGTGGAGAATTGGCATTATAAGAAGTCTGCACTGGACATCTATCGAACTTTTAAGCATGAAATAGCCAAGGAAAGGATCTATGATAATACTCGTGGTAGTTCTCTACTGTTTGAGGCCAGGACGGGAGTATTGCGAACCAAGACATATCGAGCCAAATACGAAGGGGTAGACACAGTATGCAGTGCGTGTGGAGAGGAAGAAGAAACTGCCGAACACCTGATAATGTTCTGTAAAGGGCTTCACCCTATAGTTCAAGATGATGGCGCAGAGTTTTTCAAAGCACTGAGGTTTAGGGACAGCGAGGGCAAAATAGACTTTAAGCTGGTCGAAATAACTAGAAGGAGGTTATCTGATTGGTGGCTAAAATCAAGGCACGAGTGAAAATTAAATTCTTCACTGCAAAGTACCCGAACTCAACTTCAGTATTCAAAGGGGAAAAAAAGGTAAATCTAGTAGTTGGTTCACTAAGTGTTACGGCTAGGAGGCGTTAGCCACCGCCCGATCTAAAGGGTACAGCTATATCCATCCATCCATCCATCGCAGCATCACCATGCGTTGCTTTGGCTTCTTATGGGCAAACACGACACGGTGTTTGCGCAGACTGTCTCCATCTGCGGCAGTGGCTTGACAGCTACTGTTCAATGGTGCTTGCGTGGCTAGGGTTTAACTCTAGCTACGCAAGGGTTTAACCTCACCCACTTCTGCACCACTGCTCATCAATAACCAAGCAGTGGCTTGGTTAATGATGAGCAGTGGTGCAGAAGGTTTCCTTGTGTGCACCCAACATCTTACGTTGAGGTTTCGCATCAACATTTTTTTCTTTTCTGCCTTCCGAAACTGCAGGAACATGCCTTTGAGTCGAGCCAGAAGTACAAGGAGGGCAAGTACATCATCGAGCTGGCTCACATGATCAAGGAGAATGGTTGGGATTGACAACACGCCCCCGTGGAGGAAGAGGATGCGCCGCCGCCGCCCCAGTCGTCGTCGGCCCCTTCCTCCCCTGTGGTGGCCCTGTTTCGCAATGGCCACCCACCGCCACAGTACTTCCCGCCCTTCTGAAGGGTGGTGCCGCATTGCCACAGCCAAAGTGGGACGGCCTTCTTTGGACACACCGGCCGTTGCCAACGATGCCACAGGAGTCAAGTATGCTCGCTTGCGAGCGTAGCAGTGTTCTGCCTGTTCCGCGACCAGTCGTTTTTTCGTTTTCAAAAAGGCGCGTTTCTCGAGGGCACGCCCTTCCATTCGCTAGCCCATTTTCGAAAAAGACAGGATGCTCTTCAAGACTCTGTGAGGTGCTCGTCAGTAAGTGCCTGTACGAATTAGTCCGAATAGGGCCGGTGTCTCTTGCTTTTATTTATTTATTTATTTATTTTTGACAAAAGCGAGGTCTAGAGTTAGGTTGCACATTTCTATTGTACCAGTGCCAGTAACAAAGGTGCATCATGGGTAATTGCGGTCAATCAATCATCGCTCAAAGCTGCATGCTCAACTTTCTAGATATCATTGTCGGTGCGTTGAGGCGATGCTGTATCACGGCAGTCACGTGTTGCTCATGCCATTATTAGGTACTTCCAAGGCATGCGTGATATAATCCAGCCATTTTGGCACAAAGACTTAATCCATGGTTGATACATTCGCATACCTGGCCACTAACAAAACTGGTGCAAAAGAGCAAGCTCCAAGACGTTTGATGAACAATAGCATGTTTTTTTTCATCTTTTTCATTCACCTTTTTCTTATGTTTTTATATGAGGCATTATTTGCGGTAGTTTATATCAGATTGGTGGTTGGAAAAAGAAACTGCACCTTTTGAGGAAAATGTTTAATGTGAGACAGTACCCCTGTACTTCAGATAGGCACATGGAACTTTTTTTTCTGGCACACTGGTTCTTTCTGCTTTAGAATAATTTGAGGAATAAACTAATTGTATCTAAAAGCCTGAACACATTTTCGCTACTGAGCTAGGTTTGGAAAGAGCAAAACTGAATGGCAGCATGCATAGTGTCCTGCTGGGATGTGTGCAATGAAAGTAATCACCCCTATAAGGGGTTGGTTCTTCAGCTCTTTACACGTGTGGTCATTGGACGAATGGTTGAAATTGGGAAAGTTGATTGGCTCTCTGAAAGTGCAGTTGATATTGGAAGCTTGTTTTTGTTGAGTGCATACCATTGCTGTGTAACGATCAGTCGGGGACAGGCAGAAAGGTGTGCGGAAGCGTTGTGCGAGGCAAGAAACTAAAAGAAAAAAAAGAAAAACTAATAGTGCTGTGTTCATAACGTCGAGTTGGGCCCTTCCTCGGTGACGAACTGCTTTCTATGAGAGAACTCTGCGGGGGACTGTGTTGTCATGTGATCATTACAAGACTTGTGTTGGAAAAAAAAAAAAACGCGCAATCTTTCGTGTGTGTGTTCAACGCTCGGTGTCATTTGTGTGGTGGTGACGCCATTACGGCATTGCAGTGAAGCCAGCTGCATAGCCAGCTGCGAAGGACAAATATGCCATTGTATCTTCATCTAGGCATGGTCAGGTACCGCGGGACCTAGGGCTTATTGTTGTCAAGGTTTTTTTACTCATTATATATATATTTGAGGATTTTAGAATGTGTGCGTGTGTGGAGGTGTTCAAGGGCAAGGGGTTATGAAAGTAACACACTCATCTGTATGGGTATGTTGCGTGCATGCGTGTGTATTTGCAAATAATTTAAATCATTATCTACGAATGTATGGAAATGCAATGCCTGTTTTGGTGTGAATGCTGATGTAAAGTGTGATGGACACTGTTTATGGCCCTGAGTGGGTTGGCGTTGTTTTATCTGGGTCACAACATGTGTATGCTGCTAGTGTGATGTGTTGTCTGTTTTGAACGATCACAAGTGTGTAGTTTGGCGTGGTGTGTGGGCGTGTTTTTATTGAGGCTTCACCAGCACAGTGTCATGTGTTAGCATTTGTCCCTCTTAAGTGAATGTTTTTCTCTCTGCATCTTCTAGTCTGCAGTTGTTTTGTTTTATTTGTTTGTTTGTCTTGACACTTGCTGTGAGCGCTTCTTGCAATGGAAACAAAGTTTTATCTGTGATTATATTTCTGTTGCACTTTGCTATTATTTTTCCTTCAACATTAGCATGATTGCAGCTCGTAAAGACAGGCTGTGGAGAATATTTGGCCTGTGCTCGTGGAATGACAAACTTTGCCGTTAAGGAGATTTATGACGAAAGTGTGTCACGCCACGCATCTCCCTAGTTTTTGGCCTGTCCCTGTCCAAAACTTATCTTGCCACATTTTGGATTCTCCTTTTTCCTTGTTGCTTCTTTCTTTTTTTCCCCCTACTTAACGAGCACCACAGATGATGTGCTCATTCACTCGTAGCAGGTAATTGTTGACATTCGCCACTCAAGGCAACTGTGTTAGGCAAAGTCAGAATAAACGCATTCTTTCACCGGTTTGCCAAAATTGTTAGCTGTTGTAGCCGGGGCATTTTTCGACAATCCTTGAGCATTTGCCCATGTAAGCTGTTGTATAATCCTCGCGGTAAATTGGCAAGCGCACACTTTCTCTGAACTGCAGCGAAATTTCACATGTGGGAAGGGAGAGGGGCCGCTCTGCCAGCAGTATTCAAAACATTTTGTTGGTTTGGAAGTGCAGAATATCTTTCACCGTTTCGAGTGTCTTGGATGGCCAGGGTAGAGGTAAATGAAGTCATTGCAAGAATTGCGTGTTCAACAGCACACAGCTCTGGGAAGCTAGCGATGTTTGCCAGTTTGCATTATATATGGAACGTTTGTTTTCTGAGGTGACTTGTAATATTACAGTTATTTTCTTGGTGTTGCATACAGGGTGAGCTGCTGTGAAAGGGAACAGTGTAAAAGGTATTCAAGACAACAATAGATTGTCTGGGGAAGCGCTGACCAAGTTGGCTTTTTTGCAACGTTGCTGAAAAAACGTGTCTGCAAGCAACTGGTAGATCTGCCATCAGAGAACCTACTCCTTTATACTCTCTTACTATGATGCCTTAGAAGATGAATCAAGTGTTCGCTTGCATATTGGTTTTGCGCATATGGGCAAGGGGTCTGATCGTCTTGTGTTAATGTTGTATCTAGCATGCTCAGACTACGAAGAAAGGATGCAGACATTGTAGTCTGTACATATCTTTTGTAAGCTAAGCTTGTTTGGCAACCTGTGTATTGGATTATCTAAGTCTTGGTCGCTGTTTCCTTAGCAATGGCTAAGATATTAGATAGAGTCTCGACACATAAGAATGGCTCTCAGGTTTATCACGCTAGCTACCATGACAAGGACTATGAAAGGATTCTAGAAAGCATCTCGAAATAGGAGTATTAAAAGTATGCGTTGCTGGGCATGTGGTTCATAATCTTAATACTTGGAAGCACAAAATCGAGGATGGGAAGAAACACAGTGCCCTAGAAGGAACACAGTACCCTGCTATATCTGTGTTGCTTCCTTTCATCGTTAATTTTGCACTTCTAAGTATTAAATAGCGACTATTCGTCATTGTGATGCATACAAGCACAGGAATGTTATTTCTATTGTTGCCAGTCATTGGCCGAGCCCTCTCACAGCTGCCAGGTGGTGTTTATTAAGCAAGCCGGTTTCTCAAAAATTTTCCCAGTCGAGGGAGTACTCTGAGATGTCTGCACATTTGTAAGTTCGTGTGGGAATTGTAAAAAGCACTGGTGGTTGTCCACATGCAGACTTGAGACATGAGTAATTGAAATTTTCGTCACTGTGAATAAGCACGCTGAAAATTTCTTTCCAACCCTTTTCTGATGAGCTTTAAGAAAACTCGCCACTGCACGACGTACACTTTACACTGCCTTAACGACCAAGAAAGGCACTGACGTTCCAAGCACGAGTTATCTGGTTCAGATATTATGCTTTCGACCACAATGCGCTAATGTGTTGTTACTTAGTTGCAAATTTTTTCTCTTTGCTGCATGGATAGCAATTCTGTTGTTTGCTATGCCCAATTGTAGGAAGGTTGCTTGGAACTTGGATGAGATAATCCAGCCAAAGCTTATTCTTAGTCTTACAGTGCGGTGTAAACCGGGAACAGACATGCAGTCTGTGGCATAACGTCGTTACACTGGAGCACGTGGCCTTTCCGTGTCAGCTTTTTAAACACCAAATGCTGTTGCAAGGAATATTGATTCATCCTAAATGTCACATTGTTGATACACACGAAGGGGTAGAAAATGGAACTGCTTTGGGTGATGCTGGAAGCTAAGTACTTATCTCTAGCACAAACAGGGTACAGTATTTGTGCATCTTCGTTCTCAAGAATTGCTCATTTTTTGGAACAAGGCAAGCCCTTGTTTATTGATAAGTAAGTTGTAGTTGTGTTGCATACGGAGACGTGATCTCACCAAGGCTTTTTATTTTAATCGACAAGTGTTTTTACCACAGGCCAACTGGCATTCACGAATAACCCTCTGAACATCGTCAAATGCGGAAATTATCTACTTGTATGTCACGTAGTCTGTGGCTCCTGTAGATGCTAACCATAAAGCTTTTTCGGCATTGATGACAAATGTTTTAATTCGGTGTACTCAACCAAAAGTTCATCCCGTTTAGTGGCATCATTTTTAAGCAAAAAAGACCTTTGCACCAGCTCGATCTTGGCAGAGGCTGTCGCAGCTCATTGAAAGCCTCATGAAATATTTTTTGGCCAGAGTTCTTATTATCTAGAGATGCAAACCCTTTCCTCATAAAATTCTTTTCGTCTCTGAGTGTCTTGGAGCTACCGGTTTAAGCTGTCGACTAGTTTTCCAGATGCTGGCACTACATAATCTATATCACTAAAGGAACTTCGGCCTTTGCATTAAGAAGCTGCATTGCAAGCTTTTTACCTATCGTGGCCCCAAGAGAGTTTTATGGCGGTAGCTTGAACTGCAATGACTATATATGAGGTAGTAAAATGCCAACTGTTAAGGACTTAAAAAAAAAAAAAACACTATCAATGATGTGAGGTGTGCTGGCTGGTACAGTGGGGATTCTTTAGGAGGCTGCACTAGTTACAGTTCTGTCTTATATACTTGCTCCACCAAAAGCTTTCCGTAATGTTGGTCCCGACTATGGCAATGAATGAAAAATGTTTCGGATAGTATGCATGTATGGGAGAGGCTTTGAGCGCTAAATACCCTTTCTCACATGGTAGATTTAATTCATAGTCTTTTCTACATTGAACCTTATTCTGACTGCTGACATTGTTTAAAGTGCAGTTGGGGCAGCACAAAACTGGCTTAAAATGCACTTGAATATGTTGCATGCCATAGCTGGCTTACAAAGATATCAATTTGTATTGACTTGAGAATGCATTCAAGCACTTGTGTAAAAATCAAGGGATGTTTGCTCCTTTCTGATTTGATCATCGAGCATACAGAATTAAGAACTAGGGCCGGAATTTTATTTGACAACCCCTGCAAGATGCTTAAAAGACTTCTGCACTTAGCAAGACATTCCACAAGATTTGGGCAGACAGGGGATGAATACTAGATTTTTCATTTTGCTCTCTCCAAGTTTCGGCAGAAGTGCTTCGTGCTTATTTCTGTGCAATTTAATTATTTAGTATGCTTTTCATTACCTGATAGTCTTGTAATTGCTGGCACGTAAATAGTGAAAGATGATCGCATAGGCTCTACGATGCAAGAATGTGACGAACGAAAACTGGAAACTTGACGCAGCACTTGAGTGCAGTATTGTGTTGATGTTTCGGCTTGCCTTTGTGCACTGCTTTTCTTTTACACATATCTTGTTCAAGCTCCTTTGTTGATTACCAAATTTTAAAGCAGGTTTTGAGAGTTTTACTCTCATGGGTTCTTTTACAATTTTGTCCCTTGTTTTAGTATTGTGCTGCATGTCCATCCTCCAGCTTATGCAGGAAGAATTTTTTTTTGTGACCAAATAGCAGCGTTTTTGTTCACTATGACCCAAGTTTTGGAGTCTATAATTTGATTTTCTTCTTGTAGCGACAATTGGGGCTATATTTTTTTAGCTCCGACTTCAATTTGTTAAGTGTGTTGCGCATTGGCAGCAATTGTGTTGTAATGTTTGATGGGCTTTCAGTCTCTCAGTGTTCAGATTGTCTTGCCTTCTATGGATCTGTCTTGTCGAAATGCCTTTCCAGCTCTATCATCTTCAGTACACTTTTGGTTCTTGTGTCACGCTGGCCGTTCAACCCGTTATGTTCAACTCTAGTTGGCTGGAGTTTGTGATGTTTGTTGATGAAAGTTATGGTTTTTCTGCATCAAATAATTATCTACTGTTACTGCTGACTATTTAAGCCAAACGTTTACGCATTAAGAAGGCTTCTAGCTTTCAGATTGGATGACTAAAAACGTTGAAGCTTGCTGGTTACCAGGCACTGTGGGCACGGACTTTCCTTTTTGTAGTAACAAATGAATTTTCTATTGCTGTCTGTCGGCTGTTGTAAGCACAATGAGGCATCTCCGCTGATATTTCTTCTCTGCAGATACAATGCACTTTAGTCGCACACAAAAAAGCTTTTATATATATATATATATTTATATTGTATTGAGGGAATAGCACTGTATTTCCTTCACTTCTTTTCTATTTTAAATCGTTTTCGCACATTATGCTGTAGTTATCAAAGTTGGGTGCAGCTGATTGGAGCCCTCCAGTATTGGAACTGAGAGATTAGTGAATGGACTTTTTTAGTGCTACGGGGAGCCACCAGTTCATGAGCTTCCGCCACTATCTTTCGCAGCTTTTTAAGTTACCTGTGCAATGCACGTGCAGAATGCCATCTTTTAGTGCACATTTAGTCTCCCAGAAAAATGCTGAATCTCCCTGCGACTGCACTCTTTACTCTTGGAATATGATGCCTTCCAGGGTGTACTTTTTTACCACTACACCCTTTACAGTGCACCTGTTTGCTGCTCCAAAATGATTGTCGTCGGAGCGCATTTCTTGCCCTACACTTGCGCGACATGAGGTAGGATCCTGATAATTCACTTCCGTCACTATCTCTTCAGAGAACATTTCTGCTTAATGTTTTGCAGCGCAGGCATTACTGTTGAAATAGTAGGTGCACCTTATCTATGATGTCAGTATAATCACAGGGCACAAGTAGCATTAAGGAAAACAACTTGGGCAAAACTGACTACAGTTACAGACAGTACAGGACAAGACTTTTTTTTATCCAAACAGAGTGCACTGGAAAAGGTGCAAAATGTTAAATGCAGAAAAGCTCTTGTAAATGTGTAAGATCTTTCAACAGAGTACACTTCAGGTTAAAATTCTATAGAGTGCTGCTTCCTTGTTTGTGGGTGCAGAGTTTCATCGTATATCATCGTGCATGAGGACTTATTCTGTCTTTGCATGCTTCAGAGGTCATCCTGGAACGACCAAACTCGCTCTTGGTAAGCACCAGCAACAGCACGAGCTGAAAATTTTTTCGTACCAGGGAAAGAAAGAGTGTGCTTGCTGTTTGTCATTTGAGCGTGATTTGCCAACTAGTCCGAGGTGCATACATTCCTCGGGGAGTGTAGGCAGTTGTATCGAAGTCTCCATTTCATGGGGAGCATTACTTGTAACCAGTTTTTAGAAAATGGCTTGTTAATTGTAGGAGCTGTTCCAATTAAACTGTGGTACATTCAGCAGATTGAGGCAGTACAGTAGCATGCGCGGTTGTCACATGTCTGTTGTCTTGGTGCCTGTGGTCATGCAACAGACACTTGCGTATAGTGGCTCCAGAACTATTTGTATACACAAATGCTAAGCTTTCTTTTTTGTATTACGTTTTTTTTTTCCTTGGGAAGTGACTAGCATTTTGTTATATCATCCTGTGAAGCTTGGTGTTACAACTACTGCTGTAATGTGCGGGACGTGCATATTTTATATAGACACATCAACCATTGCGCACGAGTCACTTGTGCTTTGTTTACTCCATACCGTGTGTCGCCTCATGTGCTCTACAAATGAGTTGCCTTCAGCCATCATCACTGTCATTGGGAAGTGTGTACACATAGGAGAAGACCGACCGAAGAGAGCCTTCAAGTCTGGAGTGTGACTAAGCATATTCTGATGTTCCAGTCATGTGTCTTCAACTTTTTTTGCATAAAGCAGAGCTGCTGTCCCTGTACTTGTTTTGTCATTCATGTGCATGGCACAGAACATAAAACAATTGCAAATCACTTCCTGCATGGTAAGTGGCAGATGACCATGTCAGTCACTTGTAAATTTCACCAAATTGTATATGCTTAGCAAACAAAAGTTCGTCATTCTACTTCAGTTGAAAGCCTACACTTGCTTAAAATGTTGTAGTGCTACATTTGATGAGGACAAGACGAAGGCGTAGGTGACAGGTGCTGACTGTTCTCTACTTCTCAGTCTTGCCCTCGTTAAACGTAGCTCAATAACATTTTAGGCAAAAATGTTTCACCACTTAGCCCCACAAGTGTTTTTAGCATTTCTGGTAAAATGGAGTTGGCTGGATGGCGAGGTAAGCCGCGCCTGTTGCAAGACCCTACAAAAGGTAGCGTTGCTATCAGCGGAGTACAGTGGCGGTGGTGTTTGATCACATCTCGGTTGGCAAATTACGATTTCGTTTCCTGCGTCCCATGTGTTGCGTCGGGTGTGCTGGCCCGGTCATGAGTCAGTCAGTCAGTCAAAGAACTTTATTTGGTCCTGAGAAGACGAGAATGTCCCCGTCAGGGGGTACCGTCTGGGGGCCCCGCCCACGATGGCACCGGGAGGCTCTCGGCGACTTCGCGGGCTCTCTGGACAGCCCTTAGCTGCTGGTCCTTTGCGGAGCTGGTGATAAGCTGGAGCCAATCTTCCTCATGGTAGAATGTAATATAATTCTAGTACACTCCAATTTGTTCTAGTCATGGTGCAGCTAACACGCGGGACTGCCGAGAGTTGCGAGTAAGGGCATGCAGTTCGCAGTACCTAATGTAGATGAAATAATTCTTCTAGCTTTAGCGCTCTACTGCAAATATGTGCACTGAATGAGCGAAGACTCGGAACATGCAAAAACTCTTCCAATATCTAGCATTGCAGACTTGGAATGAACTATAAATCTAGTACACTCTAGCCAATGCCGTTGCTCTAGCAGAGTGACGCTGCGACGCTGTCGCTAGGAGACTGAAAGAGAGAAAAAAAAAATGTTGGATAGCAGCGCCGCGCGCCGGCTCAAATGCGAGTTTCGCCGTGGCTTGCGCAGCACAGCATAAGCAATAATCGGGAGTGTTTCCTTCAGGGGCGTATATGCACTTTATGCCAGGCAAGTGTCCAAGCGATTTGGTGCATTGAAGAGACGCTTTTTTTGCCAAAGCAGCCCCGTTAGTTATCCAGTATCGAGGCTGGTTGGATATGGTGCCGCCGGCCCAGTGAACACAGCGCCTATTCACACGCGAACCGCTCAGAGAGGGGAGCTGAACTACGCCTAAATCACGTTCTTTTCGGTGAGTCTCGGTGCATCTGATGAGCTTTCGCACCTCGCTGTCGCGGTTATTACGCGCGATTCGGGGAGGTGCATTGCGTTCGTCTCTTCCCTGACATGTGTTCTCCATTCTTCTCTTCATATTCGCCAGAATACCGTGCACCGCTACTTTAGCCAATCATGACTGACGCAAAGTACTTCACGACGACCAAGAAAGGTTAGTTTGAGAATACTTTTCTTCTCGTTTTCCTTAACCATATGTGAACGTAGCCGACGAGGAGTGAACGTGCGTTCCGTCGAAGCCCTCGTTCAATGGCATGAAACAAATTTCGTTCCTTATCCGTTCCTAAACCGTGGCTATGCGCCCCTCGCTGTGAAGGGGGCGGGAACGCCGACCGGCTCATGTTCTCGCTCATTTGCTCTTGACGGGCAAATTTTTGCACGCGTGGCCGTCGGCTGACCATTGCTGGTTGATTCCAGGTGAAATATTCGAGCTGAAGAGTGAACTGAACAGCGACAAAAAAGAGAAGAAACGCGAAGCAGTCAAGAAAGTGATCGCTTCGATGACAGTCGGCAAGGATGTCAGGTGGGTTTCGTCGGCGTAGCATGGCCGCCTTTTTTTGACACTATTGCATGTTTACAGGCAGCACACTGTGTTTCCGTTGATGCTGACGAACTTTGGAATTGGCTTAGAGCCTACAGACATCCGATGTACCAGACCAAAGGTTTTGAGCTCGCAGTTTCGTGTATGTTAGCCGATTTCGATCGCACATTACACCCCCGTTTAAGTGGAGCAACTACATTCCAGCTGCCGTGCGTGAGCAGGGTTCGCAGTTCCTAGAAAAGTTCGTTCTGTCTAACTACACCTTTGCGCAGCAAGGAAAGTACGAGACCGCCGAAGCGCGGGGTTTTTGCGGCAATGCCGCGCCAATTGACGATCATGTTTGTTCCTAAAATAATGTGTAACTTGACTGCGAAAGCTGCCACATAAAATTTGAGTATTTCGGCAAAATTCGAAATGGTCAGTGTAAAAATCTTGCTGCTAGTAGGGCTAATCGATCAGTGTCGCTACAGAAATTGTGCGTGTCTAATATTTGTATTGGAAGCAACGTTAGATTTGCCATAATTTTGTTGTTCAGAGATTTCACTTGCTAACATGATGCCATACGCATCGGTGGCAGTTTATCTATCTGATGCCTGTGAGATTGGAAAAAGTGGGATTCATTAATTACACTTGGGATGAAGTATACAGAAGAATCAGATTGCATGGACAACAGCTGACCATTTCCTCTAGTTACTAGTTGGTTTTCAGCACTGCTAGGCCACGTTTCACAGGGCTTGTTGCAGTCGCATGAATAGAAACTTTTGAGACGAAATCTACAAGTGCCACAAGCGAATGGCGTCTCTATCTTTAGCCTCTTGCAGACCAGATTAACTACAAACGTTCATGTTGTCCACATGTTACAATAGTTGCTTATCAAGAGTAAAAATGTGGCATTATCAGCACACTGGGGACATTCACTGGGGCTAATATCTGTGCTTCAGCTATCAGTCTAGTTCCCTAAGCAGTGTAGCATGTTCCACTGTGCACGCTCTTGTGCTTCGTCTGTTAAGGTGAAGAGATATTTTCTATATTCACTCTTGATTTTATGCTTAGTTGTACACAGCTGGTGCTTACTGTATTTGTGCGAACACCTATGGCTGATACTTAACAGCTGCGATTTTGTTGTTACGCTATTCTCAGTAAGTAAAATTAACCTATACAAGCTAAGGAAAGAGGCTTTAGAAATAGGTCGAGACGTATTCAGTGTGATCTTCAGCTTGCTTAACATCCCATCAGTGCCCCGCGGCGGTGGTATAGTGGCTAAGGTACTCGGCTGCCGTCCCGCAGGTCGCGGGATCGAATCCCGGCTGCAGCGGCTGCATTTGCGTTGGAAGTGAAAATTCGGTAGGGTCTTCTCAGATTTGGGTGCATGTTAAAGAACCCCGGGTGGTCGAAATGAGTCCTCCACTACGGCGTCTCTCATAATCATATGGGGGTTTTGGGACGTTAAACCACACATATAGGTAGAACATCCAATCAGTTATGGCATGAGAGGGGTCTGAAGATGAGCATTGTGACTGCCCTATAATTACATGACCCCCGAGTGAGTTGATGTCTGGGCTAATTTAGTGCTAAACCAGCTCATTGAAACTTTATGCTTTCTTGCAGTGCCCTGTTTCCAGATGTGGTGAACTGCATGCAGACAGACAACCTAGAACTGAAGAAACTTGTCTACCTCTACCTGATGAATTATGCTAAGAGTCAACCTGATATGGCTATAATGGCTGTGAATACATTTGTAAAAGTGAGTAGTCACTGTTCTTTGTATTGACTTTTTCTTTGAGTGTTGAAATATTTAGACCCATTGGAGAGTAATGTGCTCGCATTGGTTTGTGTAATAGTAATTCAGTAGTGGTTATGAGAATGTTATCACAACTGCCCCCATGCCCTTTAGATTGCCAGTGCCTCATGTGTTCCATGGCTGCAGCACAAGCAACGGCATACCTTTTCAGGAAATTGTGTCGTATTTTGTCATTCTTATTCATCTATCTGTATTGGAGAAATGCTTCTGTAGGTAGCAGTCGTACCTTGTTAAGTGTGGCAAATAACAATTCCGCGCAAGTCCGCAAAATGGAGGGAGTATGGGCACCATGTCTCTATGATATACAGCCGTAATGTATTAGATGCTGCATGGCTTGAATTCAACTTATGAGAAAGGATGAGAATCATTGGGGGAGGAGTTGGTGGAGTTACAACATGCCAATTTTTATTTTGTTTGTGTGCGTGCATGTGCATGTGTGTGTTGAAGAGCCACTCCTCTTCTCCTTAAATCCTCGCAACACTCTTGGAAGGGGCAGATCTGGGGTAACATCAACAGGTGTCCAGCCCCACCTCTACTTCAACAAAGCGATGAATTGGGGACGTGGCTAGGCACTGCTTCTGGTTTCACTAGTTTTAAAAAGTATGTTGAAAGCTTGTACTGTCTTCTAGAGAGTATCTAAACAAAACATAAAAATTCATGGCTTCTTTAGTCGGACTTCAGTGATCACAAATGCAGCTTTCAGCTGCCACAGTCTTGTTGGAATGAATGCAGAAACTCATGTTCTTACTGGAAGATAAGGATGCATGCTTGAGAACCCTGCATGGTCAGTTCAAAGCATTTGTTCGCAATGTTTCTCGCAACTTGTGCACGTCTGCAGTAGAAATAAGTTGGTCATTATTGTTGTTTTATGTGTTTATTTATGTACATTGCCCATTTCACTATACCTTTCTCTTGTCTGAAATGATTAACAATGATGAAATGATCTGTGGTAGGGATACAGTACCACAGTACTTGACATTTGTCCTTGTGGTTTGCGTGTTCTCTCAGGACTGTGAGGACGGCAACCCCCTGATCCGGGCGCTGGCGGTGCGCACCATGGGTTGCATCCGCGTGGACAAGATTACGGAGTACCTATGCGAACCCCTGCGGAAGTGCTTAAAAGACGAGGACCCCTACGTGCGAAAGACGGCTGCCGTGTGCGTCGCCAAGTTGCATGACATCAATGCCCCCCTCGTGGAGGACCAGGGCTTTTTGGATCAGCTGCGAGATCTTCTCTCTGATTCCAACCCCATGGTGGGCTCCTCCTTCTCACTTGTTCAGTGAAATTGAATTATGTTGAATTCTAATGGCAGAGTCAAAGCAGCCAATGGACTCTGTGAGTGTCGCTGTCACTTTTGTATAAACTGGTCGTGCAGGAACTGGATCTTACTGACTCGAGCTGTTGCTGTCAATTCCGCTTGATTTGCCCCAGTTGGACATGTTGTCCGTCATTACTGCCTAAACATGTGACAGCTGCAGCACCCGCAAGCGGGCGAATGCATAAAGGGAGTACGTCACGCCAAGTTCCAGTCTACTCCGCAGATTTCGGCAGAGCTGCTTTTGCTGCTCCTCTGAGTCTCTCCCACTCTGAATCCAACTCTTGACTCTCTCATTGAAGCACTTTACTCCCACTCTCACTCTGCCATTAAAAACCCTTGCTCCGAAAGGAGCTGAGAAATTTGCTCCTACTCCGCCATTCGAATTCATCAATTTTAGCAGTGGCCTTAGGCAGGCCATATGGTTATATGCCTTACTTGTGTAGACTTATCAAGACTTTTGAATAGGCTTCTGGAAATGACCATGTTTCACATCTTGGAATTTTTATTTGTAAGCCATTATTGTGCAGGACTAAGGCAATATGAACAGTGCGCTGGGAATCCAGTAAACATTTAAGCGTGCCATGTGCTAAAGCAGCTAGAAGGCTAATTTGCAGTTTTGCCCCATGTTCTTGCATCCTATCTTTCTGGTGCAAAGCATGTTACTCACGCCCTACCTTCTTAAAGGGCGTATTGCTTATCATAGCCGCATGTTGTCATGATCGAGTCTTATAGGTCCTATCGGTTGATAGTCAACAAAGTCCTCCTTAAATATTACGTTTCTATTTCTTCTTGAGTTCTGCTGCAAGTACTTTGGTACCATCTTGTACTAACTGTTTTTGGTGTAGTGTATTTGCTACTGAAAAGTTGCTGAATGTTTCACATGCTAAGCTCGCCTGCTCTGGTCTGTGACAGCAAATTGCAACAGTTACATAGAATGTTTGCATTGTTCTGAAGAAACCTATGGCATGTTCAACTGCTCTATATTAGCTTCTGCAAAGTGTTTTTTTAAAACAACACTGATCAATGATTTGTTTGCAGAACAATAGTCAATTGAAACATCTCTAGCATATCAAAAATAGTGTACTGTAGGCTACTGTAGTTTCCAGTACTTAAATTTGATCATAATATTGAGAATTAAAATTCGAGGTGCATAGTATATAACGACACATCTCCCATTTGCATACACTTTTGTCCCCTTCTTTGTCGCTTAATTGTTTTAAGCTTTTAGGATACATTAGGCATTGCTGGGCATGGGGGAGCGTGGGAGAGCTTTTTTCACAGTATGGTACAGCTACGCACCGATGGAAACAGTTCCACATTCTTGCCAATTTCGTGCTGTGGTTGTGACACGCAGGTAGTGGCCAATGCTGTGGCAGCGCTGTCAGAGATGAATGAGGCATCGAGCAGTGGCCAGCCACTGTCCGAGATGAGCGGGCCCACCATCAATAAGCTGCTGACTGCACTGAACGAGTGCACCGAGTGGGGTCAAGTGTTCATCCTTGATTCGTTGTCAAACTACTCGCCCAAGGACGAACGCGAGGCCCAGAGCATCTGCGAGCGGGTCACTCCTCGCCTGGCACACGCCAATGCGGCTGTGGTGCTGTCGGCAGTCAAGGTCAGTGCGAGCTTCATCCGATCTTTCTTGCAATGTTTGTTGGCTCAGCCACATGGCTCGAACGATTTGAAACTCAATGTGACAATACCTTGCGTGAGTTTAAACAGACCCTGAAACAGTTTTTTGAAGTTTTGTCAGCGTTTAGGCTAGAGTGTCATCGAACAATTCGCACGACAAATTTAGTGACACACCGTGTACCGAGGCCACTATGGACATTCATATCATACCCTCCTCACCTCTTCCTGGCGACTGCAGAGCGCTCATGAGTGCGCTAGACGTTTTGAGCTTTTACCAGTTTAGACAACCTCAGAGACTGCACGCCGACTGGTTGGGCACAGTCTCGGAGGTCATCACATAGTGCACCTGGCAGCACGCACGCAGTCTGGCAACAGACGAAAATCGCGGAGTGGTTCATATCTGATCAGACAGGTGCCCCCACCCTACCAGCCAGTCTTACTTCTGCGCGTTCTACAGCCTGTGACAGCCAATCAGATCAGCAGCCACGGTGACATGGCTGCTGACTTGCTTTGGCCTCATCAAACGCGTGTTTGGCTGAGTTGCAACGATCTGCAGCGATGGGCAGCTTTAAAGCTTCATAATAAATTACAGAGTTTATGCAGAGAGCTGTAATTGGTCTCTAAATAACCCTTGGGACTTGTTCTACTGGCCCAATGTGGTCGTACAAAACACCAAGGTCGTTTCAGGGTCCCCTTAAAGTCGCCGGTAAACTTGATCAACAGACGTGTTGTATTGGCTGTGACATTCTGCTGCTGAGCATGTCTTCACGAGTTCAGTTTTGGGCCTTGGGGGCATTTCGGTGAAGGCAGAAGGATAAAAGGCTTTATCAGTTGCTCTAATGCACATGCTAAGAAACTACTTTCCTCATAAAAGACTGTATGCCTTTTTGAATACATTTTCTTTGTCTCCAGCTGGGCAGTACAAAGTTCTGGTAATCTCAGTGTTGGCTTGCAAAGCTCCATATACATACAACACCACTGCTTGTAATATTGTGTATGTGCAGTGAACGCCCTGCTTCCTCACTGCGCGATATTCCTGCAAAGGGCCATTTCATGCAGGAATCGCATTTGATGCCTGCTTTTATTGTGAGTTACGATGGACAGGAGTTTACGAACGCCCCTTGCTGCTTCAGGTGTTGATGAAGTTCATGGAGATGATGAGCAGCGACTCCGACTTCGTCACCACCCTGACAAAGAAGCTGGCCCCTCCTCTGGTCACATTGCTGTCCAGTGAACCAGAGGTGCAGTACGTGGCACTCAGGAACATCAACCTTATCGTGCAGAAAAGGTGAGGCTCAGTTTTCTGTGCTTCCAAATTGTCTATAGTGTGATTACTTGTATAGTGTGAAAATGTGTGGTCGTACAGGCAGCGCAACGGAAACCGCGTCCTTCTCTCTTTCTTTGCAGGCCCGACATCCTGAAACACGAAATGAAGGTCTTCTTTGTCAAGTACAACGACCCAATATACGTGAAGTTGGAGAAATTGGACATAATGATACGCCTTGCATCCCAAGCAAACATTGCTCAAGTCTTGGCCGAGCTGAAAGAGTGAGTCCCATCAACGGGCATTTCTTTTTACATCACCTCTTCTGAGATCACGAGAATCGCTGTAGTGCACTTAGACCTATGTGCGGGCTATTCAGTAAACATTTAGTTTTAACCTGACATTGGATACCAATTCGTATAAGCAAGTGAGGTGTGCTGCACTCTGCATGACCTGGAGAACTTGCATGGTTATTGCATGAATACCTGAGGGGCAGGGGTGTTCTGCTTGGTCTCCCAAGAAAAGTTTTACTGTGAATAGCAGCTGTAAGTTAAGCATAAGACATAACGAGAATGACTCTAAGGTATGCTATTTCCCCCTGCTCTGTTTCCTTTACATTGGATAGTTTTACTTGGCTGAGCGCTGCTAAACTCTGGTGATATTTATTGAAAGATCGATCGCTGAGAAACTATCAATCTATTGTGTAGTATTGATTAGGAAGGTGGTGTATAATGGTGATGCTGTGGAGAAAGACGAATGACATTCACTTCCGAATCACTCGCTTGGAGCTTTCTAGTCTCGTAGTCTTGCTGAGCTATATGCTGATGTCGACCTATATGCTGATTGTCGGAATTCGAAAAATGTCATTAGACTTTATAGCAGTGAGTGAGCGAATTCTATAAATTTCTCTTCATAGCATGTTAATGTAACTTGTTTTGCAAATAGGCTTCTGCTCAGCTAGATCCCGGCTCTGTTACTGTCAAACCTCGTTAGTGCGTACCCACATTAAGCGTACCAACGGTTAAAACGTAGTTGCGACGAATCCCCGACAGTCGTATTAATGCATTCGCGGACCACTCAAGCCATAGTGTTCGGCTTATGCCTACCGGTTAGTGCGTACTACGACAACATTTTGCCGCATGACATTTTACTGCGCCGCTGAACTTTCAGTCACCACAATGTACCAGGAACGGTTTTCCGTCATGTTGATAAGTGCGAAGATCAGCTGATGAAGTTTTCAGACTTCCGCGTCATTGCGGCGATGACATTGTGAGTAATCGGGGAAAAAACGAAGGCGAGGTGGCGACCACTTACAATCGCGCCAGTGTGACTTATCACCGGCGAGAAGCCTGATCACAGTAAGCATCCCCGGTTATCTGCTCGGGCACGCGTGTGGCGTAGCGTTGCTTTAGGCCTACTGTACGCCTTTAGTAGGCGACTGCCTGAACACACTGGGCCGCCTATCGCTGCCGCTTTGTTGTGCAGGACCGTGTTCAAGTGCGCACCGCTTTACAGAATTGCTGCGCACTGTTTTACAGAAACGAAAGCAGCTCGCTGACGTGGACTTCAGCGTTGCGGGTCGCAGGCACTGAGAAACCTTGCTGTATTATGCTAACACGCGCGCCGTACAAGCTACACCAATGGGGTTTCACTTCATAACAATACAGTTTAGTACATGGCGTTTTTTAATAGACTTCAGCTAAAATTGAGGCTGAGCTCAAATCTTTCGCACTTTCTCTTGTGAAGGTATGCCACGGAAGTCGATGTGGACTTTGTGCGCAAGGCTGTGCGTGCCATTGGCCGCTGTGCCATCAAGGTGGAGCAGTCAGCCGAGAGGTGTGTCAGCACTCTGCTCGACCTCATTCAAACCAAGGTTAACTATGTTGTTCAAGAGGCCATCGTTGTCATCAAGGTGAGCTTCCTACAATGCACTTCTCGGGGCTTTGACAGGATGATGGAGCACTTTGGACATAAACTGTGCTCACTGAAGCGAGTTATAATCAACTGACATGCTAATTAGTAGTGTCTAAAAGTGCTTTGGTGCGGGACCCAATAAATAGAACTGTTAGCGCTGCATGTTAGCTAAACTTGATAGCAGTTTTCCTTGAGCCCCAGGCTACTGTGACAACAGAGTAGGATACTGGTTTTGGACGCATCGATATCTGCAAATTCATGGCTAGATTTGGACACAAAGTAGGGCATACTACTTTCTTTTGCTTTTTGTTATTCCTTAGTTTATGCACAGAAGCATTATTTCATGCGACAACTGATTCTTAGAGCCCAGCATTTTAAATTTTGTATGCCTAACCTTTCTAATGCAGGACATCTTTAGGAAGTACCCAAACAAGTATGAAAGCATTATATCAACACTGTGTGAAAACCTGGACACACTGGATGAACCAGAAGCAAGGTAACACATGCTTCTTTCTCCCAGAAAAGCAAAATTAAAGGTGCCCAAGTTTAGCTTCGACTTGTACCCGATTTTCAGCTTAACCATAACTGTAGTGCTCATATGCTGGAATAAGAATGACTTCACTTGAAGCAGCTGCTTCTCTCTGATACTGTGCATCAGTTTCATGAGAAATAATGGCATGCAACACCAGCTTTAGTGTTTCCGCGTGTTCTCTGTACTTAATTTGTAAGAGCTCCAAGCGTCTGTACGATTTCGCTTTGTTTTTCTTTGCTCAGAGCCTCTATGATTTGGATCATAGGAGAGTATGCTGAGCGCATTGACAATGCAGATGAACTCCTGGAAAGCTTTCTGGAAGGATTTCACGATGAGAATACTCAAGTGAGCCTGTGTTACCATTATCTTCTGACGACTCGCCTGGCTGTTGTGCTATGGTACAGCAAGTTCGAGATATATTTCTTCGTTTCTCGCACAGGTTCAACTTCAGCTGCTTACAGCCATAGTCAAGCTGTTTTTGAAACGACCCACCGAGACCCAAGAACTTGTGCAGCAGGTAATTGTTACACTATTTGCATTTTCAAGTATACATTGCCCATTTTTTTTTATTCTCTTAAAAATGAATTGTAATGTACTGTCTGTAATTGCATCTAACTCTCGCAACATAATTACCAAGGCATCCGATATTACATTCCAAGAGAAAAAATGTGTTTTTTTGTGTGTGTGTTTTGGTAATTATAATCAGTTTGCAATTTAACCATTATCATGCAGTCAGTCGGGTCCCATTTTTTATGTAAAAAGAGCGGAATGATTGGCTTAGAATGCGTTCACACTCTTTTTTTTTTGGGGGAGTATAGATTTCGAACAAAGAAAAACACTTTTGATGTCCATTCTGAAAACGTGACACATCGAATGACCCGTCAAATATCACGGTACAGTGGACTTTGAGCAAACAAAACTTTGAAATGAAATTGCTACTTCTATGGAACTGCCTTTAGTATAATTGGTTTCATATCTAAGTGTGTCAACCCAGTTCATCTCTTTGTAAATGAAACTGCTGTTTAACAGAAGATATTTTAATAGTCCTTCATGTTCCATTTAATGAGTCCACTGTACCTTCACTAAAGTGATTGGCTACAGTCGTACGCCACCCACTATGGTTAAGCCAAGATGCATCCTCTGTGTAGAAGGCATAATCCATCTTATGCGCTATATATCCTGCTCTTCCTTAAGTGCCAGTAAAGAAACCCGTCAAAAACAAGATGTGTTCACATATGCTGAACTTTATTTCGCATCTGTATGAGGTAAGGGTAGAAGAATGTAGACAGTCTCATATTGGCTTGACTAAGTCTGCGTCCCTTACTGTTTCCCTGGTGTGGTCATTGCATATCTAGCAGATGTGTTTGTGATGCTTCGAGTACATGGCACTGCACGCCATTCTTAAAACCTTGCATACATTGCTGATGACCGTGCCTTATAATTCATGCAATCTTCACCTCGCAGGTTTTAAGTCTGGCCACCCAGGACAGTGACAATCCTGACCTCAGGGACCGGGGTTTCATCTACTGGCGGCTGCTCTCGACAGATCCTGCCGCAGCCAAAGAGGTTGTGCTGGCTGAGAAGCCACTCATCTCCGAAGAGACTGACTTGCTCGAGCCCAGCCTGCTCGACGAGCTCATCTGTCACATTGGAAGCCTTGCCTCGGTCTACCACAAGCCCCCTTCGGCCTTCGTAGAGGGATCACGTGCCGGCCTTCGCCGTGCCCTGCCCCCAAGGCACAACTCGTAAGTGCCCTGTCTCATCTTCCCACATTTGTCACACAGGCTGCTTTAAAGGGGAATTAAAAAGAAAAAAATCATTTTTTTCTTTATCAATAAACTTAAAGTACAATTCCACAATCCCAACAACGCAACTCTTACCGGGAGACAATGCTTGGTAAGCGAGCAAATGCGCAAAAAGAAAATGCAAGTCGAAACACTGCTTTGAAATTCCCGCACCAAATACCTTGATTTCATAGATTTGACGGCGTCTACCAGGTCCTACAAAGTTGCTGGTCAGTTAAAATGAAATACTGTAAACCCTCGTTACAATAAAACCTCCTTATTCGAATTATTGCTTTTATCGAAGTGTCATGCAGTTCCGACCCCAATACATGTATTTTAGACCAAATTACTCAAAGCATGTCGATATCTTGTTCTGCTTAGATCGAAGTACCCTATTTACTTCATTCTACCGCGCCCTCGATTGTAACGCGCACCCGATTTCCACGACGAAAAAAAAAAAAGGTAAGACATCGATTGCAACACGCACCCATTTTTATCGTTGGCCCGCACGATCACACCACTCATGAAAACGACTCCTTTCGGGAGCGTCTTCCGTTTAAATATCAGGTATGGGGCCTATCTGACGTGCAACGGAGCATTGCCGTCACTCTAGTTTTACCGTGGCCCGATGTCAGCACACGAACTTGCTTCGCCCCTTTCTTCTCGACAGTTGTGGTGCCAGGCATATCGAAGTAAAGAGGTGTCTGATCGGCATTCCCGATTTGCCAAAGCAGTTAGTTTGTGCCGCAAGTTTAGGACGAACCTCTGAAAACTGTGCTTTTCTTCGTACTCCTCCGGCAACTTTTGGCATACGCCCGTTCGCCTTCGGAGGGAAAAGCCTTTCCTCTTCATAAAGTTAGTTAGCCAGCACATGCTCGCTTTAAACTGGCTCCGCATTAGCCCTTTTTCTAAGGCTAACTGTATAGCCTGCACTTGGAGCAGCTCTGTCGTCACAGGCCGCTGTGCCGCTCAGTGCTCAATCACATACTCACCGAGCAGCTCTTCAATTTGCGGAAATCAACCCTGCTGTGGTCCACTGAAGCCTTCGCGTGAATCTTTGCTGTCGACAGTATTCTGCATTTGTTTCTGCCAGTCCCGCACGCAAGTTTCGGGAACTCCGAACGACCGTGATGCGGCCCGATTTCCGTCCGTTTGGGCACACGCGATGACTTTTCTTTTAAAAGCGGTATCGTGGTGCATCGTCGAGTTTTTGGAGTTGGCCCTTTTATGCCGTCGATGCTAATGCACTACAAGATGACGAACTCCTCAGTACACGTACGAAGTGCCGCACATGGGAAACACATAGGCAGAAATGGCCGACGCACCATGCCGACGCACGAAGAGGGTGGCCATTGTGGAAATGCCGATGGCAATAGAACGACCGTATTCATTTTTTTTCGTTCTGGATTTTAACACGCATGCGATTTATGAACTCGCTTAACCGGAAAAAAGGTGCGCGTTAGATTCGAGTAATTACGGTAATAAGTTGCAGATCCGTAGTAACAGTGGCGCACAGAGCGGGTGAGTGATCGCCCATGTTGCTGAAGTGCCTGCGTACTTTTTTCATCTACGTCCTGCGCCGAGCGGCCTTATCTGTGCTGAGCGAGCGATAATTGCACTAGGGTCGCCATGCTCAAGGTGCAGACTGGTGTAGCAGCTTTAAACAGGCGCAGACTGGTGCAGACGCCGTGAGAGTCTCCGTGGCGCGAATTTTACCCTCCCTTTCGGTCCTTACTCTGGTACCGAAGCGACTTTCGGAGGCGCTCGCTAACATGCCGGCTGCTCACTGCTGTTCACCGCTACGCCGGTGGTGTCACGTGACCTGTACGGAGTTTTAGCGTGCTTCCTGGCCCGTGGATTCTTTCTATTCGTGTTTGGCAGAAGCACGTGTGTTGTGCAGTCTGTTTGAACCCGTGACATTCGGTGTGCACGTTGTGTGCGTTTAGTGACAGTCAAGTGAAAATGGCATCGTCGGTGCCCGAACTAAAGTGTCTGACGTAAGAGCAGAAAGTTCAACTGATACGCGAGGTGGAAAGAGGAGGCCGGCAGAAATCTGAAATAGCAAAACAATTCGAAATACTGCCGCCAACATGATCAACTGTTCTGAAGAATAAGGATGCTGTACTGGGCCGCTTCGAGACATGTTTTTTAGCCAAACGAAAGCACAAGCGTGTTTCTATTTATAGTGAGGTGGAATTGCTAAAAAACGCTAAATGTGCACACCTTTTAGTGAATGGACCTGCATTGACTGCAAAATTCGAAGCCCTAGCCGCCCAAATGGGCTAGCAAGATTTTAAGAGAAGCAACGGCTGGCTTGAACATTTGAAAAGACGGCACGGCGTGTCTTCAAGATTGATCGTTGGTGTAAGTGCAGACATGGACCACAATGTTGTGGACGGATAGCGCAAGCATTGGCTGAGGACCCTACTTCAGCAGTATGAAAATAGACATTTACGACTTGGACGAGGCAGCATTTTTATAAACTGTTGCTGAAGCACCGATACACTACATTGGGCAGAACCTCACCAGGATGTAAACAAAGTAAAGAATGCATTGCAATGCTGTTCAGTGCTAACGCGAAGGGGCGGGGGAGGGCAAGCTTCCTTTGCTGATACTGTGGAAGGCGGCAAAGCCCTGGTGGCAAAGCCCTGGACTATCCGACCGAAATAGTAGACCTGCTTGGAGGTCCTAATAAGAAAGATGAGCAGCTAGATGAACAGCCTCGCGAAATACAGTGGCACGAACTCAGGAGAGCCTTCATCTGATGCAAAATAGAGTGGGGTGCACGGGCGGCAACCACGACCTTATCTGCCTGAACAAACTGGAGCAGACACTCCTCGTGCCCAGCCGAAGCACCCAACAAAGCCAGCTGACTGACTTTTTTTGTGCATGAATAAAGGTTTGTTTCACTGAATACCACTTCTGGGAAGTTGTCATGGCTAATTTAGGTGCACTTGCTGAGCTTTTATGGGCAGTCGCATACCGTATTTACACGATTGTAAGCAGACTCGAATGTAGGTCAGCCCCCTAAAATCGTATGGCAAAGAAATAGAAAGCTCTAGCACATTTCATCAAAAAATTTATTTACCACGTCTCCGAAAACAAATCCAGACTCCGGTGTTCCAAGTAGACTACACGGCAGTGCTCGATGTTGTGCAAACAAGCTAGCTTCGCAGGTATATGCGGGGATTTTTTTTAAAAAGGCTTTGCAACTGAAATCAGTGTTTGGTTCTAGGTCGAGCCCCTAACTGCGGATTTCAGATTAAGACAATATGGGTCGACCTACAATCGTGTAAATGTGGTATATCGAATTACTGCTTATATCGAATTTCTTTGTCGTACCACTGACTTCGTCGTAAGGAGGGTTTAATGTACATTGTCATTTGTGGAGGCCATAAGGCCTAACATACCAAGATTCAGGAAATTTCATCGAGCGAATGTAGCGAAAGTATGAAAAATACATCCTGAAAGCAGTGATTATTACAGGGCGGAGACTTCAGCACGAGATTTATAAATGAAACTGCAACCTTGAGTTTCTCTTCTAATAATGAACTTGCGATTGTGAAACATATGAGATCAGGGTTCTCAGATTCTAGTTTATCAATCTAAACCAATTCATAGTTTCACTTCAGTTTACTTTTAAAGTAGTGAATGCACAGATATGTTCACAGCTAGTATCCTCTCACTATCTGTGCGAGACAGCTCATTAGATGCAGCTAATTTGCTTACATAGCACTCTTATCTCCTTACTTTAGAGAAGTATGTTGCAATGACTTTGCTTGACTTGCAGGTCAGGTTTAACTTATACCGGTGTCATAAGGTCACTTTTGATGTGATTAGGTCGATCTGGATTAGCTTGGTTTGTCGGGATAGACTCCTTTTATGCAAACTATGAAAGGGAGCCAATACCTGCGCAGAAATTTGATCCCAGTACGGCTTTGCGATCAGTAGCGCATTGAGTGATGTTGGTGTTTAACGCTTTGAATTGCATTTCTTGTTCTTGGCAAGGGTTCTTGGTAAGGCTTAATATCAATGCTACGAAAGGCACCCTTAAAAGTCACGCTGGTGATCTATGCTGTGTTGCGCTACACTGTCAGTCCACAATCAAGGTTAGCTCGTTCTGTTCTTGTGCACACTAACTTGGTGGGCTCGTTCGTGACTCTGTGACCGTACCAGCGGTCTAGACCATACATGTGAGGTTTGGTCCGATTGGTGATAAGTGGTGAATATGATGTGGCTTTCACGCCAACCATTCACTGCCACACTTAGATTGGCTGTTATGTCCTACTAATTTCTCTTCACTGTATGTCAAACACCGAAGCAACAGTTTGATACCACAGCAATGCAGATCCTATCTATAGTAGTTGCCCAGCTCTTGGGAAACTAAAGAATGCTCTCTCCAATGAAAGCGAGGATATTTGGGAAACTTAGGTGAATGGTGCTTCCTTCACAGCTGATCTTATTGATCATAACGAGTTTAGATCAAGCTTGCTAAAAGTTACTTCTGTAAAAGAAAAAAACTAAACAGTGTTCGAACTTTAACCATATGTAGTTATTTTTGTAGGGAATGTGCATGGTTTCTCCCTATCGGTTGTGACCGGTCTGCCACATTACCAGCTCAAACTAAGAAAACCTGAAGCGAGCTAAGGCCGCGACAAAAATGTGAATTCTGGTGTGCAAGGTGACTTCACTGCAGTATGCGAGGATTTTTTTAAAGACTTTTTTTTAAAGGATTTGGCGTTCAGGATGCAGGTTATATGCAAGAAAATACTGCATGTTAAAATACATACAGTGCCTTATAAAATTTTCCAGTGTGTTTATAGTTTGCCTACAAAGCAAAATGCTAGTAAGCCTAGGTGTGGGCAATAAGCAAACTTTCTCTTGTGCTGTGGCTTCACCGCATTGCAAAATGTGCCTGAAAAGGTAGCTTCGCGGTGGTGTGGTTAGTGCTGCCGTGAGACTGCCTCTTCAAGTGTATTATGGGTGGCAAAATATTCTTATTCACTCGTCTTAAATAATCAATAATTTCTGAGTAAAATTTCAGCTGAAGTAACTCGCTATTCGTAGAGTATCGTAATATTCGATTCAATGTATGAAAACATTAAATATTCGCCCATGTTTAGTTGTTTGCTATATGGATTGCATTGCTGCTTTGCAAGGACAGTGCAACAGGCAATGATCAGGGCTCCAAACTGCTTTAACAGCTTTAAGTTTTGTTGTTCGTTCAACAGTGTGGGCTCAGCAGAAGAGGCAGGAGCGTCGGGAGCTGGGGACCAGTCAACTGTCATCCCGAGTGCTGACACCCTGATTGGTGACCTTCTGAGCATGGACATTGGTGCTCCACCTGCTGTGCCACCTGTCGCGGCCGTGCCACCGACTGCTGCTGCTCCAGCGGCTGCCATGGACATCTTTGGTGGCGGTCTGGACAGCTTGGTAAGTTGCACGGCTCTAGCTCCCAGCTTGGAAGTATTTTGCACATACTCATTCTGCCTATGTTAGGAAACTGTAATCCAATTCATACATCATGTGCAACACTGTGCTGTGCAAGAAGTTTATGCATCGAAATGTGTAGGTATGTGCATCTGGCTCCTGGATTTCGTCATTGTAAACGTGGCCTCTGCGATTGGCTTTGGCTGCATGCTACGAGAACTAATCCTGGAGGCCACAATGCGAAAGCCAATATGCTAACTGATCCAGAACTTATTGGCAAATGCACACATAATTAACGAGGTTTGTTTATTTCTAAGGCACAAAGCATCTTAATTTATATTTAGTCGAGAAAAAAAATATATTTTGCGTTACGGGTGGCAAAATATTGAAGCTTCCTCTTGGTGTGAACACATCACTGCAGGAATCCTCGCCATGTTTTGTAGCATTGCATCTTGTGTATGAATTGAATAATGTGTTGAGGGCTTCTTTGTACGAGTTATTAGTTTATTGACACCGAAACTTTTGCATTTGTATATTGCAATTTCTAAAGCACAAATCAATTCTTAGTGTGATACAGTCCCCTACTTGGACCAAGCATTTTTAAGACATACAATTGGCTTCTTCACCAGAAAGCACTGCACAATTACTGACATGCAGAGGGCTGGCCTGGAAAAATGATTATAGAGATGGAACTGCACAGAAATGGCTGACGAGGTTTTCTGATTGGACACGCTTGATGATTTAGACGTCTTCACGCGACCATCATGTGTTCTATAAAGTCAAGAATGTGATGGATCGTCTGAAATTTGGGGCACTGTCATGTTGCGGCATTCTGTCTTTCTGGCTCTTCTTGTTATTGCAAGTTAAAAATGGTGTATGAAGGCCACAACATACTGTGATGTTGATTATCTTGCCACCTTGGAGCAACACTCTTTAATGCTAATCTGCTCACAATGATAGCAGTGCAAATTTCTGCTTCACTGCAATGGCAAAGTGTTATGCAGTCAAGCATATGCAACTCTGGTATTGCATTCATGCATAAAATGAAAAGCATAAATTGCATAAATTTCATAAAAGGAAAAGAGGCCATTGCTACAGAAATGTTTTACATGAGCACCTAGAGAGTCTCCTGCAAGCATCAAGGTGCCTTAAAACGTCCTGGCCATCCTGCAGAGGTATTCTGTACATGTTTGTGAAGCATGGCAAGCTTCAGGGCAGCGGAAGGCTTGCATTAATTTTTATTGAGCTCGCAAATTTCTTGGACAGTGTCGCAGCCCCTAAGGAGTATGAAAAGTTGGTATGTGGGCTGTACAAAAAGCTGTCAAACAACTTGCCCTGCAAATGTTGAATGACTTGCAAGTTCATGAATAAACTGCTTCCCACAGTTGGGCGACCCTCTTGGCGGTGCGGGAGCTGCTCCTATCCCAGCGGCGACGCCGGCTCCACTGGGATCCACTAACACAACCGGCCTGCTGGGTGACATATTTGGCTTAGGCACCACCAGCACCTTCTACACGCCACCAAAGCAGGCAAGTGGTTTCGGAGCGGGCAAAGGTAGCTTGCCCTCTGACACCATGGCTTTGCAACCTTTTTTGTTTGTATCTACCCAGGCCATTACCGAATTGTAGCTGAAAAATTGGGAGCCTTTCTTCTGTCAGTAAAATGGAGGCAAGCAAAGTGTGGTATCATCATCTAATTATCAACCTGACTACATCCACGGTAGCACAAAGGCCTGTTCCATGTTCCAACAGTCAACTCGGTCCTGTGCTTGCTGTTGCCACTTTATACCAGCAAACTTCCTAATCTCATCTGTCCACCTAAATTTTTGTCTCCCCCTCACCCGCTTATCTTCTCTGGGAATGCAGTCCGGTACTTTTAACGACCAACGGTTATCCTTCCTGTGCACTACGTGCTTGGCCTATGTCCATTTCTTGATTTCAACTATAATATCCTTAACTCTGGTTTGTTCCCTAATCCACTCTGCTCTCTTCTTGACTCTTAAGAGTACGTCTACATAGGACGAGTAGTAACCGCGGAGCTAAACCATGAGATTGAAGTAACTAGATGAATACGAATGGGGTAGAGCACATTTAGCAAGCATTCTCGAATCATGACTGGTAGATTGCCACTATTCCTCAAGAGGAAGGTATATTACAGTTACATCTTGCCGATACTTACCTACTAAGCAGAAACCTGAAGGCTTACAAAGAGCGCTCAGCTTAAATTGAAGATGACACAGAGAGCGATGGAAAGAAAAATGATAGGTGTAGCCCTAAAAGAGAAGTGTGGTATATGCATGTCTAATCTACTACACTCAAACCTCTATATAACAAGCACTGATATAACAAATTATCGGTTATAGCAAGGTAAATAGTCTTGCAATAGACGCTGATCTTTCCATAAGTTTTCAGATATAACGAACTTATTTGTTAGATGCAGCTCTGTTCTAATAAGGTTTGAGTGTATTTGCTTTCTTTCTATTGCATTGCACAATGCTTTCTCCTGATCTCTCTGAACTTTTACTTTCTCGCATGCTTGGAAGTCAACATTCATCAACGTGCTTATCAGTGCAGCATTTCTGTAACTAGGGGCAGCAACGGTCATGCGTGAAACGGAAGTGCAGTGATGATAGGCAGCTATGAAATGTGGCAACATGAAATGACTAGCGATTTCGATAAAACATCAGAATTTCATATCAGAAATGGCTAACCGGTGACAAGCCCACGATTTAGAGGGCATCAGTTATTGGAAAACGATGTGAACAAGTAGGCATGTGAACGGCGCACCCTTGGGGGCCCATTAGTGTATGCTTTCATTTCTGTACACTGGCTAGTGCCATGTTTATGGCGAAAATATGCCGCTACCACTAAAATATGTCATTCGTAGCGACTTTGCTTGAAAATATGTTGTGCTGGAGCCCCCCTGGGTGACACTTTATAACTTCAAGGAGATGGCTAAAAGTTTTGGTAGGGACTGGTTCATAAGAACACAGGGTGATCAAACTTAGGCCCGGGTATGACATCATTTTCAGTATGCTGCTTTTAACTGCAGTACTCTCTTGGTGAGCGAAAGTCTTCAAGTGGAGCTGCTGTTTAAAAAGAACTGCCTCTAATATTATTAGTTTTTACTTAAATTCTGCACCTGTATTAGTCTTTCAGTAAATGGAACTCCTGCTAAACGGGGCTTATTTATGGTCCCTTCAGGTTCGTTTAACAAGTCTACTAAAGTAAAACTTTTTTGTACCGCATACAATGACATTTGTCCGCATTTTGATATGTGTTAAATAAATTAAAGATGTTTGTTTATCGAGGCATGTTACATGGGCTTAAAAGACTTCAGGTGTCGAGAACAGTGCCAGGTGTGCCATGCCTTCTACCCCTATTTAAGGAATTTTGAAGCACAAGTGCGCAGCTCGGGCATAAAATTTGTCAAGCTGTTAACTGACCTGACTCGTGCTCAAGGGGGTACATGGTTGCCTTTTAAGATTGCGCGTGCAAGTGCCTTCTTTGATGTGCCAAACCAACGGCTTGTGCTGTACACAATAGTACCACCACTGATGTTACCTGCACTTGAGACGCCTGCTATGTGCACATTCGTTGTCTTGCGAGGAAGTCAACTTCTGAAATCCATCTCGCAGATCTGGCTGCCTGCAGCGCGAGGAAAAGGTTTGGAGATTGCAGGCACCTTCACGCGAAGAAATGGCCAAATCTTCATGGACATGACCTTCAGCAATAAAGCAATGCAGGCCATGACTGGCTTTGCTATCCAGTTCAACAAAAACAGGTGAGCTAATGTCAGTTGCAGTTTCTCATGTTCTTGCTAGCTGCCCTTGCCTTCAGGCAGTCACTTATTTTTGGCTGCCCATCACAGTGGCTTTGTGGAAGTTGAGTACATGGCACAGAGTGTGATGGACAAATTGGACAAGAGGTGCAGCAGTGTGGCTAATTTCGCTACCATTTCATTGGCAATGCGTGGAGAAAGCTTAGATGGTATCTTTATGCAGTGCATTGTTTTTTATGTACGTACAGTACTCATGAAATGCAACAATTTAGCGGATGCTTTCAGTTCCACTGTCTTTAGCTTGTGCTGAATTGGCATATGAGAGCTAACATCACCATTAGTCGCCAGATTTTTAGCAACAGGACATGGTCAGCTTAAGGAATTGCGCATACCAGTTACTATAGTTGAAGTATTCAAATCATGTTTTAGTTCATGAGTGCTGTACATGCTGCTATAAGCTGCCATGTGGGATTTGAAGCTGAAGGATAGACAACATTGGAAATTGGGATGCTTGAATTAAGAACAGTATTCACATCGTGAAATAACAGAGAGCTGTAGGTCACTTGCTGAAAAGTGCCGCGTTGTTCCGTCATCCACTTTTCTTGTGCTGCTGTCTTCCCAATGAAGGCCTTTGGAATCTTTGCATGATACTTCAATGCATGTTACTTCTCTGTGCAGCTTTGGGCTGGCCCCTGCACAACCACTGCAGGTGCAGGCTCCCTTGCAGCCGAACTTCCCGGCAGATGCAAGCCTTCCGCTTTCCACTACTGGCCCTGTCCAGAAGATGGATCCCCTTACAAATTTGCAGGTCAGGCACCGCCACCATTTGTTAGTCTCGTGAGAGGCTTTCTTTAAAAAAAAAGGGGGGGGGGGGGAGGCATGATTGCCACAAGCCTTGTGTGGAAGATGGTGGCAATAGTTGTAGAGTTCTGCATCTCGAAAACGTGATTCAGTCGAGCCGACATATAACGACCCCACTTAAAACGAACTTTCACTTTAAACGAACAATATACGTGAAACCGTGAAAATACACATTGGTTCAATGACACAAAATCGCACTTACAACGAACGTCTTCGAGCGCCGCTGATCGGTTACAGCGAACGGAGTCAGTGGTCTGCTGTATTTCCCGGGAAACCAATTTCAACCACCGATCAGGCATCGGCGAGGTGCCCATACATTCTTATTGTTAAACGCCGACCCTGCCTCCGCGACCCTCTAGTTGCCGCTCTTCCCAACCCATGGAGGAGGGAAAGTTGTTTCCTTCCTCCATGCCCAGACTGCTCTTTGTTGCGCACCCCTCCGTCCTTTGTCCCCGCTACTCTGAGCATCCTGCATCGCCAGACGATGCCAGTGTTTTCACACTGCCACCGATTTTTCAAAGACTGGTCGGCCATCTACCCTGTTTTTGATCGCTGGTACTGTCGTTGGTGTCACCAGCCTGGAGTAACCAGACCATTTGCCAACATCGTCTGCCACAGACTGTATCCGATAGTCTACGTCTAGTGCACGCACGTACGCTACCCTACAGACTCTCATAATTTGTGATTCGTTTCACGTTTAGGACTTGTTCTCGCTCATTTCGCACTCGGCTCAGCATGCCTTCCACGCATGTGCAGAAGCGCGAAAACGACTGTTAATTTGTGCGCAACGAATCGCGAAATATCGAAGTTCTTGAGGCCATGCAACCCCGCCGGCGCAACAAAACGATTTTTTCACCACGGCTGCCGATTCTTCGAACACCGCTGGGCGCACTGATCCAGGCGGCCATACTTTGACTTCTGTGTGAGCAGGCACTCTTACCAAGTTTTTCTACGTGCGAGTTTCGCGGACCTTTCAAGCAAGCTACCCAACCTGCCTCCATCCCGTGTGTTTTGGTTTTCAAGGTTGCCCTCCCGCCGCATCTTCCATTCTCTTTATCGCAACTCCTTGACCTTCTCTCGCAAGTCTGCTCTCCTCTCTTGATCACAAACCCTTCGCCCGTCTCCACTGCTCCGCGACACCTGCCACGCTGGCTCGAATTAGTTTCGTTTTCCGACTGGAAACACGCCCAGAGCTGTTCCACGTGTGTGTGCGTCTTGCTCGCTCTTGGTGTGCGTGTGTGGTCATGATGGCTGACAGGAGGACTAGCACGCTTTTTTCTGCCGCTCAACAAAACTTCCAAAGTGTGACCGCTTAGCTTGAGCGTAGTTCGCGCGTTAGGTGCTGCATTGTGGAGCGCTTGCCCATAGCTGTTGACCAGCTGGCAGCCAACTTGTCGCTTCGGGCATACCCGGTATTCAGCTGTGGAGGTGGTGAATATTTCGTGGGCGGTGACGACTAAATGCGCACGAAACTGTTTTTGCGAGACCAACTTCGTAGACGTTGGGCCCGATGCCGAGCCTGAAGCTTCCAAACTGCGGCGGCGGCGACTGGTGGTAGCGTGTCATCGACTCCGACCTGGGAGAGCGGGTGGGACATCTGTTGCGATCGTTTAATTACGACCGGCGATGATGCCGACACTGCGAAACCGTGAACGGATTGGGGCATTGTGAATGAAATACGTGGCGAGAGCAATTTGGAGGAATCGGATTGCGAGAACGACGAAACTTTGGAGCCAGTGCCTCATGCAGCTTATGCCACGGGCCTCTGCGAACAAGGCCCTGCCATTTTAAATGAACTCGAGACCGCCCTTATCGCTTCTGCTCTTCGAAACATGTACATCATGAACTTTTTGGGGCAAAAAAAGTTTGTGTTTTCACTCGCAACTTTTTTTAAAAGCTGTGTTTCGTTTACTACGAAGTTCGAGATACAGCAAATTACGCTCAGGTTCGGAGAGATACGCTCAGGTTCGTTATAAGCGGGGCTCGACTGTATAAGGAACTCAGAGGTAGAGGGCTCGAGGAAGTTTGACCACCTTAGTTTCTTTAACATGCACCTAAATCTGCGTACAAAGAGCCTTTTGAATTTCACCTTCATCGAAATGCAGGCATTGCGGCCAGGATTTGATCAAGGGACCTTCAGGTCAGTCAGCTGTTGAGCACCAAAGCTTCTAGACTACTGTGAGGGTTGACTTGTGTGGGAGAGGTGGTGTGCACTGTCCAATTCTTATCTCTGATGGCGTGCTTGAGGCTTCAAACCCTCATTACTGTAGTGCTGAAGTGTGCTGTAGCAGCGTATCAATGTTCAAAAAGTAACAAGCCACGTGCGTTACACAAGTCGGCGAAAGTTTTGAGGCCGATGCCCTATGACATTGTGAAGCCACTGTTTTTCTCCTGCTTGTACCTGGTCATTGACGTCACTAAATATTTAAAGGAGAAAGAATGTAGTGTTGCATTTGTGCATGCAAACTGGAAGCCTTTTATGCCACCCTGTGAAGCCTAGGCATCGCTAAGCAAAATTCCCTTGTGGATAGAAGGGCAAGTTTTTCGAGGCATGCTTGTGTCTGTTAGACACAGCCAAAGGAATCTAATAGACAATTGTATCAAGGAAAGCGTTGGGGACATTAATTGTTGTTTGACTGTAGTATAGTAATTATCACATAAATTGAAATAAATGAAATTGGATGAAAAATCGCCCTTTCTGAAGTCCGAAACCACAGCCTTTGATTTATGTGTGTGGTGCTCTGCCAATTGAGCTATGTCGCCCATCCATGCCATTGTATGTTTATTTGCTCTTTTTTTGTGTTATTTCACTGCTAAAATATGTCATTAAGACGCAAGGCACTTCCCTGTAGGGCATTTGTAACTCTGCGTGGCCATTGTTTCAGGTGGCCGTCAAGAACAACGTGGACGTCTTCTACTTCAGTTGTGTGGTTCCATTGCACGTGTTGTGTGTGGAAGACGGACTGATGGACAAGCGCGTGTTTTTAGCCACCTGGAAAGACATCCCAGCCCAGAATGAGTTGCAGTTCACACTGGACGCGGGCTCCCTGTCGGCCGACCAACTGGCCCAGCGGCTGCAGCAGAACAACATCTTCACCATCGCCAAGCGGAACGTGGATGGCCAGGACATGCTGTACCAGTCGCTCAAGCTCACCAACGGCATCTGGGTGCTGGCCGAGCTGAAGGTTCAACCGGGGAACCCCAGGATTACTGTGAGTAGCATTTCACAAATCGAAGCTCAGGAGGGGATTGATGTCAAGCCTTGCGGGCTCTGAGGACGTGGCCGCGAGAAAAATGTCAGCTCTGCCCATAGCCATCGCTGTGCCTCTAGCAGAGAACTTTCATAAATGCTCCATCCAATAGCGCTTACTCATTTTTTTCAAGTCAAGCACATATGTGTTTCAGAACAGATGCACGTTTATCGTGCTAGTTTTGGATCTGAAACTGAACAGCCTGGCAAATTTCGTCGGGGATTCTGGCATTTTTTCTCAGCCACATATAAAATTTTATCTTGTAAAGCGAGCTTTTAACCAATTATTAAAGCTGTGCAAATAGCAAAATTATGATTGTGAACTCAATTCTAATATTTTTGAATACTTCCTAGTGAAGTTGCTCAAAAAAAAAGTGGGAGAAGATTGCTCAGCATATTCTTAGGAGATAGTAACATGTATGTGCTTCTTTTGGCTGGGTTGATGAAGCACTGGTGGGGTGCTGTTTTACAGTTGTCTTATCAAGAATGAGGCAGTGCAGAGGCTGAATTGTGTTTATGTACATGCTTTGGTGCAACCAAATGGTTGGCAACAACACTTTCCACATGAAAGGCAAAAATGCTGTTTCCTCAGCCTCTCCTCTTTCAGCTTATGGAACTCGTGTGCTGGACAACGGTGTGCTCTCTTCGAGTCTGTATTTCCAAATGTGCCTCGTAGACATCAATAAATATATTACATCTGAAATTTTGGTTGTTTAGAAACTTCGGCATCCGCCCAAATTTCAGGTCCAGAACAGGAATAATTGAGTCCCCACCTCTGCCACATCTATCAGCTCCATGTTGAAACGAATGTTTTTTTGAGTCAAACATTTGAGACCGTAGCAGAGCCTGAAGGGCAGCTTTGCTGCACTGTACAGGAGTGTGATGTGGTGAAGCATACTGAAAACGTGGAAAGGCCACTTTCGATCGGACGTTGACTGTATGTGTCTTCGGGAAGTTCAAATAGCAAAATTCTAGTAAGAATCGAATTGAACAGCAAATACTATTAGAAAAATATTCGAAATTTTAAATATTCCCACATCCCTATTATTAATGTGATTAGTACTGACGTTAGCAGAGAAAAAGTACTAATGTTTCGAGGGGAAACCATTTAGCATGAGTCTTTCTCAAGTGACCGGCAGACGTACCTCAATTCTGTCGGTGGAGCTTGCATCTTTTCTTAAGTTGTTGCAGAGTATAGTTCTCTATTTAAAGTCTGCAAACGGTGAACTTTGTGCACATCAAGTAATGTCACAAGCAAATTGACATATTGAAGTTGTTTGCGAGAGTTTTTGAATGTCGAGCAACAACCATTTTAGCACTTTCGTGAAATGACGCTCTCATCCTGGTAATTGTAATTCTAGAAATAAAAGCATAGATGAAGCATAACAAAGCTGGTAATAGTATTTGCATGCTCAGAACTATTCAGAAGTTCAAATTATTGTTGTATAGCTGGCAAAATTTAGAATCCCAAACACCATAGTCTACTCACTGGTGTAAGCTCCCACATTTTACGGCTAACTATGCCTTAGCGGGGAAACTTATCGTATTCTCACGGCAGTTTTGTCTGTGTGCAGTTAACATACCAGATATTTGAAAACTATTAGAAAAGTGTAGTCACAAATAACGACTATTCAGTTCAAAGGCTGCAACAAATGGGACACTATTCAATACGGTATTCAAAATGTTTAAATATTCGTATGCCCCTAGTTTTCAAACTGCTGCAACAGATGTACATTGCTCCTCCACCTTCTTTGCAGTTGTCCTTGAAGACAAGAGCGCTGGAAGTGGCACAAGGGGTGCATCAGATATACGAAATTATCCTACGCAGCTGAGAAGACTGAAAGGGAATGTTTATCAATGTCTTTTTTTTTCCTTGATGCAGTCGAGTCTGAACTTTTTTTTTTTGTTCTGTTGTGGCATGTATGCAAAGCAGAAGTGCAACATTCCTAAGTTATATCGCTGCACCTGTGCGAAAGGACTGCAAAACTTGGTGTGCTTGGTTGGCATCCAATTCGCGTGTAGAGCTGTCAAAAACATTTTTGTGAGTTTCAATCTTGTTTTGTGTACTGGACATTCCCGACCCAACCGACACTTTGGATCAGAGTGTATAGTAGTTAAAACTTCAAAAGGCCCTTATTCACTTAGTGGCTGCTGCGTAGCTCTTTAACATTTTACTCTTGCACTGTTGAAGGAAGGTCTTCAGCTCACCTTCAGATGGATGTGTGTGAATATGAATGTTTTTGTGTTGGAAGAGCATTTGAAGCTTTGTGCGTTTAGCAAAGCACGACCTCCGTAGTGAGACATTTACCTTTTTTGTTTTCGTCTCATTTTGCTCATTTGTCAAGGAATTGTGCATCACGCTTCAAGGCCTAAGGCATAGACACTTAAAAAAACCACTTGGCATGTGTTGTGTTCTCCAACCCAAGCAAAAATGTTGCACCCATAGTGAAATCTGGGCACAAACTGAGAAAAAATTTCGTGCCGAACAAGTGATGTGCAAACTAGTTTTTCCCTTGCTATTTCTTCATTTAGCGCAAGCTGACATTTCTAAAGCTACTACTTGAATTCGGAGATTCTTAGTGGTTCGGAAGTCGGAACTGAGGCGTTGACCGTGCTAATGGAGCTTCGCTGTAGAGGTTCTTAAACCTTCCTCGACTCAATGCTGATTTTGTTGCAAGAAAAAAAAAAACTTACTGGGCCACACGCTACTCTAGTGGTGAAACCACTTCAATCGTGCTTTTCGGCAAATTAAAATGCTGTGACCAGGTCATCTTGCAAGCACCAATAAAAGTCTTGCTTCGCGAGACCTCCAACCACTGGAAGCTGGTTTTGTTTTGAGATTGCCACCTTGCTAATTTAAAGATAGCGTTGAGTTGAAGCCAGTTTGTGAACAACTGTGGCTATTGTATATTCTCTGTGATGATGCGAATGACTTTAGTTGGAGATATATAACAATTGCACACCATTTGCAACATGCCAGTAGGTGCATAGATTTGCCTGCGATCTAGACCATCACAAATGCAAGGCGAAGTGCGTGAGAGTAGGGGGTATTTCGTAGAATTTTTATTTTTGAAATAGTGCTTTTCAGTATGAACTTAAGCCTCCTCAAGCATTGTCAGCTTGGGAGATGCCTCTTTGTAGAGTGTGGGCACAGGGAAACGAGGGTAAGTTGTTGGAGAAGACCACTTTTGACGACCGCAAATGAGCCACAGCTGCCAAAGTGCTCGGACTTACCATGTAGCACTTTGGTTATTGGCATGTAAGAACATTCAGTTCTCGGCTATTTCGAGCATTGTCATTCATTTTTTTTACGTAGCATTGTATCGTTAAGGATGTTGTAAAAGCCCGGTTGTTTCATTGTCAGATATAATTATTTTCAACTTATAGTAACGTTTAGAAACTGTCACTTGTTTTGCATATGGTGTACCGCGATGAAAGTGGCGTCTGAAGCCTCCCATTTATTTGCTTTATTGCCTTTCAGTGACACTGCGAGTGAAACAATAAAAAAAGAGCTAACCCTATTCCCCCTTCCCTCGAAATGTATAAACTGTAAGCTCGTTGTTTCTACTGCCGTAACAGTGGTTGTACTTTTATGCTAAGATTTTCCTTCGAGAAGAAAAATACATGTGCACGAGCATGTCCCAATGCTGTTATGAAGCACAGTGCATTGGCATGCGCGTGCATGTGTCGAGTCTGTGAAACACCCGTGTGAGTAACTTTTCATTTCGCGGCAATACGTTCGCATTGTAAACACTTGCATAAGAGAACGAAGCCAGATGTTACTCCTGCTTTGAGTGCTGTAAGAAGCTGGGCGATGTTACTTTTTCTTTGCGTTTATAAAAACTTGCCACAACAGTTATGCAGAGCATTCAGTTGTTAGCCTTTACCAGGTGTTACAGAAGGAGTTGGAACGTAAGTGTGGAAGTTGACTGTAAAATAAAAAGGAATAAAACTCAATGAAGTATTGGTGGCTGACTTCCGCTGGTTGTTCTGACTTCTTGAAACTTTGGAATTGAAAAAGTGTTGGATCATGCAAAGGTGAAATGAATGGCAGTATGTTGCCTTGACTGAAATTTGGGTAGTTGATACTATATATTCATTTTAGTGTATTTACATAGTTCAGGCAAAGCTGTTCCATTACTTATGTTGAAACTTGGCTAGTAAACTGGCTTCATTAAACATGGTTTCATTGCTAGGGAAGACACACTAGGGTTGCACAGAATGGAAGAGACCACCGAGAATGGAAATTGGGTGTTTGTTGCTGGCAGGCAGATGTGTACTGCTTTCTTAGCGCTTTAACCATTTTAACCAAATAAGGCCACCATCTTCTTATTGTTGAACCTCGGTGTAACAAAATAATAAAAGCATCGAAAAAAACGGTACATGGAAGGTTTGGTACTTAAGTTGCATTAAGTCCGTAATTCCTTAAGCTGTAAAAACATTCATTGCAAGTTATTGTGGTTGTAGGATTCCATTTATCCAGCACTTATATTACCATCTATTGAGAAGGATTTTGTGATGTAATCTAGTTCATCGTGTGGTCTATATTGAAGAAAAGCATTGCCCCTAAAAGGTATCCCAAGCTCTGTACAAAGTTTTAGACACTTCTATAAGGTGGATGCTTTTGCCGAATGCAAAACTAAAATCTGGTGACCCATTTGTTATTCCTGTCAAGCAACATTGTGAACTATGGATTGTTTTCTTTGGTTTGATCAGCATGTGGAGAAAATGTAGTTGACTGCACGATTGCTGCTCGATTTATTTGTGACGAGCAGATTGTGTTATGTAAAGTGGTCTTCACAAATTTAAGACATTTAAACGTTTGTCATAATTTAATTTTTTGAAGCAAAACAAATATGTCTTGGATCCCACCCCTTCTCGTGTGCTCCTAGGAAGAATTTTTGCATCACACCAGTGTTTTGCAACATTTAACAGCGATGCTGTTAGGCTAGCCATAATTTGTGCCACCTTTCGAGTATGTGCCACTGTGTGGCCTGTGCAAAAATCATATCTGGAATGGGTACAGGTTGCACAAATTGGGTACATCCCACTATACTAGTCGCTAGTCCACCAAGAACGGAGGCAGCAGTTAGCCTAACAAACGAGTGTGTGCCACAAATTTGTGGGGCCTGTCTGAAAGCTACTATGAATGGGTTTGTGCCTGAATAATTGGGTAAATCCTACTAGTACTTGCAAATTCCACTACGGGAAGAGGGCCACAGTTGGCTCGACAAATGGCTGCAAAGCAACAGCGGTGAGCTGAAGATCCAGACTATGTATGAGAGAATAATAGGAAACTGGAAAGGCAACCGCGGCTGCAACAAGACGCCCCAAGAGCGATGAAAGGCCAACGACAACGTGCCCATATCGTGTCTGTTACTGTCTGTGGTTTAAATAGGACCTCTCTGCACGGAGAATTGATGTAGGAACAACCTATCGCCACTTTGCTGAAGCCTGGCTACGACATAGATGCAGCCTAGAAGCAACCTAGAAGTATTCAGATTCAGTTTACTAGCTTTTAAATTTGAGAGTGAGGTTATCTATAAGTTTCTTCAGATACCTGGACGATTTTATTAGAGCTGTGCGAATAGCAAAATTTTGGGTACGAAGCAAACTGAAATATTGAAATTCGAGTGCAAGTTGAATAAAATATTTTTTAATATTATTTGAATACTTCAAAGCGAAACTCCAAAAAAATTGCAGCATATTCACGGAGTGAATGATGATGAGTGGGGCAAAGGGTTCGTTCGTGTGTCCATTCGTCAGAATGGACGCACAGACGAACTCGCCAATGGACAGACGGAAGCATGGACAGACAGGTGGATGGACGAACAGAAGCACAAACAGACGGACAGATGGATGGACAGAAGCATGCACAGACAGATGGACGGACAGAGACACGGACGGATGGACAGAAGCACGAACGGATGAACGGACGGTCAAACACATGGACGGACACTTCACCCCACTCATTATCATTCACTCCATCAATATGCTGTGAAAACCACTAACGTTGCCTGGTTATATCATCTCCAATAACATATACACACAACGCCATCTATTGAGCAAGTCATAATCTAGAGGTGGCTACATCGGAGGAAGGAACGACCCACTACCTAAGGAGCTTTGCCTCTAAAGAAAAAATGTTGAGAGAGGATTTCTAAGCATATTTTTACGAGATAGCAACTTCTGACTATGCTGAATAAGCGTTGGTGGGGTGGCATTTCATAGTTGTATTTTCGAGAATGAGGCAATGCAGAGGCTGAATTGTATTAATGTACTCATGATTTGGTGCAACTAAAGTATTGCTGACAACACTTCACATGTGAAAGGCAAAGACGCTTTTTTCTCAGCCTCTCCCCCTTTTTCTACTTCTGTGGTTGCCCAACTGATATGGTGGACAAGGGCGTCTTTCCTTTGAGTGTGGAGTTCCAAATCTGTCTCGTAGATGTCAATATACAAGAACATATGTAATTTTGGATGATAAAGCTTGAACGTTCAATTTTTAAGACCACCTACCCAAATTTCAGGTTTAAAACAGTATTATTTGAGCCCCCACCTCTGCCGCATCTATCATCGCCATGTTGGAACTAGCGTTTTTTAGAGTCAATAAATTTGCAAAAGTCAGACAGTCTGAAATGCAGCTTTGGTGCAATACTAAGATGTGATAAAGCGAAGCACATTTAAAGCCTGAAGGGGACACTTTCAATTGGATGTTGACTGTATTTGTCTTTGGGAAGTTTGAATAGTGAAATTACAGTGCTAATCGAATAGCAAACACTTCCAAAGGTATTTGAAATTTCGAATAATCGCACACCTATATACTTTATCATTCAATAAAAAAAAGATTTGGCCAAATTGTCACTTAGTCATTTTGCACTCGCCGAAATTCACTGTATTGAAACTGCGGCACTGTGATGAGTGGAGATCTCGTTTGAAGTGCGCACCTGGAAAAAGTGCATAACCGAAAAAATGAAGAATGCGGGTGAAAGGTGGCCAAGGCAGAAGACAATGATGATGAAAATGTAAAGTGCAAGAGCGCGAGGACGCGCGGCGAGACGTTAGTAAGAGAAGATCTCAAATGATAAAGGAACACATAGATTTCAAAGGCCAATCATAAGTTAATGTGGCAACCCCGCAATCTCCAATGGAAAGCCGACAAATGAATTTCGGGGACAGAAAAAGCATGAGAAGAGAAAGAGAGTTTAAAGAGGACATGGCGAGCGGAAGGCCGTCATCGTACCAAGCGCTGAAGATGGTCATCATGTGTCGGACGCGAGCCTCGAAGACTTAAACCGGCCGGGGCCTCTTGCCACCGCGTTCCCACTCGAGGGGACCATATCCGCCCGGTCCTGAACTCTTGCCCAGGGCCTGTAGACTTTGGTGCCGACAGGCAAGCTACAGCCGTCAGGCTGCGGGGTTGAGCTGGGTGTCCAGCTGCTTGCCCAGGTCAACCCTGGTTTCTCGACGCGTCGCCAGTAGCCAGCGTTTGCTCGTCATCACCAGCCAACCCACCTTCCCTCCAAGAATCAAGCATCCACATACTGGTGAGACTGAACTCTCGACTTTCTCAGTCCTGCCGCTCATCGTATTCAGACTTTAAATTTATTTTAAGTCTTCGAACTTTCATTTGTTTTGATAGAAGTGTCCTACCACATCCAGTGTACTTTTTATCAAGTGTTTCGTTGTGTGGGGATAAACATGCTTTCAAAATGTTCCTTACATCATCAACTTTAATATATTGATGTTCAACTGTATTAGACCGACCTGCTGACGCAGCTAGCTTAACTCTCTTCACTGCCCCTCTGCTTATTATTACACTCAGACCTCGATATAACGAACCCATATACAACAAAATATTGGTTATAACGAAGTAAATGAAAAATAGTCTTGCAATAGATAGGGTTAAAAATAAACCTTTATAACGAATTTTTGGATATAACAAACTTATTTTCTTGTAAAATGCAAGTTATGAAGTTTGAGTGCAATCTGATGGCAATTCTGCAGGCTATTGTGTCTAAAATTTTTGTAGAGATACAATCATACACACATATCACCTAATGAATTAGCAGTACCAGTGCAGTGAAGTTCCCTTTTTGATGACCCTGTCGCAACCTTAGCACATGTTATGCGCATATATCATCTTTATCTCGCAAGGCTGCCAATCTGTTTACTCATTTTTCAAGTAACAAGAAATAGACAATAAGCAAGCAACAACACTAATATATGGCATATACAAAAGCGTTGATTAAGCGTATATTTAACATAATTTACAGCGGCATTGAAATAACTTAATCTACGTGTTCTTTAAGCAACACCGTTTAGTATTGCTTCTCTGTCTTCCTTGTTTTTCTGTTCCTGTAATAAGTCCATAGGCCACGTATCGACATCACAACTGGTAGACTGATGGGCAGAAACAGAGGAATGTAGATGGCGTATCTGTAAGGAAAAGAAAAAGGTAGCAACAGCCACACGAATATGTATTTTTCTAATTTTTGAAATTCGCAGTACTCAGCATAAATACATAGCCAACCATGCTCTAAAAAAATAATATTTTCAGTTTTGCATGCAGAAACCACACCGCAGGCAAGGAGAAAACATTCAACAAATTAGAATTGACAAAAATGCAAGAACTGGAATCGAAACCACATTTATTTTCAGCATGCATGTCGCAAGGTTATACAATATTATTCCATAAATGTACACTTTTTTCTTTCATGTCACAAGGTTGTAATTTGAAAATGTAAAACAAGTTGAGAAAACCCATTTAAGGTCAAGAATGCCTTGTCAGCCTTCAGCAAGAGCGACATGGGGAGCGCGAGGATTTTGACATCAAGCAGCGATCTGCGACCTGTGAGCCACAGGTTGCCACCGGTTCAAAGCAGGGGCCGCAGACTCCTGCTTTAGAGTAAAAAGATGTGGCGACTTACTTTTGATCGTCGGGAAAGTACAGGAGAGCCAACAGCGAGGGATCGAAGAAGGCTTTCTCTGTAAGAAGGAGAAATGGAAGTTGGCGAGACCTAGGCACTTGTCTATATTTGATCTACAAACGTTCAACAGCAACAACAACAAGAATAACAATAATAATAATAGTAATAATAATAGTAAGTAGAGGCTTACCAGAGGCCAAGAATGCAGCTTCAGCATTTTGAAAGGCATTCTCCAAGTCTCCTTTGTTCAAGAGATCGAAACTATGCTTTGCGTGCGATACAGATGAATAAATCTACAAAAAAATGAAACCTTCAGAAGAAGCATAGTGTGGTAAAAAGAATGAAATGGACAAAAAAACTTTATACTTTTGTGCTTGTATATTAACAGCATAGTCAGAAATGTTTTTTTTAGGGGGGGGGGGGGGGGTAACAACGAAACCGCTTCTAAAATCGGCAACCAAGAGACTGTAAATAACCAACCAATAAGTAGGGCTCACTTCATCCAGATATTGTACTTCAAAATGTGGAGCTCAGCCATTAGGTGACTTTGCTAATACTTCGATTGCGAGAGGTGAGCAGAAGTTAGTACTGTAGACACCAACATGTACAAGCTGCAAGGAACCGGCAAGTTAGCATTTTACCAAAAGAATTTTCTAATTGGTTTGTTAATGATTATCAATATCATGATGCCATGAGAATAGGGCCGCCATTGGTATAGATACTCTTCCTTGCATTATCTCATGTGCCAGAGTTGAGGAAGTGTTCTAAAAAAGACTAAAGAGGTTCAAAGAAGGTGACAACAGGAGCACTGATTCAACTAAAATTTATTAAATACAAACGAATAAATACAAAGACCAACCAGATTTCAACGAAGTAACTGCACATGTGCAGTAGTCATCTGTATGATGTCAAAATGCCAGAACATGTGGAGCCTAAACGTGCATCCAGAAACAAGCAGATGAAACTAACAAAGATGCAAAGAAACCTTTTCCCACATTAGTCAAGAAGACTAGCTTAAATTCAGAAATCAAACCTTTCTTTTTTTTGCTAAAGGCAACAAACGGACGGCTTATGCACCTCTCCCCTTCAGTGCTATGTTCATTACCAGCAAAAGGGAGATGCATACGATCCGGTTATCTGTTGTCCCTAAAAAAAAAGGAAGTGTGATTCTAATATTTCAGCTTGCCTTCTTGACTAACTTGGGAAAAGGTTTCTTTGCACATTTGCGTTTGTTCCTGGACGCACGTGCATTCCCCACACGTTCTGGCATGTGCACATGTTGACTCGATCCATTGCATGCAAATTTCTATGCACCATTTCATTCTTCAACAGATGCTCTCTCGACACGCAGCCTTGTCGGTGATCACCTGTTGTTGATATGGCAATCTGATTATTTTACCGAGCTGACTAGTCATTTGACCTTGCCACATTTTATTGTTGCCTGGATATCAATCAACTCATGCCTGTCACTGTTGCCTGTATCAAATTAAGTGCCGCACGTGGGTGAAGATCAGATTTCCATCATGAAAGAAGGAAAAGCGAGGAGGGGGCATTGTGCAATGCAAAATAAAAAAAAAAGCAGTAGGTCAGCGTGTACACGCCAAGCTTTGCTTGCCTTCATTTTCCTTGTGGGGGAGCGGGTTCTTCAACGCTTTATTTTACCTCGCAGCAAATCCCCAGGGGTGGCTTTGTGCACTACACAGTGAACTGGTGTAAGCGGCTTTCGAAGCGGCGCCTGTTGTGTAAGGTATGTGTGCGTGTGACTTTTGCTCTTTTTGATGGGCTAGTGCGAATAGTGAATAGTGAATTTCAAAGCGAATAGCGATTTAGGTCAAATAATTTTGGATCGAATTCGAATAGTATATATATCACATATTATAAAAAAAAGGGGGGGGGGCACATTTGTCATGACCAAACTAACCTGCGCAAAATTTTTAAATATTGAAAGAAGGCCTCTGCAAATGCTTTTTTTTTTCATGAAAGAATGTGGAAGCAACTTTGAATATTAGCAGGAGCTGACTTTTGGTAGAGTGCACGTGATAGCCTGTAAAGTATGTCACGTTTGAAAGTTTGCTTCACACATTTGCTATACTTAGAGCATATAAGTTAGCATAACGAGGTTTCAAACTGAAAAAATGAATCCATGTGAGGGTAATATCTTTATTTAATTTTGAAGTGAGGTTTCCTGGCAGCGCGAATTTCTCCTGGGTATATGTTTCCACGGCTTCGCACCTTTTCAATGCAGTGAAACAATCTTTACAAATCTGTCATGCGGACTAACAAGCACTAATTCGTTAGTCTAGAAAACTTAGAAATTTTCAATAACTTAAACTTGATTTGAAGCGAATCCAAATGTTGCATTATTCCTTTGAATATTTCCACAAGCCTACTTTTTAAAAATGTCACCTCCTGTCTTAGCACCACCTTGAAGTTTTATAGTTTTGAGACATGATCGCCATTGAGATATTAACGCACTACGCTTGCATTTATGTAGCCCGCCATATTTGGCAAAGGAACACTCACAAGTTTCCCGATTTCGTCCTTGACTACGATATTGGAGATCTTGCTGAGCAACTCTGAGAGAGACTTCAGAGAAGAGCTTGAAGTGGACAGGTAGTCCTGCGTCCTGCGCCTAAGAAGGAATGCTACGTCCTGAAAACAAGAAGAGAAAAAAATGAAGATGTGCTACAAGGTTTAGCAGTATGGCATGGAAATACAGAAACAAGACAGTTCAGCTGTAGTACTATTAATTTGTCACATGAACCTAGGTGGCTCCATCTACAACCAAACTGTGTACAACCAAAGCAATGCCACAATTACTCTCATTTTAGCATGCCAGTACGGTAACACAGTTGACTGTTAACTTTTTTGACTGACAATCTTTACACACACATTCTTTAATTGTGCACTTCGAGCATCTACATAAGGGCACCTACGTGGTAGACGCAGGTGTGTTATGCGAGCAATTGCATACAACAAAATCTGTGCAGACACATCGCTGAAATAAAAAAAAATAACTTGTGAATACAGAGTGTTGCTGGAGCAAACGTTTTGACAAGCAATCTCATCTCCTTCAAGGCTACAACTGACTACCTTTATGATTGTATGTTTATGCTTCGTAACCTATCCTCGAACCCAAACAAAACAGGAGCAGTTTCATCTATCTTTGTGACTCGTCCACTTCAGCATGCCGGCCCCTCCTTTCTTTCCCGCCTGCTTCTGTACTTGCCCTTTCATCTTCTTTTATTTGGTTTGAAGGAGAGGCTAAAGAAGAATACACTTACATGGACTATGTTTGGCAGTTAGTTGCTTGAACATTGCTAGACTGCTTGTCAGAACATTGGCTCCAGCGACATCCCATGTTCACGAACTTTACACTTCTTTAGCCTGTCAGTTTCTTCTGAAATTCTTCCTTTCTTTGCAAAAAAAAAAAAAAAAGGTGTAACACTGGCTCACCAAATATGAAGGCACAGGGCTGTCCAAATAGTGCACTACTTTATCGTAGCTCTTGTCGGGCAGACCAACGAGAAGGCTGAGCTGGGCCAGGAACACTTGAAATACCGAGCGCATATCAATCTCTACGGGCTGAGGCAGGGCATCGCCGGGACCCGGAAACTTGGCGACGTTGTAGAACAGAACCCCACCCCACTTGGGGGACAGGAAAGAGTTGGTTTCCAACTGGTTGCCTGTCGGAGGAATGGCACGTTATGTAAATTATGAGGCCTAGGTTAACGAAAAAGGGGGGTGTATTAATCAAGGGTTTGTTTCTTTTGTTAGATATAACCTAATAAAACCAACAGACAGTAAACCTAAGGTAGATGTGGGGGGACATTACCTGTCTGCTTCAACTGCATCAGGATAATTGTGACACAAATGGAAAGGAACTTGAGTGGCAGGTAGCGAACTTTACAGCCCTCGGATAATGCGTCCTATATTCTACCAGTTAAGCTACACCAGTGGTCACTTTCCCGTCTACCTTATTGGGTATTCATGTTTGTGCAATCCCATGAGCTTTGGCCATGCTCAATGGAAACACGTAGCTTCACTTCCTTCCAATGCTAGGTCAGCTCAAAGATAAAAACTTTCTGAACAGCTACTCTGACAACTGTAAAGTTAGCCTCCGTCAAAATATCTGTGCTCTTGGTGCATTCTTTTTATTTTAATTTTATTTACTGCCACTTCTAATGCAACTTCCAGTGGCGGCAGTCACATTTCGGTGGAAACGAAACGGTAGAGGCCCATCAGGGCACGTTACAGAACACCAGATGGTCAAAAGTTCCAAAGCCCTCCACTATGGTGTCCCTCAATCATACCATGGCTTTGGTACGTAGAACTACAGTTATTGTTATTACTATTGATAGCATAGCAGGTAGACATACTGCATTAACAATGAATGTGATGTGGTTAATTGAAATATATACTGAAATGTAAGACTATTAACGTACATATTTTTACACAATGCATATTTGCCATGGCATTATTCTACAAGTACTACAAGTGTTGCCACAATCAGAAGAGACAAAGATCCTGTAAAGCATGATCAGGGAGTGTTTTCATGGTACTGTAGCATTAGCACGACTAAGGATACACATTTCTGTTCTGCTACTTAGTAACTGTCTCCCTTCCTAATTGAATACGACCCTCGGGGTAATGTACACAAAATAAATACAAAGTATTTTTCATGCTTCGACAAACACAAAATAAGACACAGTGCCAGCTTTTTCACGAGCATCGAAAACCTCTCTGGCTTCAGTAATAGCTATATCATGCAAAACACTTGTGCATACCTTGGTCGTCATATATGTAGAGTGGATAATGAGTTTGAGGCACCACGTAGACCACGAAATTGAGAACGGGATGAATTGATGCTTGAAATCCTGCAGAAAAATGGCTGAAACGCTTAGGCACCACAGTAAAATTTTTAAAAAGTCACACAGTATGTGCTGATAGCATGGCATAATTAAAAAGAAAAAAAATTGACTCGCCATCCTGGCCCTTTGGAAGTGAACATCGGCTGAAGCTGTTCAAAAGTACCAGAACAATTTCTAAAGGGGTATGCAGTGCTTCTTTGCTTTAGAGTAATTGTAGTGACAATCATCTTGTGCATGGTCGCTTTTACTTATTACAATAAGTTCTGCGACTACTATTGCGACTTTCACGACCAATAGTTAATAAAAACACAATTCATACTGCGTGGTTGGTAGACGCAAGTTTAATGTAGTCCCTCACCGGCTACAGGAATAACTCTAACTTTCATCCTTATGGGGATATCTGTCCACATATTTGTAGCTCCTGCTAAGAACACACAGCTTGTCCGCGAGCATTCTGTGCTAATCAAAGCTGTTTTTCTAAGCTATGCATGACCTTAATACCTGTTTATTAGAAACCTGGAGAAGTCCAAGTAGTACTGAATGCTAATGCTGGACGTGAGTTGCCATTCCACAACTGCACTGAAAACCACACAAAACAAGGAACAAACACCAGAACACAAGTGATGTGTTTGCATTCCTGTCTCTTGCTCCTCCCACATTTCAGCCTAGTATAATCGGGGGATACATTTAAACAAGAAAAAGACCAGACAAAAGCCACAGTAATAAATAAAATGCTAGGAAAAAGCAAACAGCACACAGTAACAGTCTTCTGCAGTGCCTCTCAATGCTCATGGTGAAACCACCACCACCAACAGCAAAAACAAGAACAACAACAAAAAATGACAGAGAGAAAAAGGAAGAGCCACAAGTGCCAATCTCCAGAGTTGTGCTAGCTAGCTAAGCTGTCAATGCCTTCATGTGATCTTTGGCATAGCCTTACCTAATGAGTTCTGTGACGACAGTTTCAAGCAATAACAGACACACATTCACTCACCGGTGCTTCCTTCGATTGGGTTTATGATCAGCGAAAGTTGGTCAGCTGTTGCCACGTATGCATTGGCGCTCTGGTTGAAGTGTCGCCTCAATTTAAGTGAAGTGAGAAACAACACCTGCGTTCACACCGAGAAAGCATTCACCAGCCATTAAAGTACGGAATAAAGATTAGGAAAGATCAATGTTCCATCTTATCAGTACGTGTCTCTGTGTTTAGTCCTTTTACTATATACAACTGAACCAACCTCTGTGAGACGAATAGGTGTGCACAAAGTACACGTTTTAATATTGTGGCTTTGCTGCACTGTGTACTGCATCCAACAGTGGAAAGCAGTTTCTCACAGCGAGATCAAACAGCCAGTTTGACAACTAAATAACCGTGCAAAAAGAAACACACTACCAAAGTGTTACAATACCTGACTTCTGACGTGCACCTTGGCAACCAGTGAGATCTTGTCCAGAAATGGCTTCAAGTACACTGCATGACAGAGTTTTTAAGGTCAGTCGCGAAATACAGGTTGCTTTAAAGGAACACTAAAGCAAAGCAATGAATTGGTCCAAATTGATAAATTGTACTCTGAGAACTCTAATGTCATAATTTTTACCACTGTATAGGTTCTTTAGTAAACAAAAAATAGAGGTCAAAGTTCCATTTTAACTTCTTGCATTGAAATCTACACATGCGAAATCGCATCACAGATTTCGAAGTGTATTTTTCGTATATTGGCGGCACTGGCTCAATTAAATTTCCTGAAGTTTTGTAATTTGAGTCTATAGATTCCTTAGAGAACAACGAACTTTATTTTTACTGATTAGGAACTAGGTAAGATGTAGTAGATGCCATCGAAATTTATGACATCAGAGGCATATGTTTTGGGAACTTTAAGGTGACATCATTAACCGCATTTTTCCTTATGCACGTTTTCTTGCCTACCAAGTGCCTCCTTGTGGCAGGCGTGGTGATTTTGTAATTGTGAAAAAAGCTCGCTAATCTGGTTAAAATCATTTTCCTTTTTGGTGTTCCTGAAAACCAAAAGAAAGACAGCCTATGCACTTTGCAACAAAATTCGGTTTATGCCTGCAGAATGGACAGCTCTTGAGCAAAACTTGAGGAAACGAGTGTGCTAACCCTCGACTGCGTCCTCTATTCGCCACGAGACATCCAGGGTCTGTGGCTCGGGAACAACAAGTGTGAACGTCACGTCAAACTCCGTGGCTGCGCTCAAGGGCCTCATGCGTTCCTTGTCAAGCTGCACACCAATGCAAACAGAAAAACTATACCCGTCTGATGTGAAAACATTGTCCGAAACAAAGTAGGGAAAGCAGGAGAAAGGTTTAGTGTTTTACTCGAGCTCTTAAAACAATGTTTTTAAAAATGCACGGGGGTGACATGTTGCCCGGCACAGCAGCAACTGCTTTTGCTAAGCAGCATCTGCACTCGCTGCTAACGGTTCTCACAACAAGACTCGTCTGAATAGAAGCACCACCACCTATGTTTCAGGAGTCACACCTCAATGATGTGTGAGATCAGACTAAAGTTTCTACATTAGTCACTATGTAGCTACTGCGCTTGGGTTGAAATCGGAGGTTGGACATCTTGTCTAGTCTAGTAACTGTCTTCTAAACATTCTATCCGTCATTTCGGCTGCCAGAACAAGGCTTTCCTGGAGTCTTACGACCATTAGAATCCTTGTTTACCAACACTAGCTAACTGCTTAGAAAGATGTTTCAAGCAGTTCTGTTTTAGTAAGGTTACCCAGGCATCTAGCATTTGGACTTGAAAGACTGCCACCAGTGCGGTTCAGGGTTTTTCTTGCAGCCTGCATAGTTCTACGAGATAATAAAATTCAATTTCTTTTCATGCTGAGCCAATATCGTGATAACCAACTTCCACATCCTCAACAAGCGATTTGGAAAAAAACTTTTATGAAGTTACTCTAAACATGTTGTTTGAAATATGCAAAAGCACTTGAAAGAATGAAAGATAAAATTCTAGTGCCTGAAGCAGCATTGCTACACAACAAAACGCTTATACGCTGTAGTGGACATGCGCTCCAATAAAGGATTTCAAGATTTGACAAATGCTTGCCTTTGCTCGTTCAGTAACCTTGTGTGATGTGTGTAATCTCTTCAGCATGCCCTCCCTGACGGCATACCGCTTCACAGCACTGACAATGTTGTTGCATAAGACACCAACATCTGGAAATGACAACAATAGTCACACCTTGCAGAGGGCTTTGTTTGTGCATTACTTGAGCCCCAACACTGAGTGAAACAGCAACTGTCAATGACTAACAAGACAATTTAGAGTGAGGGCTGCGCTACAGAGGTTACAATATCTTGCACAGTTTCAAACATACAAGAATTCATCTCTCTGGATCATTTGCACGAAGTGATGCTCTTGAACATACCCGCTTTTTTAATCCGTCTGATCGTGGAATGAACCGTGCTTTCAGAACCTTTGGCCGGTTTGCCTACATTTGGTGCTTTTTAAAATTAACTAGATGCATCTACTTACTGTGACAAAGCAGCGCTTTGACTGCAAGCATGCTATGCCGCCCAGTGCTCGCAATAATTATTTTACATTGTACCCGCTGGTCTAGTCTGCCACATGCGCGATGCAACCAGTACAACCCTCAGTTGAATATCACGGCATGGTTCACGTGAATTAATTCCTTCCAGCTCTCGTGATGTGTTTTTACTTGTTTAACGATTCTTTCTTGCCCAGGAGTTGAGAGCAAACAGAGACAAATTATGCAGCGAAACGTAAACTTTACGCAACATTGTAGACCAAGAAAACCTTTTAACAACCTAACTGATGAAGCAAGAAACGTGCTATATTTCTGCTCATCAACATTATCGAAAAAATACAGCAGAACTTGAAAACCATGTAGAATTATTTCAAAGCTTGCACATCATCACTGAATAACTCACCCTTATTTGCCTTAACGTATATGATCTGGTGCAATCCAATAGTGATCGACTCATGAGCACTTCCTTCAGGAACTATAACAACATACAGCCGGTCCTGAGACCTGAAGAGATCCGTCCTGTGGAGTATTTCATCGACATCTGCAAGACAAAAGCTTTTTTACCTCAATTTATAAGTGATTTTTTTTATGTAGTCAAAATCAGCAACACAATATGTTGCACTGCTTCCGAAAGCACACTCAAGCGAACCCTGAAGTCGAGAGTTCAACAGAAGCACGTCTGGTCGTAATGACACATGAGGCAACAGAACGAAGGATGTTGTCGAAAATAAAAACCTATAAAAGGCATTTTGGCTTCACTATGAATGCCTTGTTCACTTTAATCTCCATGTTTCTTCACATTCACTTTAATCTTTACGTTGACGGTGAAAGTGAACAGCCAGAAGTTTGGTTGGCTACCCCACGTTGGGAAAAACTGTGCCAGGCTCTATGAGCTACTCCTAAGGGAAAATAAATGCCTAGAAGGAAAAATAAGCACGAGGCTTACCAGAAAGCGGTTTTGTAAAAAGCGTTGTTTCATTCTGATGGGGTTCTCGTATGGTCCATTTATACACGAAGCTGACTTCAGGGATGTTCGCTGCATCTTGACTGCTGGCTTCCTCAAGGCGCTTGATAAATCCTTCGTGAACTGGAGAACTAGCATCACATGGCACTACTTCTATGTTTATATGATGTGCAGCCTGCACAGCAGAAAACATGTCAGCAACTTGTAAGAGTCGATTCCAGAAGTTGTACTTCACTGCAGTGAGTGGTTAAAAAGATATGAAAATGTAAAACGTACACAACTGTAGCTGAAAAAATTTTCTTTGTAATGTGGCATCACCGCGGAATGCTCCTCCAAGAGTGTGCGCGGTCGACAAATATTATCCTTGCAATAATCCGATACAAATGCAACACTATAGTGAGATTAAGTGCTTGCGATTTTGGTCAGTGAATACAGCCAACTCTGTGCACCTGTTGTTTACAGCACTGCATAAAACATCATAATGCCATACATAAAAACATCCACGCAACAACAAATGTGATGCTTTCAGATTTCTTTCAGAGTTCTACTGAGATGAATATCTAAGTAGAACAAACTGACACCACTGCATGGCTATTCCCAACTTTTGACCATAAGCAGATTCTCCCGTGTATTGTTCAGACCGCCTAAGCTTGTCTCATTCATGGAAAGTTATTCATGTTGTCAGATGGCAAAAGTCCCAGTCCCTTCCCCCCCCCCCACCCTCATAAACTGGGTATACACATTTCATTCTGACACAACATGTCATGCATACCTCCTGTGTGCTGAGTGTCTCGATTTCATCGTATGGGAGGTTCACCCTGTACACCGTTGTCGTTTTCCACCACACGGGCAAGCCCACAAAGACAAAGATCAGGATGAAGGATATGCTCGCGCTGACATGCGTCAGTCCTGAGGGGAGAAAGAAAGGAAAGCAATGTATAGTCAAGTCACCCTAATGACTGTTTTTTTTTTTTAAGTTTGTTACTCCTCGAGATCTATGGGCTTTCGTATTTTTTCTGTACTTGCTACTCCTTCATTATAAAGTGCGTTATTGTTTCCATTTATACATTTTTTTTCAAGTTTGTTATCCCTTTCAGATTAATGCGCTTTCACCGTTATACATAAATATGTAGTATACATTTCGCAAGTTTGCTACACTTACGAGATTGATGCCCGCACTCGATATCGATGCGCTCGGATTACCATCCTTCTGGACATCTCTTTTCTAGTTTTTTTTTTTACTTTTATAAAACATCACGATTTTATCAGTTGACTTAGCACTTTTTTCAAATATGTTACTTCTTCGAGATCGATGCGCTTTGGTCATCACCCTTATCACCTTTTATGAAGCTTTTTACTCCGGCATGATACGCCGCTTTTATTGTTACAATTTACACTCCCTTCAAGCTTGTTACCTTTTTCGAGATGAATGCACTTTCACCGTCGCCCTAATGTACACCTTTCTTAATTTCCTTGAAGATCGATGCACTTTCATCGATCTTGGGGAGACGTCAAAAGCCGTTACTTGAAGGAGAACTGCTACAAATCAGAGACGCTTATTGATGAACTACGAGTCTTTGCAAAACTAGTTCCACCGCGATCCCCCCATCAAAAACAGAACGCTGAACCCTTGATGCCGGAGACAACTTCTTTAAGCGGCAGCAAGGAAAACGCGAAGTGCGTATTAATTTTCTTGCCTATCGCTTCAACCGGGTTCTTACCTTTCTTTTCAGATTGTTGCAATGAGCTACCTGAAGGTGCTGAAGTGGAAGACATCAGGGAACCGCGAATCAGAAACTGGGAGGATTTGGAAAATGCAGTCGACGCACCGCCACTTCTGTTTGCATTTGACGACTGTTAGATTGGATTGTCCGGAATTGGCTCGATGTGAGCTGTAGCGCAAGAGAAGAAAAAAACCATTTTTTGTTGTTCTCTAGAACGAAAGGTGTTAAAAGAATAGAATTAAATTTATTTTAATGCTTTACAGTTTTGTTTAACATACAAAAAAACAGCAATGTCACTACGTGATGCGGTGCTTTGCATGAGAGTGGGTGCAGCTCCGCTTCTTGATAGCTACGTGATTAGTTGCACGCTGGTTTACTTGCTTAGAAATGAACGTTATTGAGCATTACTGACGAGATATAGCCTAGAAGTGTGCAACAGCGCGGCTGCTTAGGACGTTTATAGCGCAATGAGCCTGTTACGCGATACCAGCCTGGCCACAGTGGCGAGAGATTTCTGCCGGAGATGTATCGAGATGGGAGTGGATGCGACAAATCTGTGGAGCAGAAGTAGTGCAGCTGGTTCAAATGGTTTCGTGCACGGCGATTGCGTCCTTCTCTAGCCATACTCAATGTGTCCGATCCTGAGGAGACTACCATGGTCGCTCTCCGACGGCACTTCGAGGAGCTCCAACTCCAAGTGGACGCGAAGGGTCATCAGCCATGTTAACCTGAAGCTGCTCAGTGACAAGCGTCTAAACCCATGATTGACTCGTAAAAGAAACTCCGACCGGGCGGCTAAACTGTCGACAAAAATGCCCAAATGCAAGTCGAAGACGAGGTTTCTACCGGCGACATGTGCTTGGACGCTGTTGATCACGGCGACAACGTTGTTTTTCGTGTTTCCGTGAGTACTACGGCTTCTCGCTCCCTGCGTGTAGTCTCATTAAGCCTAATTTTGATGTTTGTCACTGTAATAAGTGTGTCAAGCGAGTGAGAAGCGGCCGGAAAGGATGCATCCTAGACGGGCTCATTAGAGTTGGCTGGGCGCGGTTTTTATCCACCCCACGCATCCTTGTGGCGTTGCAAAGCGGCTCCGTTCATTCTTTGTGGTCTGCGTCGCGACCCACAACCACCCGCAGTGATAGAGCCGAAAAATTTTCGAAATTTGCCGCTCGCCTTCGGTGATCTGCTGTTTTGATGCCCGGTTGCTGTACATTGCCAACTAGATCACCGGATGACCCAGGTTCGCTGCTCTTTTGACCTGGCACGCATGAGCAGTCTTGACAGTTCATTCGCCGAAGGGCGGTGCTACGGATCGTCTTGCAGTAGTGTAGAATGAGTGATCGTGCGACGTGCTTCTTTGGTCTGCTCTGTTTCACTTGTCGGAATTCGCTAGAGAGAGTGTTGATCGATTCGCGCCATGTTTTTCATTGAACGCATGTCGCGTTGCGTTCCATGGCCTGGTGTGTGGCAAACCATCACAGACGAAATGAGGATTGATGGGCATACATTGTTTTCGCGCGTTCACTTCGCCTGAAAGAAAGTCACAGGGCTTTATTCTATTCATGCAGTCTGCTTATAGCGGCTCAAGGCACGCATCGCCACGGATAACATTCGTAATGCCCGAGGAACGCTGTCCGCGATTGCTTTAGCAGAGGCTATTGTGTGCGCCGTTAACCTTTGCGATAAGACGCTTGCAGTGCTTGGTAAGCAACAGTTCCGTCTGAATGACGTCTTAGCTAGCATCATGATTGGCTGCGGACACACCGCCTCAAGCAGTAACGTTCACCATACAGGGGTGTTCCTTACCCATGTAGTACACCAATGTTTTAAAAAATGTTGCTCACGAATGCCTTTTTAAACGATAGGCAATTAGGCAAAATTTCTTGTGCAACTGAAACAGCCTAACAAGTAAAAGCAAAACATCGAGATGTTATTGATGTACTTTTGCAAAGGGACCTCGGCAATGGCAGTTTCAATCGCATTTACATGTTTGCCACAGCATTGTGTTGGCGTCCTAATAAGGCATGCATTGTGTTCTTAAGCTTGCCTACCAGCCTTCCTTGCAATCTGACCATGGCAAGAGGCCCCGCCGCGGTGGTCTAGTGGCTAAGGTACTCGGCTGCTGACCCGCAGGGCGCGGATTCGAATCCCGGCTGCGGCGGCTGCATTTCCGATGGAGGCGAAAATGTTGTAGGCCCGTGTGCTCAGATTTGGGTGCACGTTAAAGAACCCCAGGTGGTCTAAATTTCCGGAGCCCTCCACTACGGCGTCTCTCATAATCATATAGTGGTTTTGGGACGTTAAACCCCACATATCAATCAATCAATCAATCGACCATGGCAAGAGGGAAAAGAAACTGAAGTGACATCACTTGTTAAAAAAAAAATCTGATAGTTTAGGCAATTGTCATATGAAGATGGAGCCTGGTTGTTAAACTAAAGTGCAGTTTAAACTGTATGGTAATGCCTCTTGAAACACCTGCTATGAGAGGGGTTGCATAAAATGCTTTTTCACTTCTGCTACATACCGCAATACTGCATTACACAAACGAAAGCTGCTGTTAGCATTCAGCTTAACTTTCCAATAGGTGCTGGTGGTACAGACTTAGTAAACTGAATTCCACACTGTGGTGACTTGAATGTTTAAAGGATGAACACCACGAGTGGAACAATTTTGATAGCTTTCACATTACGTCAAGGACCTGGCTTCTCAATGTACTGGTACAATAACATCGTACCTGTGATGATGTCAGTGCATTGTGTTCACTTTTGAATCAATCTGATTCACTGTGATTAAGTTGCAGCCACCAGCTACTCGCCTGCAACTTTATCACCTGCTTTCAGTGTATTGGATGTAATTTACGTAACATCACGTACCCAGCTTCCTACTGGGCTGGAACTACGCCATGGTAACATCAGGGGTGCCCGTGCAAGTCACGCATGAGTGAAACTGTTGTTTGTAAATAAAGAACATGTACCAAAAGCTGAGCACTGCTATAGTCGGGGACAACTTTTGTTGGCACTGAACGAAAAGCTACGGAGGCGGAGCTTCTGCACATGTAGCACTATGCAAAGTAGTCTGTTCTGGCGCGCGTCTCGCAACGCTGCGGACAGTGATGGGGGTGCACCATCAGCGTCTCATGTAGACGCAGACGCTGCTTAGCGTTTGAGGGGCACGTAGAAAGGTGGGGCTTTCTCACGCGTCCAAAAACGTGAAGTCACAAGGAATAACTTAAAGAAATTGTGAATATCTTAATGGTGTGAACTGTGTCCTTTGTCGAATAGCTTTTCGTCGAAAATAAAGGAGGAATTTTTATGTTTCACATTGAAAATACAGACGCTGTTGTGGAACTACATTCACTGGCGGTAGGATTCACGCAATTTGGCTCTGTAGCCTTCGCTCCAATGCCAAGGAAAGCTGTCACCGAGTGTAGCTCTCTGAAGTAGGCTGTTTCATGCTTATAAGTTTTATAAGTGTGTGTTTGACAGGCTACTTTGCATAATAATGTTAGCTAATTAACATTCATACACTTTGTCTCCTGTGAACTTGCTCTTTCACGCACACTCTGGTACACCTCCAGTTCACTCGGCACAGCCTCCCTTTTTTGTCAGACACCTCCAAGAGGTGTGAAATTCACCAGTGACACTGTGACAAGATGTTCTAAGGAAGGCAGAATTTTAGGTGATGATAGAAGCTTGAAGAGATCAGAAAGTCATCAGCACGAAAGGGATGCCTGGTGTTTATGAATTGTTTATCTGTCAAGAAACGTATGGTTGATAAAAGGGTCAGATAATTGTTTTTAAGCACGCCTTGCTTTGTGTGATATCTTCGCATCAGAATGTGTGCCATGTGTCTGACATGCTGGTTTCAGGCCTCCTTCACACATGACAGCTAGTTCTTTGTAATGTGTCGTGAGTCTGCTCTGCCTTTGTGATTGGCCCTCATTTTTTGTCAGAGTATTGTGATAAGTTGGTGAAGGCCATCTACAATGCTTTGAAGGTGAACATATTTGACAGAGATCTGTCTGACTGGGTAAAAGTTCATACGAATAAAATAAACTCGCCAGAAACATCTGGTCGGTTTCTAGTTTTTGGTGATTTAACATTATAAACAGTGTTCTAAAAGTGGCTGGAGAGTTTATTTTATTCATGTCTATAATGCTGTTACATAAAAAAATGGCTGGATAGCGTGACTATTATAAATCTGTGATAATTTTAGGGAGAACCTAAGAGTGATCCCTTGGGGGGCTGTCTGACAAAATCTGCAATAGTTGAAACTAATTATCTTGCTTCGGCTGTGGTTACTTGTTTGTCCGACAAGTAGCAGGATATCTAACGAGTAGCCCATTAGGCAGCCTTGGCTGAAATGTCTAGTGGCGCATACAAAAGCTTCAGAGGGACGTCCATGATTAGAAGCATTTGCAAACGCTACTTTAAATAGCATGGAGAGTGTTTCTACCTGGCATTAGAGTTCATCATGTGGTGTTCACAGAGAAAATGTTCCACATGTCTCTGTGAGGCATTTCTATGCTTGACTTTTCATGAGCAGGTGGTCTGTTCACAGCACTTCCTCCGTGTCGTGCTTGTGCTTCAACACAGCAGGTGACATTTCTTCCCGTACGACACTGCAGCTTTGAGTTTCAAATGGCACTTGTCTCTCACTTTAGCCTGTTGGTGTGCTCTTAAAGAGACTAATGGCCATGAAGATTAAAGATGTACAAATCCTTAATGCCCAAACCCAGTTTTGTACATCAGTGAAAATTGTCATTTGCTATCCTTTGTAGGGAACTTGCGTGCGACAAGTGGCTGGAAATTATATTTGAGCAACTTCTTTGCAGAACTGCCTGCAACTGAAAAATTTCTCCAACTTTTTAAAAAAATGTGATATGCTTTTTTCTTGTGTCTAAGTAAATATTTGGAGTTATGAAAGTCAATGCAGCTAGAATGATGATACACTTTATTGCAGGGTTAAAGGAGTACTGACACAAAATTTTGACACAATGATACAAAGCTTAGAAGGTATTTTACAGCAGTTTTGAAGTTTGAACTTTGAAGGGACGTTATGGGGACCACCTTACATCCCTCACATCGCCACGCTGCAGGCAGTAAAACAAGTTATGATGATGTCATTGCCGCCATTTTTCTTTTGCCATGATTGTTCCAGCAGTCTATACTTCTCGGCGGCTTGTCGCGAGTGCGTGGCTGTGACGCACACATGGTTTCACCACAGAGAACCAGAGCCCCCCCCCCCCCCCCCCTTTTTTTTTTGCAAAAGCAAATATACTGCCATTAGTGTGGCAAAATACTTTCCAAGAAAGCTATCTTTACAGTTATGAAAAAAGCGTATCATCTGCCACAGGTGCTCTATGAAAAAATGCTGAACATCGGATTGAGCAACTATGAGCAGTGCACATGGCATTTCTTTCCTTATAGTGGCAGCACATCATGTTTTGACGCACATAATCATAGTTGCCTTCTCTATTTGCAGTTGCCCAGAGTTGACCGGACGGTATCACTACAGCATCCCCATTGTGCAGGGTTTCGTGACGTTTTTTGTGCTTGTGAATTTCTCCCTGGCCACATTCATGGACCCTGGCATCATCCCAAAAGGTGATTAGTGGCAGCTCCTTGTCATGTCCTCTCCCTTATCTTTTTGTTTCCCGGCAGAAGCTTTCCAGCTTGATAAGCACTTGCTCTGGCAATGCTAGTAGGAGTAGCAGTAAAGTGTTTCTAAACGGAAGGTGAACGTGTTTGCTTTCAAGAATCGGGACACAAAATACAAGTGCAAGTGTACCTTTTAATTTTGATGCAATAACGCTTGCTGGAAACGTAGTCTTTATTGTAAATCACTTCTGTACATGTTTTTGTTTTTGCTTGTAACATGTTGTTAAGTGATCCCTTGATGGAATGAACGTGGCCCTTTATTAAGCACCTTCCATGCTCGTGCATATTTGGCATACTGAATTGTGCTGTTTGCAACGAAAACAAAGCATTGTAATGTTTATTTGGGCACCTATTTTATTTTTGTCACAGCTTTTTCTTTTTGTATTGAATAATAATAAGACAATGAACCGCACTTGTATGAGTAATTATTACTCAATGACATGCATGAATTTTTTTCAACTGTAATGCATCCAAATCTAGCAACATTTATATTATTCTTTTCTTCTTAAACCCTTGGCTGCTTCTTAAAAGTATCTTTGGCTTGCTTGATAATAACTACTATACATTCTTACCTGTGGACATGTCACCTCTAAACAGACTGCTTTACAATGTTCCCGCAATGCAAACAGAAAGCTCATGATGCTGATCCAACACTTTCAGTCTTCTTACTTCAATTTTGGGGAAGCTCCTGGGGTGGAGCGCTGGAAAAACTGCGTATCGCTAGTGAGGACTGTGGTAAAGACTTGACATTGGTGTGCGCAGTGAAGAATAAGCGGGTCTGTCTAAGGCACGAGAAAGACAATGCGTGTCCTCTGAACCGATACTGTGACAGCTGGGTCTTTCTGGTTCTCTGCCAAGCAGCAGTCAGTGGCGTAACGACATCGCCGTTTCCGCCGCTTGAGTCATGCATTCGGACAGCATGTCTGGCACCGAATGCATGGCTGCTTGTCGCCAGTGATGTCACAAATGAGCTGACAGAATGAGGCAAAGTAATGAGTGCTGCGTGCAAATTGTGAGGCGATCCTGCGTGCTCCACTTGGCATTGTCTTCATTGCCGATTGGGGGCGGAACCTAGACGTACAGTGTACGCAAATAACTGCACACGGCAGTGTCAAATGCCACAAAGTTAAAGGGCCAGTCAACAGGCTCTGATTCTTTTTTACACACCTCAAAGAATCTTGGCAATTCAGAGAGAAGACTGTGGCAGTCTTGTTTTCTGAATATCACAGCGTTGTGCGGAGCCCTAATTTCGAAAAACAATTCCCATGCTCCTTTCCTACAACTGAGTAATCCTCCTTGTACGCACAGTAACGCGAAGTCGTCGATCGGCAACTTGACGTAGAACGCAGCTCGTCGATTGTTCTTACCAAGTCACGACGACGGACTACGCCTTCCCCTTCCTGTGAGTGAGAAAATTTGCGCAAAAATTGGAAACCAGCCTAAACCGATGTTCCAACCGCTGTAACTTCCTTAATGTAGCGCGTATTCGCAATATTCTCGCGGCAGCATGTTCACAAAGCAAAAGTGCACATATTTTTCTTCATAAACAATTTTTGAACCTCGGGGCTGTTTACTGGCCCTCCTGTGGCAATAAATGCCCTTCATGAAAATTCCAAAATAGCTTTACCACAATGCACATTAAGTAGCAGCACGGCACTTTGTGCATAGTTAAAAACGAGATTATAGTGTGGCTACTGGATTGTTTGTTCCTTAGTGCACATGCTTCTAGCATATTAACCACAGTAATCACTGTTTTTAAATTTTGCTTGCATTGATATCTTGGGTAACATTGCAGGAAAATAAACTTTACACTTTTATGTCGTGTCGGAGATGGAGTCGTTTTTTTTTTCTTTCTTGGTTATCACACAGCTTTCTTGCTGGTGAATGTAATCGTGGTTTCACAGCGATGTGAGGTAAATTGATACACAATTTTTGCTTTTAGTGGGGCATTTGTCACCCCCAAGATGAAAGTTATAATCAGTCTGCACGTCAATGTTTATTTGAAGTTTAGTTTTTTTTTCCTGCAGGTTGTGCACATGAAAAATGTGGCATGTTATTTTGTTATGTTATTCTGTTATTATGTTTGATGCTTTGAATTCTTTTCTTGCTGTTGCTTTTAGTAATTTGATGGATGCCTGAAAATTTAGTTTAAAGATGTAAATTTTTCCTTGTGGGGCACTTTGCAAATGAGAGGGCAGGGGTTTTTACTAATTTTTAAGAGCAAGCAAAAAAGAAAAAGAAACTGCACTTGCCATGTGTCTTTTTTAATTGTCAGTTATACTTGTGGGCCTAACAAGTTAAGTGAAAAAATAATATCTCAGTATTTTATGCTCACATATACTCACAGTTAGGATAGTTCAGCACTGGCTACTCACACATGTGAATTGCCCAAGTTAAATTTGTTGTTTGTGTTACGTTTGGGAAGAGTTGCAAAACTGACACATTTACTTAAGGCTATCTGCTGTCCAACTTCTTGACAGAAAGATTTTCTCAGACACACCTAAAAAGAGCAAAGACTGGCATGGGCCATGTTCTCTGGATCACCAGCACAGATATCACCAGTTTGTAGAGCAGATTTCTGAAAGCTTTTTTTTTCCCCCGCTGCATTTGAGAGCTGGAGTTTCTGGAAAGAACTCTAGTTTCTTGTTCCAAGGTGACACTGTTGATTTCGCCCATTCACACAATTCTTCTTTTTTGATTGCCTGTTTTTTCTTTTGTTTTTTCTCTCCTTTTTTTCTGACATAGAAAAAAGAGGCACACGTCAGCTCTCAAATGCTGTGAAAGTGATCGAGGATATTGCTCGTAAATGTGGGTTTTTCTCTTCACTTTGGGTTTGTGTAATTAGCCCATGTCATCACGTCTCTCGTCGTCATGTCCTTGGTGGTGGTTATCATGTTTCGTTTGTTTGTGGAAAGGCAGCAATTCACCAGTGCTTGTGTCTACTATTAATTGTACAAAACTTCAAATTGCATTATCACTACGTAAATAATTAGAGCCACACTTTTCGTCCCAACTTGTAAACATGTTTAGTATGTATGAGGACGTGTCAGTTTATGCTGGGTCAGGTATCAAACAACTTTTTTCAGGGTTTTATTTTATATGTCTGTTATATTATGAAAGCTTAGCCTGTCTTCACCGGTTATGAAAGCTTAGCCTGTCTTCACCGGGATAGGGCAGTTTTGAGTAGTGGAGGGTGACATGATAGGTTCAAGTGATAGGAATGTGCTATCAACGTCAAATGAAACCCGAACAGCGGCAAGCCTTTGCGATAGTGTAGTGTGTGCCCTCCAGTCATCACCATTGACAGGTGCGCATCCTGTTCGGCAGCTTTGCGCAAATATGCGTGCCTGTTCGTAGTTATTAGGGAACGGCGCGCACTATACCATCACGAAGGCTTGCCGCTGTTCTAGTTTTATTTGACGCTCATAGTACATTACACAGGCCCTAATTTTTCCTGCTAATTAGAGACTTGTGAACCTAAATGGCATTGTCTTGACAAAACTATGAAACACCTGACAGACTTCTGAACCGTAGTTCTGGTTTACGATACCAATTTGTGTGTGTGTTAGAGCATATCCAATAAATTATTTGCACTAAAGTGAGGTTAACTGGCACAGGCTGTGTCTGATAGTGTCCACAATCCTTTTCTTTGCTTTTTTTTGTTTTTTTCTCTCTGTTCGTGTGCCATTGTGGGGCTTCATTGGCATGTCATATCTGGGCTTTTGTGTTGTTGTGTGTGATTCACGTACGAGCTGTGTCTCGTAGTTTTTGTGCATTATTTGTTGCTGTTCTTGCTGACTGAAAATGACGCTCTAAAGAACACAGCGCAAGTTTCTTTTCGAATGCTCGGGCTAGCGTTTGTCGTGTTGGATAAATGTATGAGAAAAAGTAGTTGGAAAACAGAAACCAGGGCAAGGAAACATACACGGATCTATTATTTTTCTGCATTTTTTATGCTTACCTTTTTTTTCCTCTAATTCTCTTGTGCCAATACCAATTGTTTCACCCAAACATAATCCTTCAGAAATGGTACGAGGAATACTGTTTGTGGATAAAGCTTTGCAGTCTGCATTTTATCAATTCATATTTATTTCAAGCATAGTTAGAAGCAAAGGGGTATATTGGATGCATATATAAACATAATTGCTTTCACTGTCAGTGGGGATGGCAATATATTTAAACGTCGATTCATTCTATGTGCATTTGTGGGTGCACCAGGGTAAGAAAGGCCTTTTCCTGCGCTGTGAGATTGCTTGCATATGAAGTAGGTAGTGTTCCGAGTAACTTTCAGGGAAAAAAGAAAAAAGAAACATCCATTTTTACATGGCAAGTAACAACATGCCGGGCCGCACATGCTGCCCTTTTTTTGTTTTTCCAGACAAGCTGTATCACGAGAAGGACGATGACTTCCGGTTTCCACTGTACAAGAACGTGGAGATCAACGGAATCACAGTTCGCATGAAGTGGTGCACAACATGCCAGTTTTACCGTCCTCCGCGCTGCTCCCATTGCAGCGTATGCAACAGTTGCATAGAGGTCAGGCCGTAGTTTTCTTTTGGATTGACTTCGTTAGCATAATTTTAGATACAATGTGAAAGGAAATTGTCTTTTATCTCTTGTGAATAGGGAGATTTGTGGGAACAAATGTGGGAGGTACATCCATCACCTTTAAAGAGAGTCTGTAAAAACACTAATGTTTGTATAGCTCGAGCATTTCAAAGACACTTGAGCTCACTCGGCAATGAAAGTAGGCTCTGCTGTTCTGGCAGCTTTAAAAATTATTGAGTCAACCGCCTGTTGGTTGCACCAACACAGTTCCATGCAACTCCATCGAAATGTCAAAGGCCTCTGCAGTCTAACTAACAATCTAACTGTTCAGTTTGTTGCATAGTTGCTGCTACCCAACAAACTGAACAGGCTGAAAGTGATGTTAAAGTTCTCTAAAACTTGATAGTTTTAGATCACTCTCCGCACTCTATTTGTTAAAGGATACCCCGTGTGACGCAAGTAAAAGTAAAGTTTATGTGACCTCTTCAATGCTAGAAAGGTTCGGGGCATTGTCCTTTGAGCAGGTTTTGCATATGGCTGTGTGGTGCAATCTGGGCACAGGATAGACACTATATGAACTAATGTAAACCGAGTTTAACAAGCATTCAAGCTGCTTCCAGGCTAGCGAGCCCCTAAATAATATCATGAGAGATATCGTATATCATAATATTATGTCATGAGATATAAATAATATCATGAGACACCTTCTAAAATTTTGAAGTGGGCCGACACTGAAGGGCAGCAGGGATGATATCACCAGTCTGTGTCAATACCTTATTTGTTATCCTAGTTCTAGCTCCATCATGCTTATGACAGACAAGGTGTGTGTGAAGAAGTGCATTTGAATAATTCAGCGTGCTGTTGACATTCAGTGCCACTAGTGTGAAAGTACACCAAACCAGTTTTGAGATGCAAAGTTTGGGCTCTAGTTAAAACACTTAAGTATAGACGGGAATCAGTGTGATAAAAACATTAGAAAATGTAACCTGTGTGAGTTCTAAATTTGTGTGAAGAGCTGCTACCAGCAACTGTTTTCCACGTTACCCTCTTGCCAGTCTTTGCACGAGTTTGTTGAACACTTGTACCGAATTGTTGTTGTCCGGCAGAGCGCAATTTCAGGTCTGTTGACGCATTGGCGTCTGGTGTGTGCCGGCATGTGATTGGTGTATTTTAAACTTTATTTTTAAGGGAGGGATACTAAGTAGGTAGCCTGCTGTACGAGGCATGTTGCCTTCATATGAAATTTCTGCTGTAACTGAGTCACCCCTTTGTGTAAAACGTGTTCTGAAAGGTTTTTGGGGTCATACTCTCTCATTCCAGTCAGACATAACATTTGCCTTTACTGTCCTTCTGCTGTTCTTGCTAATGCTGATAATATGCGATAAGTGCATGTGTTCTTTAAGAACTGGCCCCCTCTTCCTTGCGTTGCAGACGTTTGACCACCACTGCCCCTGGGTGAACAACTGCATAGGGCGGCGCAACTACCGCTACTTCTTCCTCTTCCTGATATTCCTCAGCACCCACATGATTTCCATCTTCGCCATGTGCCTCGTGTACATCTTGGACAACCGCCATCGCCTCAACAGTCACCACAGCATCATCACGTATCCTTGGCTACATATATATAGTATACTGAATGCTTCTCTTTCTACTGTGTACAGTAGAAAGAGAAGCAGTGTACTTTCAGAAACTATTCATCATGGGCACCTTGTGTTAGATTTTCATAGTTGTAGCAATAGTGCAAAGACACTTTGTGAGGGAGATCAGCTCTGCTGGGGTTCAAGGAAACTCCTTATCTAAATCCTGACTAGTTGAATGGTATTTGCGATCTATGTTATTTTCAGAGCTCTGAAAAAGTGAGGCTGCTTCTTGGAGCGGATGTTTAATATAGTAGAAAATACGGAAAACAAAAGCTGTGCAGTAATGACGGCCCTTTGAAGTTCTCTCACTGGCTTCTAAATGACACCAGCAGAGAAAGGGGGTGCACACTAGCATAACAGCCGAGTGCAGTGGGAATTCACTTCGAGCTGCCTTTATGGGAAACTTGAAAATAGGCATTTTCAGTGGGACACATGCACTAGCAGTGCTGGGGCAGATTCCGTGGCTTTTGGGGCACCAAGATTTAGCTGTTGGAGGCAGTACTGCCGATAGCTACGTGCTATGTCTGGCGAAGTAGAGTTCGGTAGGACAAGCAATGAGCGAGGAAAGTGCTTCGTGTGGTTATTACTTTTATATGCTTATGCACTGGTAATTTCATCAAACTGTTTCACTATTTAGCTGAGCTTAGCCGGTAAAACAGCTCTTGTTTTCAAGTTACTGTTTGTCTACGCAGCGTTCGGGAATTCGTGTTGTCTAATCGTGGTGACTCCTATATGGTACACATTTGTCGCTGTGCAGCGCACTGTCGTCTGCCAAGTGGATGGCTCGCTCTTGAACTGACCTTGACTCCTTTCACTGGCAGAATGGTCATTCTAGTGATCTGCACCGTACTCTTCATCCCCATCTTGGGCCTCACGGGGTTTCACATAGTTCTAGTCTCTCGAGGCCGAACCACAAATGAGCAGGTATGTCCATTTTCGTGCGGTCTATAGAAAACTCTTTCAAAGACTAGAGCTGTTTTGTTGTGCATTTATTCATAATGTCGTTGTGTTACCTGACTTCCAGGTCGTTTGTCTGGAAAAATCATCTTGTTAGTGCTTTTGCATGTCTTTCTTTCTCTCCCTCATTCCTTTTTTGTGATTGTATGTGCATATCAACTGCAAAGTGGCTTGGTTGCTTGTATAGCAAACGGCAGCAGTGTACTAAAAAAATACGGACAAAGGCCGGCATCTAGACACAACACACGCATTTGTGTTGTGTCTGCTCTTGGGTTGTGTGTACATTTTTTTTCCTTTTCTGGGCTGGCTGTTGCTATTCGCCGTAAGTCAGTACGATCTCGCTCAGTTTTCTTTCTATGTACAGTGTCGGTTAATCGTCGGATGTGGTTGTTTCTCAAACTAGGTCACAGGAAAGTTTCGAGGTGGCTACAATCCATTCTCAAGAGGTTGTTGGAACAATATTTGCTACACCATATGCGGTCCTCAGTACCCTAGGTGAGACCTCCAAATAAATTTGTTCGAAGGTTCAAAAATGCTTAAACTTTTAAAGCCTGTTGATTCCTGCCAGGTGGTTAAAATTATTTTTCTCGTCTGTAACTAAGTTTGTACGAGTTGCAGGTTTCATTCTGTGGCAGCAGGTGGGCTTAAGATCGTCTTTAACTAAGTTTGTACGAGTTGCAGGTTTCATTCTGTGGCAGCAGGTGGGCTTAAGATTGTCTGACGTTTGCGCTATGCAAACGCGCTTTAAGTGCCGTCCAGTTTTTCATTTTCGGATAATGCCCATGAAGTCAAAATATGCCTTGCAGCAGTTTTGAGCATGGCAGATAAGTCTACCTTAGACAGACAGACCTGCCACGCATCTACTAAGTAAACTCGTGTTGGGTTTATACAAGCAGCAATAGACGGGGACAGTATTGCTCAAAATGTTTCCACTGCACTCTTTCCTTGAAATTTTCGCAACTTTTGTGTTCTCATAATGATAACATCATTGGGATTGACGTCCACTTCCGGATATTGTCCACCATCAGCAATTTAGATTTACTGCTAAAATCTGGCAACTGCTAATTTACAAATTTCATCACACCAAGGTCTCGTTTGTCTGTGACCTTCCGATGCATCAGTACATATACATAGCGACTAATATAGGGCAGATATTTTTAAAAAATGGCGTATTTTCTGTTTTAAGAACAGGCAAAACACAAAAGTGAAATGTTTATTCACAGCGGTAGTTAAACGTTTATTGTGCATTGTTTTGCCACAAGGGCGAAGAAATAAATCCTGTAGCAACAAACAGTAATGTCATGCAGAGAACAACAAGCCGCTCGAAACTTGTAGCACTTTCCTCGGACAAAAAGGATGCATGAAAAGAACATACAAAAGACAAGCGCAAACTAACAACTGTCTTAGCTGGACACTTGAAGGGCGCTGCTTCGACACCAAGATGTATGAAGTGAAGTACTGTAGACTCTCAGGAAACGGAGATCTGTTAAACGGAACTACTGCTTAAATGGAACTATCGCCTCTGCAACGCTTGGTTTTGGGCTTGTATTGTGCACCTATGTTTACCTTTCAGTAAACGGAACTCCTGTTAAATGGAACATTTTCTGGTTCCTTCAGGTTCCGTTCACTGAGAGTCTACTATACACAGTACGAGGGCAAACTAGCAGCTGTAACAATTGCCAGTTCTTTGTGTGCGAGTAGCGGGCTCTTTTGGCAAATGTGGCTGCTGCAGTGAGTGAAGCGACCTTTGTGCTCTTCGAAACTTTAGTGGAAACTTGCACTGAAAACACAAGAGGTCTCGCGAGATAAGCATACACACGCGAGCGATCCTGCCTGTAGAGCTGCATGCACTGAGCACTGAGCCTTAAAGTGCGTTCTTCGTGCCATCTTGCTGGTGATAAGAGCCCGTTCAACCCTCTGAGCTTTGAGTACCACCAACAGTAAATAGTGTATATAAAAAGCTCACCTTTCACAAGCTGAGGAACGTGCATACGCTCTGTGGCCAAGTCAATATGTGCTGCGCGTCGCGGTGCTTAAGGTTGAAGGTTTGACTTTTGGTGATAGAACTTTATTTCTTTTAGTTTTTTTCTTTGCCGTACCTTATCTAATATTTGTTTTGCAATGTCATATCCTTGGTGGAAGTGTGTCAGTGGAGTGGGTTGGACACTGGCATAAGACACTTTTAAATACTGCAAGATGTTCTGCTCAGCAAAGTATTCTCGTGCACTGTTTACTAACTGCATGCGTCCCGTTCTTCTTTCGACAGCTATGCCAGCCATCGCAAAAAGGCCAAAAAGACGGCTGCCACACCCCCCTGCTCCAACCTCCTCAAAATAAACGACAACCAGGTGAAAATATACACGGACAACAATACCGGCAACATGCGCAGCCCCATGGGCAATGCATACAACAAGGTCAGTGGCGGGCCATTTCGGCCTTCTATCCTGTTCTCCGTTTTTTTTTTCTCTCACTTTTCTTTTTAATGCAGTAACATAGCATTTTACTGTTGTTGAGATTCTGGCATGAAATGACCTCTAGGCATTCGCACCACCACACGGTTCGGCAGTTGGTGCACCTTGAGTTCTGGAGGCATGCATTAGCGCTGTTTAAATTAAGTACTGCCAATACAAGACAGCAATATGTTTTTCTGTCCCATTCACGGCATTTGTGTGACTAAAAATTCTATTTGTTTTGTACAATTCGAGAGGCTGCTACTTTTTTCTGTTGTACTTGCCGTGGGGTTTCCAAGTTTTCAAGTGTGTCTCATCGTTCAACGAGGGAGATGAAAGGCGAGGTTTAACTCCACCTTTCTTTTTTAATGAAGAGAGGGGGGGGGGGGGGCAAGCAATGACTACCTTGAACCTAGTAGTGATGTTCAGTGAACTAGACCTTTCATGTCCACATCGAACTCGACAGAGCTACATGTCTACATTGAGCGGGCATAACCAAGCGTCGCTCTATTTCTTTTATGATGACACTGCATTCATATGGTCAACAATTATTTATATGGTCAACAATATTTATATGGTCAACAATTATTATTATAAGAATACCTAGGGTTTCCTGTACCATACTACAAATATTTTCCAATATATGTAGTGTATTGGCAAAACAGTTACAATGCAATTTGAAAAACTTGCATACATGCACACACCCTCATGCACAATCTTTCAAGACACTCGCAGGCATTAGAATGTATTTTTATGTGTGTATACGCTAGTGTACCAAACAGCGTTCTATTTTATTGAGATGAGTTAGAAATCTGCCCAACATCAACTTTTTCCAGGCAGTGTTTTTGCTCCAATACTGGCTAAGACGTGAACGGTGTTGTTTCTGTTCTAAAGTTTTCACAACTGCACGGTCTGTTTGTGGCAGGCAAGTTTGTGTTGCATATTGACGGGACTCGGATGACCTGTGTGTCATCACTGCATTTGTGTGTCACTAGATTTGCCTACAGCGGGAATCGCGACACATAGCAGCCAGCTCTCTTTATTAAAGAAAATATAGTTTACTTTATGAGGCAATCCTGATTGTTTTAGAGGCACATTCAACGTTGTTGTAGAGCACTTTGGTTACTTCAGTGGATTGGAGACGCATGCATTGTTTTGTTGATTGAGCGTTTCGAATGGTTTGACCGAATTCGTCATTCCTTTGGTCGTATTTGTGTCAGCCAGTTATTTTGTTTCATTTTGTTAATTTCTATTAACAAAATGAAACAAACTTAGTATCATTCTTTTCAGCAACTAAACTACAGGACAAATTTTTCTCTTTTTTTCTTTTTTGAAAACCTGATGTGGTTGTAAGTATTTGATAAGTACCAGCTAATTTTCTCCTTCCAAGCTCCAAAGTTATTTCTGGTCAAAGAAATAGCATTTTTGACATCTAGTTTGCTTTAGGCTAAGGTGTGCACCTTTTAGAAGAACCAATAGCTCTAAAAAGTAATATTTTGTATTGTAAGTTACTATACTAGCCTGTAATAAATTACCTCATTTCTAAATGAGATATTTAGAATCTATTTGTAGATATAAAATTTGTATTTATCTGTGCACATGCATGCCCGTATTCATTAAGGTAGGGTAATAATTAAAACCTTTTTTTTTTAAGGAAAAAACCCTCGTTCATTTAAAGGAGCACCAACATCAACTTTACTCATGCCAATATTTTTGCGTCAGCGAGTAACTATAGACCCCGTAGCAGCGATTCGTGATCTAAAACGCAACTGAGAGATGAATAACTATCACTTTTAATTATTTATATCGCTGGTATCTAGCACTATTCAAAACGGCCGGCAATCCCGCCAACTTTAGCGCTGGGAGCACCAGCTAAGGCGCTACCTTGTGATCACCTCCAGGTCACGCCACAGCTGACCACTTCTCCACAGCAAAGAGTGACGTCAGGCTCAGCTGCTCTGCTAACATTTTATCTGCTAGGTGGACACATTCAGTCATGCCTTGCACTTGCATTGGTGTCGTAGCCGTACAAAGTGTCGACTCGGGTTCAATACGATAGTCTGGAGCTTGGAGTCCCCGTGATTCGTGACGTCGCGAATTATTTTCGCTTCGATCGACCTTTTGCAGAACAGTGCTTCCGAAATGGACGCCGTTCCAAGCAGCACTGCTGAGGGGCCCAAGGATGCACGCTTCAGCCATGTTCACTCGTGTGTCTCAGTTAGCTACATTGGTGTGTTTTGGCGTGCAAAGCATTCAGGTATACGCAGAGGGGGTCAATGCTATATAGCTATCGTGAATGAGCCTCAGCGGAGAAATAGAATACGTTTCCTGCTTGCCAGGTTCTTTTTTGCGCCTCCAGATGGTCTCACCTATCCAGCCTCTCGCGGTTAACAGGGTATTAAGACTTTTACGTGGACGCAAAGCCTACAGATGAAAATTCAACGATACCTGCATGTTACTTGTTAGCGATGATATCTGACTATACGCTGTTCCACTTTTGATAGCTTGTGGTCGTGTTGATGTGTAACACATACCTGATATGAAAAGACACCCTCATTACGCTTTTTTCGTGCTTCGAACTAGACGACATCAGCTCGCGATTCCCTGACATGCTGACCGACAAGCACACGTTTAATCATGCTCTTTTCTTTCGCCGTTCTTTTTTAAAGGTAGTTTTTATCTTGATAATTTATGATATCATTCAAAGCGGTGCGACGAAAATCAGACGCGACGAACGAGTGCGTTTTTGCGCTTCGGCGCCAGTCGGCGCCACGATAAGAACACTCGGATTGTACACGTCATCGCTGTTAGGGCTTCGTCACTGAGTATGGCATTTGTGGAATGTATCACACCGAACACGTAGCACTAGTGTCGATGTCGCAGGGCAGTCTATTTTCCGTTTTTTCTCTTTAACTTTTCTACTCTGTTTGACATCAATGTAAAATAACTTCCACGCAACGGATATGTTCAAATTTGGCCAAGACAACCTACGCATACCAAGCGACCGAATGATGGGCACATCTTGATCTTGAAATTTGATGTCAGGGCTCCTTTAAAGACTCACAAAAGTGTTTTTTTAGGCTTGTGTGAGTAGTGAATTTTAGGTTCGAAGCCAATCCGATGCGAATAATGGTTTCGTTCGAATAATTTGGAAGTAAACTCAAGAAGTTTATATAATATACTGTGTAAAAAGGGGGCCATATTTTTCATCACCTGGCTAACCTGCACAATATTTTTTTAAATTAAAAAAATGCCTGTGCAAATGCCATTTTTTTGTGTTCAAAGAAATCATAAATTAGTTCGAATAGTGGTAGTATTTGACTCCAGGTAGAATGCAAGTGATAACATGTAATATATGTAACGTTTTGAAATTTACTGTACTTGAAGCATATAAATAAGCTGGTATAACTTAAATGTAATATGTTCATTTAACTTTGAAATAAGGCTTTGCAGCAGTGCAGATTTTTTTTTAATGAATGTTTTCACAATTTAGTGCATCACTGCAGTGAAACCGTCTTTACAGGTAAAGTGAAGGTTTGGGCTAGTTGGTTTTGCATTATGAAGTGGGAACAGTGCAATATTCTAAACGGAGACGCACACAAGACAGCGCTTGTCTGTGTCGCTTCTTTTTTGCGTATCCCCTCGTAAAATATCACGCAGTTCCTACTTTATAACACTTTTACATGGCATTGCCTGCAAACTAATACTGGTGACACAAGGGCACTTTTAATCGCGATCAGGACAATCCGAATCAGTTTTCTTGATCGCGATCACCATTATGATCGCTGCTACACTGCCCAAGCTAATCCGGTTTGAGCTTGGGTCAGATGAAATCTCCATGTGGCATTTGCGTGCCGTAAAACATGGCACTGACAAAACTCGTCATACGGTATGTCTATAGAGCTCTTTATTAGCAATGTTAATCATGCAAGAACCGCCCGAATGTCAAAAACTTTGCATGCCACTACAGTAGTAATTTCATAAATCTATCATTCGATAAAATTTTCCTAGAACATACCTGTATTGCTGCGTGAGATTATTAACATTCGCTTTTATTTCTCACGGTCCCCGCTCATAGCCGTGTAGTGGCAGCGAAGCATTAATCTCGTTGTATGTGCCACTTCTGGGGCCTCAAGTCTGATCCAGTCGCTCCTGCCAGTGTAGAGGTCTCTTCATTCGACCACAATGTGCGCACACATTGCGACGTAGTCGAAAGGCTTGCGAGACTCATAATCAGTTTGCTTCGAGGTGCTCCAACAGCTACGTCGGGGCGAGAGTTGATCTAAGCGCTGAAGGCAGCTGTCGTCTATTTGTTGTCTGCCTCTCCTGTAACTACATGCAGTCGATGCGAATCCTAAAATATGCAATACTTCAGATATTGTTCCAATTGAAACAGTTTAGAATTTTCTTTTTTTTAACATCTAGGTGTTTTAAAGTGTTCTTGTTCAACTATGCTCGATTTTATTGTTTATTGTGCTTTAAACAAGCTCGGCTAGGGGGTGCAAACGACAGCGAAATCGCGACGAGCTATCGCAATAGTCTTGATCCCGATTACGCCTGATCGTGATTAAAAGTGGCCGTGTTGCAGCGCCTAATCCGGATCGTGGTTAATCCGGATCGACACTGATCGCGATTAAAAGTGCCCGTGTGACACAGGTATAATATATGTCGGGTGCTTGTTTTCACGGATTAGCACCCTACAACTGCTGTGAAACCGGCTTTATATGGGTTACATGTGGACTAATATTGTACATTTATTCATTTAACTCAAATACTTCAAAATTTTTATTAATTTAAGATCTAATCGAAGCGAATTCGAACACTGTAATATTCATTCAAATATTTGAAGCATTCGAATATTCTCACAAGCGTAGTCTTTTTGCTTAAGCAGGCCACAGAAGAGCCATTCAGTGCCCAGCTTACTGCGTCATCACTTAAAATCATTGGTATAAAACAGGATCTGTGCTAGGCTGTAAGCCCTATAAAACTCTGCTTTGGGGTATGTTGAGCTTTCGTGACAAGTCTGGTAGTATTTGAAATATTTTTGGGGGTATATGTGTGCATGCCCTCTTATGTTAGTGCTCAAGCAGTACTGCTGTCTTACTCTTACACATCATGCTAGCCATTGCAAATCAGTATTGCGATTCAGTAATGCATCAGCTTCCCCCCATGATTTTGAGCTGAGCATTGTTAGTATAAGTTTCATCAGTATTAGCATTATTATTATTGCATATTTCAGGCCGCATGCTGAGCTATAACATGTTGTCAGGAGCCTCGATTTTTTTCTGACCGTGCTAAAAAAATGTTGCAGGGGGCCCCCTTAATTACTGAAGCAAGCAGGGCATTGCACTCTTGTGGCACTTCTTTCTTTTTGTCTCCATTTTATGTGAGCTACAGGCCTGCTGACATTTTATTTTTTCTCTCTCTTTCCCTCTCTCTTTTCTTCTTCTCTTTAAGATATATAATGTCACGGCTGTCTGAATCGGACACTTTCATCCAGGTCAGAATTTACTATAGATGCCATTGCTTATCTTTCTGTTAGACTCTCGCTCTTAATAATAGTGTGTGGCATATCACTTAGCGCTCTTTTTATTTTTCCTTTTTGTTTGTTTGCCTGGCTTCTAACCCGAGACATACGCTGCAATTACTTCTTTTTGCCATGCTGGGATGCGCTTGGCTTTTGTCTTCGTCAAACATCTGCGCGTAATGTGTCTGTTAAATACTCCTGTGGAACATACTTTCATCTTTCTTTCTTAATAGCATTGCCTGGTGTCAGTACAAGGTGCTTGAGCTACTTCAGTGATCAACAGGCTCTCCTGTCTCTGCCCAAGTGGGTTACACGGGCTTACCTGTTGATGCGCACAGCTCTCGTGCATTTCAGCCGGAGTGACAGCATGGCAACAAATAGATACACAGATGCGAGGCGATACCTCATTTTGTGTGCTAAATGGATTGGAAGTACACAAGGGGGGGGGGGGTCAGAAGTTCCCAGGCCGCTATCCCATGTATTTCTATGGAAGCGTTGCCTGGAGAACTTTTGACCACGACTGCACATTCAATGCTCTTGCTGCTTCTAGTTTCTGGGATACCAAATCAGGTGATGCTTAATTGCAGCAGCTTCATTTAGTATATCCAACCATAGACGTATGTGAGGTTTCCCTTTATTAAAATAAAAAGACAATGAAGCGATGATGTGCTTTTTACAATGGCCTGCCTTGGCTTCCTTGCAAGGATAGGAAGCAAACAGTTGTTGGAAAGCAACATCGAGGGCATTCGGCCACCAATATCATGAAAAATTTACGTGGCCATAAGCCTTCTCTTTAAATGATGATGCAGCAGTTCTTAATGAGTAAAAGTATGGGGCAGACTTCACCCTTCCCTTTAGGGGATTGATGGGAGGGGGGGAAGGCTCTTTGCCTTGTGCACTCACATACTTATTTATTAATTTATTTTTATTTATTTATTAATACCTCAAATACTCCAGCTTGGGGTTTTACGTGAGGGATGGGCTGTTATGTAGTGACAATGACTCGATCTACATCTTGAAGGCTTGTGGGTTGGATTGAAGCACAGCATTTCTGGGTAGACGGTTCCAGTCTCTTGCTGTGATGACAAAGAAGGAGCATAGGTGCGCAGCGGTCTGTGCCGGTGGCGGGTAAACTGCTTTGATGTGATTCGTGTGGTAGGATGGATGATAAGCAGGCAAGATTAATGAAGTGCTAGGAGAGGAATGATAAAATTTGTGAAAAAGGCACAATCTAGGCCTAAGGCATCCGAGTTCCAAGTTATCAAGATGTGCTTTGGATTTCAGTTTTGTAACACTACTGTGGAAAGATTAATCTGAATAGATGTAGCGAACTGCACGGTTTTGTACTGCTTCGAGTGTTTCAATAAGGTTTGTTTGATGTGGGTCCCAAGCGGAGCATGCACATTCTAACTTGGGCCGTACGCATATTTGATAAGCTAACAATTTCACCAATGGGGGAGCAAGACGGAAGTTCCTTCAAAAGTATCCCAATGTGCGGTTAGTTTCGTTAATGATGCTTGAGATGTGAGAGGACCAGGAAAGATTGCCGGAAATAGTGACACTGAGGTACTTGCATAAGTTCACAGGATTAAACTGCCCAGCATGACCCAGCATCATGGCCACAGAAGAAAGCATTACTGGTGCCTGTGAAATAAAATATTCTCAGTTATTGCAAGTTTTAACACTTGAATACCTATCCTTTTCAATGGCCTGCCATTGGTTCGGAGCCTAAAATGTCTTTTCTCTTTCCTGTTATTTGTGTATTGCATTGGCATGATTGATTCCCTTTGCATTTTGTTATTACCAAGCAGACATCTGGTGCTCTGGCAGTTATTTTTGTAAGCATCGCTATATCTCGTCCAACACTTCCTAAACTTCTTTGCCTCACATCAGGGTGGCTTCAGTGACAAACGTCATGTTGCACTAAATATAGTAGTTCAGTTTTCATCTCCACAGAGGCGATCACGTTGAATATCATTAAAAATTTCTTGGCAAGAAACTGGGCAGGCGGTAATGTAATGAACTGAATCTGTGGCAGCGTATAAAGTCGGGCTTTGTTGTTTTGTGGTTGCAGCGCTTTGGGTGCCACAGTTAACTACATGGTGTGGAGCATGCTCATAAAGTTAATACAATTGCTAAAAAGGATTTATGTATTTTCAGGGAGGTAAAAATGTTCAACACTGTCTGCACTCACTGCACAGGGTCACCTCCTTCCTTATCAGCATGTCTCATGCAGTTATGTGATTTATTTTTAGTTACTGGGAATAATTTGGTTCAAGAGTGATATTGTAGCCATTCCAAATGCAAATTTAACAGTATGTACTTTTCGTGAGAGTAGAAAAGGTTTGTGGCTAGGACCAACATGAGGCGAATTAGAGGAAAATTCAAGGTTTTAAAACACACAGCGAAGCGGTGTAAATCGTCATCACCTGCTTGAAATGTACATTGTCACAAAGCAGGCACGCATTTGATGTGAACTGCTATAAACGTTTCATTTTCACGACTTCACCAATTTGTTAGATGGCGACCGTGCTTTCCCATAACAATTAGCCCTTTGCAGGCACAATCTGCAGCATAACAATTCTGGGGCATGCTCACGAGAGTTTTTCCTAATCACAGCAGTGGTTTCTCGGCACACTCAAATTCACAAGCTGCCACTGCTTACCTCATGATTTCCAATGATGATTGATGCTGTCACATTCAGCATTTAATCATAACACTGCAAGGCTTTGAGGCCACTGTCACTTGGCCACAGTATGTTGTACTGCAGGTGTCATCTGCAAATCCTTGCGATTAGTGATGGAACCGAATTCTCCTAATTGTTTATAGTATTTAAACCACTCGGTAAGGTGTCATGCACTGACCCACAGCTGACACAGGCTATGTGCCATTTTTTCTTAGACAGCTATTACTGGTCAACTGGCCGTTAGTATTAGGGCTCCCATGTATGCTCAAACTTAAGGTCTTGCTAACAAAGTTGGTCACTCTATTCGTCTCTATCATAAGCTGACTTGTCAGCTGCACCGTTTCACTGAGCAACTCTATGCTTCGCTGGTGGCAGTGTGCTTGGCACACTATCTCTGGGAAGTCTTTGGTACCAAGACACAATCTTTTCGAGCAACCTTCTAAAAAGCGAACTGCCGACCTTGAGGTAAAAAGTTAAAAATCTTGGAAGTTCTGATGAAAATCTTCTTTTGGAACCTCCATCACCTGGCCTTGTTTGTGCTTATTCTTTCGAGAGATTTCCTGCATGCTTTGCTTTGCAGTAATTAGAACTGTGACAATTGCTAAGGAAGTGGCTAGTTGGTCTGCAAATTGGCATCGTGTCTTGTTTGTGACGAAATGAGCGCTTGTGTATGCACATGGCTGATGGCTGCATGGCCAATGATGCATTCTGTCATATCTTAATGCAAGGTGGTTTTTGCTTTATTTCTTTCTTAAACGTGTTTGTCTTTATATTTCTTCCTTGGATCTCTATTGTGCAAACATTGTCATTTGTCAAGTTGGTTGTTATTGTGTTGTTTAATGTTAAGGTGGTCCTCTTCGCTGGTGGAGTGCTAATGATATGCCTGCAGACTGGCGTAATTGAATATTGCTTGGTCATGCCCACTCACTGCTGTCTTAATTTTGACTAATTTTTCGAAAGCGTAAATTAAAAACCTGGAACAGACAGCCACATTTTGATGTGTAGGGAAAGCAAGATAAAAATCAGTGACCCTGATAAGAATGGCCCACTAATGATACAGGATGGAAATAGTGTTTTCCTTGGCATGCAGTGGAGAATGGCATTCTTTTCATTTCAGTTTATGAGATTTGGCAGCATCAGAAATTTACCATGCCCATTTCATTCAGGCTATTTAGCATTTAAGCGACTACCTTGTAGATGGAATGTGCAGTGCACTCTCTGAAACAGGACATTAGTCGGTATTTTGAGGACGATTACAGCCTGAGGCTTGTACAGTCTGCACATGTGGCAGTGATGCTACCGCTGCTACATTCCCTCAAAATTTGGGGAGTCTGCACCCAACCTGTGTCAACGGGTGTGCTCCAACTTTCAGAAACGAAACTACTCGAGGTTCTCCCGTTGAAAATGACATCGCGATGCACGCAACCCTGCGTAAGACGCAACCCGAGCCAAGCCAAGCCAAACTGGACCATATGTCCTGGATGGTTGGGACACAGTGATTGTTTAATTTTTTGGAGTATTTAGAAACCAGGAAATCGTCCGAAAAAAGATTCATGACTATTCATTTTGTCCAAGTAATTGGAAATAGCTTCAATTCTTCCTAGAGTACACTTATCGAGCATTTAGATGCACGCTCAGGCTGTTAAAATACATTAAGGGCCTGCCAACGTTCATTTGCAAATATGCATTGCATGACGAGCGCCGACGATACCAGTAAAGCGGGGAATAGGTTGCATATTTATTGCAAGGAGCATGTGGAAACGATGACGCAGAAGGTAAAGGATGCGGCAGAATAGAGGAATACTTGTTTGGACTTCCATGATGCGTGTATGCACTTGGAACACTGCGCCACTGTATGAAAATCTCCGTGGAGCTACACGTAGCACTTGCTGCCACTCGAGACCAATCGTTCCTAGTTGAGTGCAGCACATAGCCTACACAGCTGACGCTGTTCCTACTGGGGCGCTTTTGTACGCACGTGTTTCTCATAAAAAAGTGTTCTTTCTTGATGTCCACTCTGTTCCTGATCGCACACGGGTGCGGCGATGGCGAACTGCTTTCGTTCGTGCAGGCACCGCGTCTGTGCGGCGAACTTAGCCCATTCGCACAAAAAGGCAGCGTGCGTGAGTGATAAAAAACGTGGAGCACGCCGGCAACTACACCACATGCAGTAACAAGCTGTTAGCTGAAGATGCTTAAAATAGAGTGATTAAGTCTTACTGGCGTGCTTGCCGCATTTCCGGTGCTTATCCATTAGACATTGCCTCACTCCACGGTGATAGCAGCCCCTTCGAACTTTTTTTATTCTCCTTCACCCCATAGTACTTTTACATTGCGGCAAAGGCGACTTTGGGACATTACTGTGACACCGAACAATTCTTGAAAGCGTTCGTTTAAGCCTATGAGGTGATAGGCGTAGGAAAGGTAGGGACTTTAAGGAATGCTGTTTCTTACCTGGAATGTCGGCTGAAAGCCCAAAAAATTGAACGCCGAAGAGTTTCAGCGTCAAAAATTTCAGGTGTCTTATGCATAGATGTTGATAGGGCTTGTGATGCTGTCGTAAAATCGTCTTAATTTTCAACTAGGTCTGAAAAATCTGGCTTCTGAAAAATCGACGGTCAACTGATCTTCAGTTACGTTATAAATGAAGTGTTATGGTTCTAAATTTTGAAATTGACTTTGTCTAATCGGTCATATTTTTTTTTTCCTTTTTACTCTATTATGCTTGAATAACGTGCAGCATGTTGTAATTTCATCATTTGTATGTCATGAACACAGTATTCATAAGACGTCAGGAAGGGATGGATCACAGAAGTTGTGCCGGGCCGACGTTTCGACAAGCGGACTTGTTGTTCTTAAGGCGAGAACAGAACGGTTTTGTTCCGAGTAACACAAAACCGCTTGTCGGAACGTCTGTTCGACAGAACCCCTGTTTATAGATTTCTTCGTAAACACAATAGGGGTCTTGAAATTGACTCTAGCAATGTCTGCTCCGAAAGGCAGTTTTGCTGCTCCAAAACCCATTTTTATTTGCTCCAAAAGCTGCTCCAAAGCAGCCTAAGCCAATAGTATCACTGATGCGGATACTATCTTATATTAGATCTGTGCCAAATTTTTTGCCCTGTGTCTGTTTTTCCAGCAAGTTCGAGACCTTGCATTTAGGAGTGTTTGAAGGTGATTTATAATGTGCTCTACACCTTCCTCTCTTCTTTGTTGACAGATGTCGCAAGGCCTGGTCGATCATTCCGACATTGATGCGTTCGAGGCAACACAGTCACGCGACTGTGAACCTTCACCGCCGCAGCCTCTGCACCATGGCTCCAAGACCAACTTCTTCAGCCCGACGGGCAGCGGCTTCTTGCCAGGTGATGCGGCAGCCTTGCAGCACCCGGTGCCCCCAAGCAGCCTCGGTGGTGCCCCTGCAAACAGCATCCCGCTGCAGCCTCTGCGCTGGCCGCAGAGCCCGTGTCGCACGCCTCCGCGCAGCCTCACCAGTCCAACGGTAGGCTCGCCGCTGCGTCGTCCGCCCTTGCCGTCGCCTGGTGCTGCACCACGCCGAGTGGTCGGTGGTGGCACGAGCCCATCTGGCCGCCGCTTTGTCTCTGAAAGTGAGCTGGACCAGGCGAATGGCAACTACCCGCCTTGTGCACCACCAGTGTCAACAGACATCACCGCGAACCGAACAATGCTGGGATGGGAGGCAAGGCAGCCACCGCCCCGGCCCGGATCACGCGGGGACGTCAGGGCAACACCGACACCCGCAGGCAGCAGTGTGTCGGCGCGCCGGCTCAGTGGGGGTGGCGGGGGCACCCCGCCACAAGGTAGTGGCAGCAAGGGATCGGTGCTCGAAGGAACCCACTACTCAGGGCGTGGTGCCGCACCACGCCGCCCCATGTCGTTCGTGAAGGCGCTGGAGATGACGGACTCCATTGAGAAGGGCTCGTCGGGGTCGCGGCCGCAGCGCAATGCCGATGGCACAGCGTCTGCATCTGGCGAGCGGCGCTCAGTGTACGACATGAACTACGAGATTTCAGTCTAGCCGGCCTGTGTTATATATGTTTCTCAGTGTGCCTGCCGTAGTCGTGAGTGCAGGCAGAGTGTTTGCAGCTCTCTTGAGGCCTTCGCTGCCATCAGGATACTGCAGATTGAGGGAGAAAGCAAAGTTCTTTGGTGTGCTGGCTGTTGTGCTCAAAGTTCGTTTTGGGGGCCCCCACACTACGTTTGGTTTGTTCCCAGCCTGTGTGGGCACATTCCCAATTTCTCTTACTATCGACACATTGTCAAGCACCCAAGGATGGCATTTCCATTGTCGAAAGGCGGCATTGAAAATAAGGGCATACAGTGAACTGCTGCCGAAGCTCAGTTCTTCTCACAAGCAAAGATTTTGCCGAGGGTGTTGGGTCCCTATGTGATGCTGGTCAGCTTCGGTGCCCTCTGCTGCACAGAAACATTGGAGATGTTATATATATGTGCAGCTCTGGACACACACTTGTTTTTTTGTTGGTTGCTATAGTCTGTGTTTGTTGTTCACTGTGTTTGCCGAGGCACACCTTTGGAGAGAGTCAGCATTTGTGTGCCATTGCGTCCTCTGCGTTCTCGTTGCCGTAGTAGCGCTCGCCCACCCTTCCTGCTTTATCTCATGCAACTTTGAAAAACAAATTCTCCTCCCACCTCCTTTGCTGTATTGTTTTCCTCTGCTGATTTGGATTGTTATTTATTAATGTAGGACTGTTATTTATTAACATTCCCGTGTCTAGTATGCAGAGCAGCAGAACAAGCCACCTCTTTCCAGAGCCTCGCTTTTTTTCCCCACAGGTGTGAAGCGTACTGTTAGGCTTGGCAAGTGTACAGCCGACGTGTCTTCAAAGGAACAAGCTGCTTTACTTGTTGGATAGATGGGTATTTTGCATTGCTTGTGTGGGTCACTTTTGAATGCTCACTCACTTCTTGACGGCTGTATTTAAAAGCGCGACTTTGTACATAAGTGTGAATATGTCACAGGTCTTGGAGAGACCTCCCTGGTGCACCGGCAACCTTGAGTGCAGTGTTTGGCTCAGCCCTGCCATTTTTCCCACTCGTTTTTCCTCCTCTTTTTCTATTTCTCTCTACCGTTTTAATTGATTAGAAAAGTAGTGTTGCAAAAAAAAAAAGCAAGAGAAGGGAGAGAGGCCTAAGTGTTCTTTGTGAGGCCTGTGATCTAGTATTATCATTTATTCGTCAAAGTGCCAATTCGAAGAGCAGTAGGAAATCTGTTGGTTGCACTGCAAGCGTGTGAGGATGACGTTCAGCATAACTTCAAGTAGTGTGTAGTCTGGGCCCAATAACATTCACTGTTTTTTTTTTTTTTTCGCATTTTCTTTCACTCCTGTTGGTCTTTTCTTTTTCACCTGTAAATGTTGTGATTAGTGTGAAGTTCATTTTAACAGTTGATTTGTCTTTCTTATATTCTTTCTTTCATCTACTGCACAAGGCAATTGTTTGTGCATGAAAAGAATGTATGCACCACATCACCACACACAATGAGTTTGGCTGTAATGAAGCACTCATACTTAAAGTAATATAGATTTACAAACCAGCAGAGAGAGAGCCCTTGCTGGCAGGGTTTTTGTTTGTTTGTTTCGTTTTTTTTAACATAATGTGTGTTTGTGCACACTGACTCTTGGCTGCTGCTGACATTTGAAAGGTGAAGATGCTTGCGTAATTTTTATCTTGGTTTGTTGAATAAATGGGTTCAGTTGGCTGATGTGAAGCCTTGCCAAGTGTGTGTTTCGCAGCGGTGAGAATCCGACCTGTGGTGGCTCAAACAATTTATTAGGGCTAGTTTTAAACTGGACAGCAAGGATGCAGGTGGCATTCATGGCCCTTGTACATAGGCAGTTCCAAGCAGAGCATTTGTCAAAGATTCACGTCTTGTTTTAGCTCATGCACGTTTAACACCGTATTTTCAGTCAGATGCTTCAAAGAAGAGACACAAAAAAACAGTATATTATTATGAACTGAATTTGTGGTTTTCACAGCTGCAGTGCAATGAAAATCAGCTTTCAAATAAAGCTTGCAAGAAAAGCTTTTCTTGTTCTCTGACTGTGTGTGTGGATGGTTGGAAATTAGTTCCATGCTCAAAATTCAGGCACCACTTGGGTATTCGAATCCCGGCTGTGGCGGCTGCATTTCCGATGGAGGCGGAAATGTTGTAGGCCCGTGTACTCAGATTTGGGTGCACATTAAAGAACCCCAGGTGGTCAAAATTTCCGGAGCCCTCCACTACGGCGTCTCTCATAATCATATAGTGGTTTTGGGATGTTAAACCCCACAAATCAATCAATCAATCAATCAATCAACCGCTTGGGTAACTATTGTTGCTGAAGGTGGATTTTGAACTCTAAAATTGCTCTCTTCACCTCTTCACTTCGATCATAAGCACCACTGTGTCTTACTTCCAGTGGCTTTCTTGAATCAACTAAAATCTGGAAGACCATTGTGCCTTCACACATCATCTTGGCACAACACTTCAGTGGCATCAGTGTTTCTATAGATGGGAGCACGCCTAAGTGGTAGGTGTTCTCAGTAATTTGTTTGAACTGCCATGGCGTGCCTCGCTAGCATGACAAGTAGTGGCTCTGGGACTTTAAAATGCAAAAAAGAAAGTGCCTGTTCACGCTGCGCCCGCTTATAAAATGTCATCTGGGTACCATTGCGCCGTCATCGGATGCCACAACAACCAGCGCAAGAGGAAGAGATTACTGAACACTGCCTGTGAAGTTCACAGCGCATCACGGGAATCGTGCACCGGTTCGATGTTTTCCCTTTCACCAATTTCCGTCCGCAACAAATAGGCCTAGCTTCGTCGCCAACTGATAAATGCCGTGAATAGAAAAGACTACGAGCCTAGTAAATATGTACGAGTAAGTAGACTTACTGCGTGTATGTATTCAAGTGTGACGCCAACTGCCGCGCTTAGAAAAAAGTCTAGGCACCACTGCACCGTCTTCGGATGCGAAAACAACTAACGCAAGAGTAAGATATTACTCGGCACTGTGTGAGGAGAACAACACGATGCGGCAATCGTGCCGGTGCGGCGTTTTGCGATTGCCCAGATTTCCATCCGCAACGAAAAACGCCGAGCTCCGCCGTCAGTGGATATAATCTATAAATCGGCAGGAAATACTACGAGCCCAGTCTGTTCCGCTTTACAGCAGCGATTTTCGCGCAGTATGCCTGTATACAGAATGCGGTATCAAATCATTGCCGTACTCTTTGGCATGCCAATAATAGGATATATTACGACTCACGCGTAGATGCACTCACAGTGCACGTTTAGTACAATTGTAACGGCGCACTATATCGCGATCCAAAGAGACGTGAACGGCGCGGAACTCGTGGTTTTAGTTGAACTGAGACATGCCTTAACTGTCACTAGGCGACTCTGTGCTTTCGGCCGGCGTCACAGTAGTATTTTACTATCTTGTTCTGACTGACACTTTAGCGCCGCGTGTGTGTTCCGAGTGCCGATAACGATAGTTATAGCGCGAGAACAAAACGACGACACAGAGACAAGGACACGAAAAACGCCATGACTGGCAAACAATAAACACGTGTGGTGCATGAGCGCAGGTTTGAGCGAGATTCTAGCACTAAGTTGACGCCGGCTTATAGCACAAATTCTGCCTTGTCGCAGCCAAGGCTCGCAGCAGTTCCACTGAATCGAAAGCGACGCTTTCCGCTGTTCGCGTTTATTTCAATCGCGAGCCTGATGAAGTTGCTTTCGCAGTCTGCAATGCACTTGCTGTAGACATTCCGGGCTGTCGACGAAGGCATCCTCGACGTTTCACGCGAAATCAGCCCAAAGTTCCAGTAGAGGAAGAGCGCGAAACGTATACACCCGTACTCGGGTTGTGAAGTTTCGCGTTTCATTTGCGGAGCGTCTTTCCCGCGTGGCAGTGCAGTGCATGGAGTTTCATAGGTTTCATTCAATGGTGCAGGGTGTTGCTTCGCCGCGCTTGCAACAGAAGTTTCCAAGTTAGCGACGCCTTCCCTTTTCTTCCTCGCTTATGTTCCTGAAGCGCCCCTTGAAGGTTCGAAACTTTCATAAAAAACCAAATGTTTGGGTTCAGTTGCTACGGTGAATACATGTAAATGAAACAAAAAGGGGAGGAAATGAGTCCTAGAATAAACGGTTACCTATATGAACATGAATGGCACAACAGAAGAGCAAGCGGGATGTGCGTTACTCAACTGGCAATGTTCACCATCAACGCCTCTTAGAAAAACTATGCCTGGAACGTGGCTCTCTCTTCAATTGAGAGCTTGCTGCCAGCACAAAATCTTGGAGGCCATGCCTCCTACCGCGTGTTGCGACCGTCCGCCGCGTGAGACCGCTTGCCTCCGTACCGCTTTGTCACGTGATGTTACCGTCGCTTTGTCACGTGACATCACAGCTGCTCGGAGGCAACTGTGAGAGCATTGCTGTGTTCGCAGGGGCCGACCGCCACAGGCGTTCGCCTTCGTACCGAAGAGGGAGGGTAAAATCCGAGAGCAGGGTGGCACGATCGCGGCTCACGTTACAGGCATAATTTTCTAGGAGGCGTTGTCACTATAGTCTTGGCAACACATTAGAAGCCCGGTGGTCTAGTGGCTAAGGTACTCGGCTGCTGACCCGCAGGTCGCGGGTTCAAATCCCGGCTGCGGCGGCTGCATTTCCGATGGAGGCGGAAATGTCGTAGGCCCGTGTGCTCAGATTCGGGTGCACGTTAAAGAACCCCAGGTGGTCAAAATTTCCGGAGCCCTCCACTACGGCGTCTCTCATAATCATATGGTGGTTTTGGGACGTTAAACCCCACAAATCAATCAATCAACCATTAAAAGCCATGGCCCTCACGCTCCCTTCCTTTTTCCCAAGATGAAACTTCCCCTGATGCGTTGGATTTCCCGCAATGCATGTCAAGAAAGCAACCGAAAAAGTTGAGGCCCTTATCACCCATGATAAGGCTCAACTTTTGTCTGACGTCACACCATGCAACGAAGGTTATACTGTACGTTTCTATTAGTCTCCCGAACTGAAGCTTCGCCTGATGCGTTAGCTTTCCAGCAATACATGTAAAAAAAGCCGAGAAAGTTGAGGCCCTTATCACACCTGATAAGGCTCGATTTTTGTCTCACGTCACCCGGTGTAACGAAGATTATGCTGTACATTTATTTGAATCTCCCGAGCTGAAGCTTTCCCTGATGCACTGGCTTTCCCGCAATGCATGTCAAAAAAAGCAACCGAAAAACTTTAGGCCTTATCTCTACTGATAAGGCTCAACTTTTGTCTGACGTCACACCATGTAACGACGGTTATGCAGTATGTTTATATAAGAGTCCCTCGAGTTGAAGCTTCCTCTGTTGCGTCGGCTTTCCCGCAATCATAGTGAAAAAGCAGTCGAAAAACTTGAGGCCCTTGTCGCCGCTGATAAAGCTCAACTTTTGTCTGACGTCACACCGTGCAACGAAGGTTGTACTGTACCTTTATATTAGAGTCTCCCGAGCTGAAGCTTCGCCTGATGCGTTAGCTTTTCTGCATTACATGTAAAAAACGCAGCCGAGAAAGTTGAGGCCCTTATCACACCTGATAAGGCTCAACTTTTGCCTCACGTCACACGGTGCAACAAAGATTATGCTGTACATTTATGTTAATCTCCCGAGCTGAAGCTTCCCTTGATGTGTTGGCTTTCCCACAATGCATGTAAAAAACAGCCAAAAAACACGAGGCCTTATCACCCGTGATAAGGCTCAACTTTTATCTGACGTCACACCGTGTAACGAAGGTTATACAGTATGTTTATATTAGAGTACCCCGAGCTGAAGTTTCCCCTGATGCGTTGGCTTTCCCACAATGAATGTCAAAAAGCAGCCGAAAAAAATTGAGGACTCATCACCCCTGATAAGGCTAAACTTTTGTCTGATGTCACACCATGCAACGAAGGTTATACTGTACGTTTATATTAGAGTCTCCCGAGCTGAAGCTTCGCCTGATGCGTCAGCTTTTCTGCAATACATGTAAAAAAACAGCCGAGAAAGTTGAGACCCTTATCACACCTGATAAGGCTCGACTTTTGTCTCATGTCACACGGTGCAACGAAGGTTATACTGTACGTTTATATTAGTCTCCCGAGTTGAAGCTTCCCTTGATACATAGGCTTTCCCACAATGCGTGTCAAAAAGCAGCCGAAAACGTTGATGCCCTTATCACCGCTGATAAGGCTCAACTTTTGTCTGACGTCACACCATGCAACGAAGGTTATACTATACGTTTCTAGTAGTCTCTCCCGAGCTGAAGCTCCCCCTGTTGCGGTGGATTTCTTGCAAAGCATGTAAAAAAAAGCAGCCGAAAAAGTTGAGGCCCTGATCACCCCTGATAAGGGTCTACTTTTGTTTGAAGTCACACCTTGATGTAATAGATCTATTATTGCATATTTTTGTTTCGGATATGTCAGAAACGGCAAAATAATCTGATAACGTCAAACAAAAGTTGAGCCTTATCATGGGTGACAAGGGACTCAACTTTTTCGACTGCTTTCTTCACATGAATCGCGGGAAAGCAAACTCATCAGGGGAAGCTTCATCTCTGTAGACCCCAATATAAACGCACAGTATACCCTTCGTTGCAAGTTGTGACGTCACACAAAAGTTGAGCCTTATCAGGGGCGATAAGAGCCCCAACATTTTTGACTGCTTTTGAACATGCATTGCGAGAAAGCAAACGCATCAGGGGAAGCTTCAGCTAGGGATGCTCCTACGCGCACAGGAGGTCCGTCTTTGCACGGTGTGACGTCGCACTAAAGTTGAGCCGCTATTAGACAGTTTCTTACAATAATTTTCACGCTTATTATTCACCTCCAGCCTGCAATTTATAACCTCAGGTATCTCCTGCATATTTGCCTGCTCTGTATTGCCATTTTTCTAACTCGACTAATAAAGAGTGATTGATGGCTTGATTTAGTTACACTACTCGAAAACCAGACTGTTAGCGGAGCTTCTATTTAATTCGATGGCGTAGAAGCGGCCTCGATGATTAAATGTGTCTGTCCATCCATTCATATCTCTGCCACGTAACACAAATCGCGCTAAACAAACATATATATCAAATAAAATAAAACATGTAGGCTGTTGAGTATCGAAACTACTGGCTCACGCTCCAAAGTCCAGTGCCTTACCCACTGGGCCCAGGCGAGCACAGCATCACTATCTCTGAACTTTGTGAATGCACCATGAATAAATTCGCGTATCAAATAAAGAAAGGTGTATCCCTCAACCTTATTAATGCGCGAAAGATAAATAGGCGTATAAAATAAAGAAAAACTTCGAGGCTGTGCTGAGTTTCGAACCCACAGTGCCACACTTCAATGTCGGGTGTATTGGCCACTGGGATAAAAAAGCACAGTTGCAGAAGTTCGGCTGACCTTCTTTCAGTGAAGATATTTTACCGTGTGAGTCATTTTTCTGCCACAGATTTCTGGTTCAGTAGGTAGCCTAATGGCTGAAGTCCTAGCTTGAATAACCTACCTGCCTCTCTCCTTCGTTTATCTCTCTCTTTCTTCCGCATTAAGAAAATAACCAGATTGCGTAGGCGAAATTAGTCTAGTTGAAGAAAAATTTGTCCCGGTCCGGGAACCAGAACGAATTTTCCTGAAGGTCTTTGTTCCGAGAAATTGTTGCGGATTTCCTCGTGGGCTCATGCTAAGAATGTGTGGCTGTCATTTTTTGTTGATAAGTCTTGGCTACCTTGCGGGATTCGGCAGAACTTTCTCGCTGTAACAAGGCTCACCGTGATAGCCGCACCGATCAAGAAAGTAGCACCCTTGGGTAGCTTCGTAGCGTACTGTTCCACGTGAACATGTGGCAATGAAGTTTCAAATGCCCAAGCCATCGCTAAATACAAATGCTTCAAATCAGAGTCGTGTGTTACCTGTGTGATGAGTACCCAGAGTTAGGAGGAGGAGGAGGAGGAGGAATAAACGTTTATTTTTCAAAACGGTGTAGGTTCCGCGTCCACCTTAGGTGGGAGGTGTCCTCATTCCAGGAACCCTCTGGCCTTCGCTGCCTCCTTGGCCCTGGCGACGAGACATCGTTGTTGGTCCAGGTCCTCCAAAGCGAGCTTGGACTCCCACGTTTCGAGAAGGTGTTAGTTTTTTTTTTTACCGGCGTCGCAGGTGTTCGGCGGAGGTGATAGATCTGTATTTGTATTGCATGGACACTCGAGGATCAGTTAGGCTCATTAGAAACATCTTCCTTTTCTGTCACAGAATTGCTCGTCGTGGAGCTCGCGCGAACAGACGATTCTTTAATGGCACAAGGGTGCAAGAATAATTAAAACAGCAACAAACATGTCATAATCCTTCAAACATATGTGTTTTGAACAAAAAAAAAACAATAAATGTAATACAATGGGCCATGGAACAATAAGATCGCGACCTCATCAAATGACCTTGATCTGGGCACAAACATTCGCCTATTCGGTTTTTCATTTTACGAGCACACTTACCGCGGGTTTTCCTCATATACACCTTGGAATGCCATTGCGATATTTTATTATAGAACCGTCGCTAATGGAAACCTTGTGGCGAACACAGAATCGTCGCTCAATTTAGTTGGCTGCATATATCTCAATTTGCTTGTGGAATTTATGACACGAACAAAGCCTCCACGACCGTCCTTAATATCATCGTGAATAAAACACAACGTGATTCAAGCACACAGTTCAAACTTACACAACGTGACTCGTACTGTTGCTCAACTTTAACTTCCTTTACTTTTGCCGCAAGTAGAGTGGTGTTTCGGTATATTTCGTGGTATCACTGCTCACATCATGTCGCTAACACGGCTGCGACGACTAGACTTATCGAATATGACATGATGCGTCTGCAGAATCGTAGCTCTATCACTTCCAACAAGGTGTCAGCCAAAGCCCGCATCAGATCACGTGCCTTCGAGGACTGACAGTAGGGACATCGGCTGACGCTTTGCAAAGGAGACGACGCAGAAACGAGGTAAATAAGACACTTGTTTTGCCTCTTTTACGAGTACTGTACAAGCAGCTTCTAACGTGCTCCAGTCCGGTTGCAAGCGGTACCACTGTCAGCGCAGTGCTTCATCACAGTTAATCCTTTTCTGAGGCCTGCGATTCCAAATGTGTGCGTTCACTTCACGCATTCAGGGAATGTGCAGCAAGGGCATAGAGTATATCTTAACGATGCTTGCGAAGCGGCAGTATGAGATGGTCCCACGTCGATCTGTGAGCAAAAAGTAGTGAAGAACAACTGACATCACTGTATAGAAGCAGAGCATATATATACTGTTAAAACACAGGAAGAATAAAACCACAAGCACGCCACGTGGCTTACCGCGAACTGCGGTTGAAGAGATGGACGCGAGTTCCTTGAAATGTTTCCTACTGGGCTCGGTCTTTACCGAAGCGTGACTTATTCTGTGCGGTAACGTACATACACTTCAGGCTGGATACAGACTAGATGTAATGCCTTCGCATGAGTGTCCATAAATGCTGTATTCTTTTCTGTTCGACGCGAGAAATGGTTCGTGACAGGTCCGCGTAAACAGGAGTGCAAATGGGTGTTTCAGGGCAAGAACCACGGCCTTCCACTGAAGTCCACCAGTCCACCATAGTCCAGCATCCGCTTCCAGCAAGCTCATGATGACCACCGTGACCACCTCGTGATTTCCTTCACTGTTGCTCTGACTTCCGGCAGTCAGGACGTCCCGACCCAGGAAGCTGTTCACCAGGTCCAGATCAAGAATGAAGAAGCAGAACGTAAAACTACAAGCAAGATCTCTTACTGAGGTAAGTATACGCGAGTGCATCACAGTTTTATTTGAGCGAGAAATTGTTGATACAGTTGTTTCACGTATTTGCTATTGCATATTTCTTGAGCTCTCAGAATCGTTCGTCACCCTGTCAAATGGCCCTCAAAACTTTTTACAGCGAGAACTATTATGAGATCAAAACTCGGGTCACGCGCGGCGCCGTAGTCGTCCGCCACCGCCGCCGGTGTCCGTAACCACATCGTGTGAAATTAAAAAGAAAGACTTAGTCAACGACACAGTGGGGCGCGAACCCGGGTCCGTTAGGCGCCAGCCCAGCATTTTACCACTGAGCCACGCTGATGCTTTTTTTCATGGTATTTTTTATGGTATTTAATAATGTATTTGCGTAATAAAGACAAAATCAAGCAAACAAAAAAGTACAATCAAATGGCGAAAATAAGCGCCCAAGCGTTACTCATGGCTAACACTCAATGGCTAACACAGCGTGAGTTCTCCACATCGAGAATTCTTCACATCGTGTTATGCAAACAAGAAAGGGGTGAGGTCAAACAGCTTTCTAAGATGGAGTACCAGTCCGGTCTAAAGTCTAGCTCGTCGTAAATGTTTTGATATGTATAGCCATTTGAATGAAGTGTGTGCTTGAAGAGGTGGTGGGCTCTGCATTGCGGTTAGCTGCAAGGATGCCATACTGTTTTGGGATGTCCTTCAGTGAGCACTAAAAAATTGGCAGCATATCCACGGAGTGAATGATGGAGTGGGGCGAAGCATTCGTCCGTCCACTCTTTCTTGCTTTCATCCGTCCATGCGTCCGTCTGTGTGACCGTCCATGCGTCCATCCGCTCGTCCGTGCGTGCGTCTGTTCGTGCGTCCGTCCCTGCATTCGTCCATGCATGCGCCCCTGCGTCCGTTCATGCGTCCATCCATGCATCTGTCTGTGTGTCCGTTCGTCCATCTATTCAACACTCCAAGTACCACCATCTCGCATCTTTTCATCATGTATTCCCCATATAGAAGCACCGCCATCCAGCGGACATTCCAAGGATTAAACGAGAGGTAGCACACGCACACTTTCTTACGGCTTGCGTTTCGGGTCTACTTCCCACTTTTAACCACCTCGAGTTCATGGTATATACTAGTTCATTGTATTCATGGCACTGCGGCTCAACGCTCGCTAAACCTTTCTAAAACTAAGGAGGTTACACCCAGCGAGTACTACGTAGCAACCCTTTCTTGTCAGGTAGTGCTGAATGTACATGCCAATGGTTGCTAATGGGGGTTGCAGCGTGCGCGTTAACTAAAAGCCAAATGCTTCTGTCCATCATTCCCCATTAGCAGCCTTGGGCATGTGCATTGAGCACTATTTTTATTGTTCAACAACACAAAGAAGAAATCTCCCACCGGCACCACCTTGGAGGTCAAAATGTTATGCTTGTTACATACTACAACGGCTATGAGGGACGAACGGGTGCCGCTATACACCTTTTCACAGGAAGGAAAAAAAAAACATCGCCATGATGGGCTGTGCGCGGGAGTACAAAGGCTAAGGGTGCAGCGTTGCCAGTGCATTTTCGAGGGGACGCGCCAATTTGCACAGCACAAGGAGGGCTATGGCGGCGCCCAGGGAGGCGTTTATGAAAAGGTGAATAAGGAGCTTCGCCCCTAATAAGCCTGTAGACAGTTGGCTATAGCTAACCCTATCCAATCCGAAGCCTGTACTTCCCATAATTCCCATGGCGGTACATGATGGCAGCGCTAGATTACCCTCTAGGTATTATTGTATGAAACTCCATGCCCGCAGTGCACCACCCACTTGCCAAAACGCCAGAGAGTGAAACAGGAAAAAATAAAGGTCTATTAGGATGGATGTATGGATGGGTTGATGCGACTGCACCCTTTAGATCGGGCGGTGGCTAACGCCACCTAGCCGTAATACTTAGTGAACCAACAACTAGAGTTATCTTCTTTTTTTTCTTTAAATAGTAAAGTTGAGGACAGTACTTTGCAGTGAAGGGTTTAATTTTCACTCGCGCTTTGACTTTAGCCACCAATCAGATAACCTCCTTCTAGTTAATTCTACCCGCTTAAAGTCTATTTTGCCCTCCCTGTCCCTAAACCCCATTGCTTTGAAAAACTCTGTGCCATCATCGTGCACTATAGCATGAAGCCCTTTACAGTGAGCACGACGAATGCGCCCTCTATGGGCTCTCTAGGCATCGCGTTGCAGAATCTCAAGTACGCTACGCCTATCAGAAAATATTTCAGTCAATGCTTGCTTGATGAATGCTTGGTTGCCGAATGAAGCACCTAATTTTATTAGTGAGTGTGATATACGTGGAACGGAAAGGTATCCTTGGGTGTCAATAAAGCAGGTTTTGGTAGTCGAAACCAAAGCCACAAGAAATCCCTCTTAATATGGCCACCCGCCACGAGCACGGTTCCGCAACGAGACGCAGCGACCCGCAATACGTGTGTCGGTGGCTAGTTCAGTCAACGCGCGTAAAGCACTAAGGGGGCAAAAGAACTTCGTAATGTCGACTAGGGTACGAGCTGTTCGCCTGGTCTCCATGACCGACGAAGCAGAGCAGGCGCCCGGGCCGCCGGAGCAGGAGACGGAGCTCTTCGAGGTCGAGGTACTCCCCGCAGAACCTTGCACTTCCCACCAGCAGTCGTCACCCCCGCCAAGGTTTCCTTCCCGCTTCTGTTTTGCGAAATCCGACTCGAGCCAGGGCTCGATTGTGACGAACATATACTGTCAAGTGCCGGAAACTAGGCAGGTCGCGGTAACTGGAAGCGGCCGTGAAGTCCTTGGGACGCGTCTGGAGTGGAAGCTCCAGCCGGACGGCCACCTCGAGGTACGCGTTGGCCCGGCTTTGACCGAAGAAGAAGAGGCCAAGCGAGCTAAGGCTGCCAAGCAGGCGTCGACCTCTGGTCAGAAGGCACCGTTGGGTCAGCAGGACGTTACCAAAAAGGCCGACATCGTCGAAACGAAGGCGCCGTTGGGCCAGCAGGACGTGGCCAAAAAGGCCGACGTCGTCGAAGCGAAGGCGTCGTCTGATCAGCGGGACGCGAGCAAGAAGGCTGTCGAAGAGAAAAAGAATAGTACGCCGGCCCCCACGACGCCTGTAGCCGGTGCCTCGACCTCTGTGACACCTTCAGAAGGATGCGGGAGCAAAACAGAACCCAAGAAGCCTGAGAAGACGTGGTCGTTCAGACTCGGACCTCGTGCGCCAGTGAGCTTCGAGGTGACGTTAGGTGTGAAGAAGACACCCTCAACGCGTCAGCCCAGTGCCATTTCGGTGCGTCTTGTCGATATACCACCGGCAGGACCTGAACGAAGTGCGTTCGTTCCCCGACGCCCGTCGCTACCTGCGTACGTTGTGAGGCGACGTATCAGCGTTCCGGACTACGCCGCCAAACAGGACGAAACGCCTACGCTGCAGCCGTGCGTCGAGTGCGTGGAGGAACTCGCGCGACGCTTGGCCGAATCGGGAGGTCCGTGCCGTATTAACGTTGTCACCCGCTCAGCCGCGGTCAATGCGACTGAAAACGTGGCCAGCGTCTACGTCGACGTTTCTGGCAGTCTCGAAGGCTCCGAGAGGTCTCAGCTGGAGGACGATTGAAGGTTGTGCTGAATGGCCACGTCAGCTACGTTTTAAATTGTTCTGCATTTCATGTTATATATGGTGGATAAGCGCTGCGCCTCCTGTTCGTACATGCCCTCCTCGTATATGTACGAGGAGTGCATGTCGGATATGTACGGGTAAAAAAACTACGATGTGCCTTCAAACTGCACATGTATATGTTAAAGTTCGTGCGGTTGGCCAGCACTGTTAGACTCCATCTTGAAGAACTCGTCTTGTACGGCGAAGTAAATGTTTACTCTCTTCACACTTAGTATGGAGTAAAACACAATAACCAAGTGGAATCCCTCAAGGGAAAAGTGGTGACCCCTGAAAAAGGAGTTTTCAGTGCAAAAAAAAAAAGGGCGACCACAAGGGAGAAACACAGCACAAACTCATCTATTAACATAGAAGGTGTAATGTCAGCACACGCGGAGATAATCCTTCAGAGACACATCTTATGCTGCACGTGTGCTGACGTTTCGTTTTTTACTGTGCTTGGGGCCCCGGTCTGAAAAGTACGCTGTAAACGTCACGACAGCTTGAGCGCACGTCTTGGGCGCTCCCCGGTGCGGGACGCTATAGTTTCTTGCAACTTCGGCCTTTAAAGCGCTCATTTTGAAGGACTGCAAAAATTAATAATAGTTGCTCCGTTTAACGTGCGTCCCAAAACCACGGTATAGGATTATGAACATAAGCGAGCGCAGGGTTCACCTTTTAGGGGGAACAGGGGAACTAAGGTTCGTCGCCGCGCCCCCCTTTCCCTTTCTCTATTACGTTAATGTATGGGGCGGACATGCTCTGGCCGCAAATAACACATACACAAAGTAAAAGAACACTCAACGACAAGCACAAGCGTTCCTTTAAGAGTGTTCTTTAGAGTGTGCCTAGTACCCACTAGGCCAACAATCAGTATGAGGCAGACGTTGCACCCTCCCCCAGAAGCAGTGCCCCTTCCTTGTTATGTTAATGTATGAAGCCGTCCTTGCGCACCCGCCCCCGTGCCTACGACTATACGATTATGAGAGACCTCGTTGTGGAGGGTTCCGGAAATTTAGACCACATGGGGTTCTTCAACGTGAAGAAGCAACGTGAACGCGTACACGGACCTCCAGAATTTTTGCCTCCTTCGGAAATGCGGCCGCCGTGGTTGCAATGCGATCTCACCACCTGTGGGTGAGCAATCGAGCATAATAACCACTAGACCACCATGGTGAGCGGACGCTAAAATTGGTCACAATTAACGACACAAGCATTTAATTATCATCACTAAACGTCAGAGCATCTACTATTTTGACTTCAGCGTTACCCGATACAAGCCCACAAATTACAGTAAAACGAAGTAAAAAAAAAGTTTTGCTGACAAGGGGAAAATTTGTGTTTTCAGAAATAGAATACGAAAATTTTCTTCATGGCTGTAAAGAAAGAAACACCCTGTGCACCCTACTTTTTCAGCGGGAGAAACGATAGCGGTAAAAAGAATCAGGCATGGTAACCGGCCGCGGATGCTCGGCAATGCAAACTCAGGTGAAATGCATGGATCCGGGTGCCGCATGTTGACCATAGATAATGCAGCGTCTGCAAAACACAACGAAGCGCACGTATGAGAAGATTGTGACGATGATGATTCCTTTTCTTAATGGGACAAATTAACTGAAAGAGGGAAAGGGGAGGGTTGTTAAGTCATGAGCTGGTATTAATTAAAAAATGTAAACGAACAATACACATAAGAAACCGACCACAAGTGTAGTAGCGTGTTGTGTAAGAATAGTCAGCCTCGCATGACGGAGGAATATAAGTAACTGCACCATAGCGCTTGAAGTAAATTGAAGGTTTAGGTGAAATAGAAAGCTTGAATACTAAATTGTTATATGCACCGTTGTTTTATAGTCTTCTAGTCTTACAATGAAGGACAAATCACTATGGTTTTTGTTTGTTTGTTTGTTTGTTTGTTTGTTTGTAGCCTAGAATTCATGGCTCATACCCACACTGGGGGATTGGCCAAGTGAACCTATAGTCTCATATGGACGATAACTGCACTAATGCTTACAACGAAAAAAAAAAGGGGGGGGGGGAGTTGTAGAGTGAAGACAGTATATTAAAAAAAGGAAAGAAACCAGAGATTCAGATAGTGAGAAAAAATCAACAAGAAAGTAGACACTAATAGCTGTACCTTGATTTTGGGAGCCGACCAGACAGCTGGTTTTGCCAAACCCGATTAGTTTGGTATGTCACGGATTTATCCAGATTTGAAAATTACCTTTTGACCCGTCTTTTTTTTTTAGTACCTGTTAACGTGCGCTTTATGTTGAAAAACGTTTAGAGCCGTGAATAAAATTACACACCGCATCGAATGAATCTCTGTGGCAATTTCCCAAAACAGAGGCACCAAAATTTAGAACATTTTCTGTGGTTAAATTGGTTTTTTCTATAGCCACATCTTCTTCCTCCAACAGAGTACATCAACCGCGATGACCGACCGCGCGAGAGCTCGTGCTCGCGTTCTTCGCAGGGACCAGCAGCCGCAGGCCGTCGTCTTGCCGATGGAGCTCGGCAATGGCTACTGCCGAGGAGTCGCAAAGTAGCCAGCTGAAAAGGGCCTTCTTTCGGTGACCGTATGTTCTGACCTCGAAATTACGCCCCCCCCCCCCCCCCGTGACGTGTGCGCGCCCATCCGTAGAGGAGAACGAGCGGCTGCCACAAAGGCCGCTTTCCGGTTGTCCTCCGCAGAGTAGGTAGAACCACCAGCAGTCCCAACCATGGCAGGCAGGTCCGTTCGCGTCATTTCGCTGGGCGATCCCAATGACGTGGCCTGCATGGACGAAGGCGTGCGCGTGATCGCCGTCAACCCGTCGGGGCAGCAGTCGCAGATGGTACCAATGGGGCCTTCGTGCCAGTCTTCGCTCACTAGAGTCTACTGCGGCCCCGTGGAGACGATCGGCATGCCAGCGCCCCCGAAGATCAAGGGCTCGCGCCTCGACTGGCGCATCACGCCCGATGGCCGTCTCGAGGTGACCGTTGGCCGACCGCTGACCAAGGAAGAAGAAGAGAAGCGTGATAAGGAACGTAAGGATAAGGCCGCCGCCCCTGCAGATGGCGCCGCCGCCGCCGCACCCGCCGCTGCCCCCGCAGCCGCCCCCGCCACCACTGCCGGTGGCAGCCCGCCCCCTGACATTGACAAGCTGAAAAAAAGCCTCTGCGACCCGCTGTCGCTTTTGGCCAACAAGCGGCTGCCCATCTGCTTCGAGACAACGCTCGGCCAGGAGACAGCACCCGGTCTGACATCCGTGACCGTCATCAATGAGCAGCCCGGGAATCCGGTCATGGTTCAGCCCCGTGCCTTACCTGCGCCTTCTAGCAGAGGGTGTAGCCCTCCCGGTCTGCAGGTGAGTCTGTACTTGCTCTGTAGTACACCGTGTCCGATGGGAATTCTTGCAACCCGTTGAAAACGAATTTCTCGGTCGTGAATTCACCGGCACTGATGCTGATCACAAGTCGTGGGATCGTGTATCATAGGCTCGTCTACCTGTAGATTCGGGCGCACGTTAAACAACCCTCTGTGGTAGAAATTTGTGGAGTCCTCCAATACGGTGTCGCTCGTAATAATGTTCTGGTTCCGGAACGCAAAAGCCCAGCAATTATTCTTATAAATTTGCCGCTAGTCTCCGTGAGGAATCTGCCGCTAGCTGAAGCGAATCTTCCACCGTATTTGGTCTGAAGCGTCGATCTTTCAGTGGTCGCTATAGATCCCGAGAACAACACGCTTATCTCGTTCCGGTGTTAGGTTCTGGTATGGAGGAAGAAAACGCGCACTTATAATGCTCGTGTTGTCGGCGTCGTCTGGAATGGGGGCTAAGGAAAGTAGGACCGACATCTGGTCTAGGTGGTATGGGCGCATTACGAAAGCGGCAGGACAGAAAAAGACGAAAAGACTGAAAAAGGTCAAAGTTTTTTCGTTTATTCGATGAGCCTAATTTAGCTGAAGAAACCAAAACCGATGCACCAAACAGCACGTCTGTTGATCTCTTTGACAACGCCCTCAGTGACGACACTGTTTCCCCCGCCGTTATCAACCGTAAATGGGTGACCGGTAAAATGGGCAATTGCAGGGAACTGTGGGATACGACGGCTTTCTGGTCGACGCACCACACGGGTCAGCAGCAGCACGCGCGCATTTTTGTACTGCTCCGTTGAAAAAAAGCACCTCACCGCGCAATGTCAGTGCATTAGAAGTTGTTTTTTTTTTTTTTTTGCCAACCATGACTGTGACGATGACAACCTACGAAAGCCATGAACGGTCAGGAAACTTGTTTACCGCACTAAAATGATCTGCAATGCTTTTGGGCTGCTCGGGGTTACTGTCACTTTGGCTAGCAGATAAGTCGATACACAAAACAGTTTTTATTGTATGATACCTTACTGCAGATAAAAAGTCGCCATTTTAAAGATATCAGGGGATGGGGATGGCTGTAGCAGTGTGCTAAGAGTTCATTTCGGGATCGCTGCTTCGGCCGACATTGTCAGTCGATTGGCATGAAGCGCAACACTTATTGAGCGCGTTGAGATTTTTTTTTTCTAGCCTTCAGTGCGCTATAAGATGCATTTCTTAGTCGAAGCCAAATGCTTATTTGAACGCTGGTCTTGGTCAAGCTGCATGGCACGGCGGCACATCAACAATACAGTCAGACATAGACGGCACCGAATAATCTAAAGCCTGCGCTTGTTTAACGCGGAAAGCCCCTTAATCCTGCCTGTCGGTAAGGGCAGAACCTATACAGGTGACCTGATTCCCCGCAATGGAAACACAAAAGCCTGCGCTCGTGGTCACGCCAGATGTCACTTTTCCGGGGCCTTTGATCCACGTAGTGAGCTACACTACGAGCTCGTGGCAGGTAGGTAGCCGTCGGTTCCAGTGGACGAGCAATGCAGCAGTTGCCATCGCAACTGCTGCATTGGTGTGCGCCGCGGGTTGTCTGAGTATTTCAGAGTACGTTGGGATGCTTTGGATCTGCTGTGGCTCACGCTCCGACTCACGTATTATCTGCCTCAGTTCATCTCGTACTACGTCGACGACAGACAGTGTTGCTGTAGTGTGAGGTGCTTGCAACTTGCTGAGCTCTTCCCTGATCACCGACCTGATGAGTTCTCGCAGGGCGTCCATGTCACTTCTCTGGCCTCCAGAGAAGACATTGGCAGGTGCGTAGTTTATGTCCCGATTGTACTGTCGAGCCCACTGTTCTAACGGTTTCTCGATGGCTGTCGCTTCCGTATGAAACTCCGCAACTGTTCGTGGTTGGTTGCGGACGAGAACAGGGATTAGCTCTTGCTTCACCCCATGCATGAGGTGGCGTAGCTTCTTATTTTCAGTCATATGGGAATCTGTGCGCTTGAACAGGTGGATCCTGTCCTCAATGTACATTGCGACACTCTCGTTGGTGAGTTGGTTTCTGGTTTCAAGTGCAGCCTGCGCCTTTTCTTTGCGATCCGTGCTCGCATAACTAGCGAGAGCTTGTCACCGCAATTCACCCCAGGTCGTAAAGGAGGTTTCATGGTTCTGATACCACGTCTTTGCAAAGTCCTCCAAAGCAAAGTATACGCGGAGAAGTTTCTCTCTCTCTCGTCCCAACCGTTCAAACTTGCCACTCTCTCAAAGAGGTTCAGCCAATCTTCTACGTCTTCATACGAGTCGTTATGAAATACTGGTGGCTGGTGAGGCTGATTGGTCACCACGTGTGCCGGTGTTACCTGGCTTGTCATGGTGGTGGCGTCCATTGACTGAGTTCCCCTCGGCGTGAAGTGGAGTGGACTGAATTCTGGTGAATCACCTCGAAAATGGCGACTGCTCCTCTGATGCACAGGTGTCAGCTCCACAGGATCAACTCGCTGGAAGTCGGGGCTACGCTGTTTTGCGTTAGTAGGGCTTTGATTCATGACCCAGCACGTCCACCAGAAATGTAACGATGTTGAAGGACTCGGGGGTGTAATAAAACGTATTTATTAAAGGGCGAACATGTGCCCACAACTCAAAGGGTCTATGGTCATAGAACGTGACGGCCGAACACCTCAGACGTCCGCCTTCTTCTTCCTCTTCAAGAGAAGTACCGAGCACGTGGCGCACATCAGCCGGGTCCAGCTGAGTGCTCGTGCCATCATCGTACTCTGCATGTTTGTCCCAGTGCGCGTGATATATATATATATATATATATATATATATGTATAATAAGAATCCTCAATCATTCAAGTCACGGGCTCTGGTATCACTGCTCCTATGCAACATCTTAATGCTTTCAATAAACACGTGTAAGCTTCACAATGCGCAGTGAAATGCGCGTTCTCGTTATTTCTGACTGAAAGCTCATGTTACCTTGCACATTCGTTCACGCAGTGCCCTCTTTGGTCAAAATAAGATTTCCCACAAGAGTGTTGCATCTCTCAGACAACGCTGCAGTCGCGCATCCTGAACGTGCTTACAACTGCCGGTTTTTTGCTCACCAGAGGAGTTTCTGGGACTAAGCCCAGCCAGCTTACGCGGGACGGTAAAGGCCATCGGCGCATCGTGCCCATACTGGCTATCTTTGTCAGGCTGTGGGATATGCGATGCATATATGGCATCACTTCTGGACGCCTCCTGTGATGCAGGCTAGAGTTGACACTAAAACGGGCTGCTTTTGCATCAAGCAGAAGGACGTCTGCGGTATCCGGCTGTAAATTCGCTTTCAGGAAATCATGCCTACAACCAGTGCAAAATAAATTTAATGATCTGGTTCGGCGTTTATTTGCAAGGCCCCGTGTATAAGCTGCTTGGGCTCTGGCCCATGATCTCCTCTGCTGTATATACATATATACATATACATATACATATACATATAGAGAGCGGCATGGGGACGCTGACGGTGGAAACCACTGATAGTGTTCGTATAACAGCCATCACATTGACTGACACGTGTATACCTCTGTGTTTTCTCTGCAGATTATCTGCAGCAGCGATGGCGGTTACGGCGGCTACCAGCCACCGACCGTGACGACCTGCAGCGCCATGGGTGGTGGCGGTGGCGGCAACTTCGCCGGAGTGCGCATCCGGGCTGACTCGTCTTCGTCGTGTGGTCGGCGCTGCGAGCAACTGCTCCCCGAGCCGTGTCCCGCCATGCAGACGATACGGATCGTGGACGACGTTGGCGCCGCCAACCGGCGCACGTCATCCCGCGTCGTGCACATCTTCGAGGAGCCGTCAACACCGCCACGGTCGACGCGAGGTTCGTCGCGCGATAGACAGGTCACCGCGCGCGTCGTGCACATCGAAGAGGACTGCCCCGACTTAGAGTGAACTCCGGGGCGTTCGCGGACTTCGGAGGCGCTGGCTAACTACTATCGGGAACCGTAAAAGCGAGGTTGTGAATTAGTTTGACCAAGTTGCATACTGAATTGATCTAAGCTGCATTTGATGGCAAAGTTGGGAAGAATGGACTTATGGCAGCTGGTTTTGGCGAACGACGTTGGGCACAAGTTCGAAAATCAAACCGAAATTCTCCTCGGCCTCGAAAAGCGAGAAACAGAATATCGCGGCTTTTGGGCGTTGTGGTCTGGAACAAAACAACGGACTCCACATGCGGTAACAAATTGCTGCTGCTTGAAGACAAAGCAGTGAGCGTTTGGCGGTGGTCTGTAGGAGCCTGATGTTCCGTCATTAAAAATCATTAGGCATTGTTGTTGGGGTAGATGGACGTGATGGCAAGTGTTTGAAAAAAACTGGATGGGTATGTGGCATCGAAAGCGGATACGTGCCAAGCATGGTTGCGGCAGGTATTTTGTCTCAGGGGGCTGTGTTACATTGCGGCTGAGGAAGGAGAGGTATCTGGTGTAGCTTGGAGGGGGGGGGTGCTGATGTGGGATGATGGGAGAGGGGGCAAGTACTCATTTGCACCCCCTTGCTGACACCCATGATAAGCTGCTCCTAACATAGCATTGCCATGCACAAACACATGAAATAGCAATGTGGCGGGGAAGTGCAATGAAGGCGAGGATCAGTGACACGATTGATTGATTGATTGATTGATATGTGGGGTTTAACGTCCCAAAACCACCATATGATTATGAGAGACGCCATTGTGGAGGGCTCCGGAAATTTTGACCATTAACGTGCACCCAATCTGAGCACACGGGCCTACAACATTTCCGCCTCCATCGGAAATGCAGCCGCCGCAGCCGGGATTCGAACCCGCTACCTGCGGGGATCAGTGACATGAAGGGGCAGAGAGCGTAAAGCATGGCGTAGCCTTGTATAGTATTTTATAGGAAGGGGTAAAAGATCGGATGTGGATAAGAAGAGATGATGAAAAATAGCGTCAAAGTTTAAACCATGCATCGTTTAGCAATCATGCTCTTTAGACCTGGCCGCGTCAGCAGCACGGGTAAGTGAGCTCTGCACATATCTACCTATAACTTTAGCAATTTTGGTTCTAGGAGGGTCAGAGTGGTGTCTATTTGTTCGTGAAGATACAAGGAGTTCAACCGCTACAAATACTGCTATTACAAACGAAAATTTTAAATTTCAGGAGCGGAAAACAGTGTGAATCTGTGAAAACAACAACAGTCGGACCACGTGTTTTTTACGATCGCTTGTAGCTTCGTTAATATTCTACCGGGAAACTTCTTACTTATAAAGTTGAAAGTCCTTAGGGTAGACCTGACGCTACTGAAATTTGATCAGGCTAGGTTTAATAGTTCCCGAGTTATTCCGCAATCAAAATTAAGCCTAATCACTAAAAACATTAAATTGGTAATATCACCTTGCAAAAGCATTTAAATTTTGTCCGCTTAATATAATAATAAACCGCACCCCATAGGCTACCAGGAGGCCCAATGCCGTACACTCTAGGCCCTTAATTAAGGTGGTAATCAGCAAAAAGCTCATTTCATTAAAACAAATTTTCAAAAGGAGCTACAAACGCCACCGAAAAATAGCTAATATCTTCTTTTAAAACACAACAGTCCGGTTTTTTCCGTGTAAGAATAATTTTGATAGCTTAAGGTAAACGGAAGATAGAGTTCGAAAGAATATAACGAGAACCGCTAATAAACGTGTGGCGCCCGCGTCTTCCCTCGCTCAGAGGAGGAGGGTGGCTCACTGCTCGGGAGAAAGGTACGCCCGTCAGATCGAAGTCTTGAACCACGTGTTTTTTTGTTTTGTTTTTTCCCCTTGCGATTGTTTTTAACTTTGCTAATAACCTACCGGGAAACTTTTAACTCATACAGTGTAAAGCCCTAGTTGTAGACCTGTCGCCGCTCGGTTTCATCAGGACAGGAGTAATAGTACCGAACTATTTCGTGACCAAAATTAAGCCTAATCACTAAAAAGATTAATTTGGTAACATCACCTCACAAACGAATTTATATTTTGTCCGCTTAATATATTAATAAACAGCACCCCATAGGCTAATCGGAGGCCCAACTTCGTACTCTCTAGACCCTTAATTAAGGGGGTAATCAGCAGAAATCTCATTTCATTCAAACATTTTATAAAATAACCACAAACTTGACTGATACACCGCTGAAACCTACATTTAGAACATAACAATCCGGGTGCGGCGATGGCGTAGTGCACTAGTTAGAGCATCCGCCTCGCATGCAAGAGGTCCGTGGTTCAAATCCCGGTGCCGCGCAGTTCCCAACCGGAAAAAAAATCCGCGTGTTGATGGAACTGCATTAAGAGGCCTGGGGTGCGGCCTCACCGGTAACCACCACCGGGACTCCCTCACCAGAGAAGGATTGGCCACCCTGGTGCAGTATCTGGCCACTACCTCCCACATGCACACGTCAAATAACTCAAGGCCCTCAGTCTCCAGCAGCTGCGAAGCAACTGACTACGGCGGCGGTCAGATCTGCAACGCAGCAGTGGGTGCTAAGAATTTCTGGACTACAGGCCGCCATTGGCTGAACTTGGCAACGTTTAGCGCTAGAACCTTATCTAGTGAGGGAAGTCTAGCTGTACTATTCGAGGAGCTAGAGGGTGTTAAATGGGATAATATAGGGCTCAGTGAGGTGAGGAGTACAGAAGAGGCATATACGGTGCTACAGAATGGGCACGTCCTTTGCTACCGGGGCTTGGCTGACAGAAGAGAACTAAGAGTGGGGTTCCTAATTCACAGAAACATAGCTGGCAACATAGCAATAATGAACATAGCATTAATGAAAGGGTGGTAGTTATTGTAATTAAACTGAATAAAAGATACAAGATGAAGGTAGTACAGGCTTACGCGCCTACATCCAGCCATGATGACGCTTCAGTTGAAAGCTTCTATGAAGACGTGGAATCGGCAATGAGTAAGGTAAAAACGCAGTACACTATAGTGATGGGCGACTTTAATGCAAAGGTGGGAAAAAAGCAGGTTGGAGACCAGGCAGTAGGAGATTATGGCATCGGCACTAGAAACGCCAGAGGAGAGCTACTATTAGAATTCGCAGACGCAATAATTTGCGGATTTTGAATACCTTCTACCGAAAACGAGAAAACCGCAAGTGGACATGGAGGAGCCCTAATGGCGAAAATAAGAACGAAATAGACTTTATAATGGCTGCACACCCAGAAATCGTGCAGGATGTGCAAGCGGTTGGCAAGGTACGATGCAGTGACCATAGAATGGTACGGTCTCGAATTCGCCTAGACTTGAAGAAGGAACGACAAAAACTGATACGCAAGAAGCCAATCAATGAGCTAGCACTGAGAGGGAAAGTACAGGAATTCAGAGTGTCGCTGCAGAACAGGTACTCGGCTCTTAGTGAGGAAACCAACCTTAGCGTAGATACAATGAATGATAATCTGACGAGTGTCCCTACGGAGTGTGCAGTGGAAGTTGGAGGCAGGGTAGTTAGACAGGACACTGGCAAGCTTTCCCAGGAAACGAAGAACCTAATTAAGAAGCGTCCAATCATGAAAGTGTCAAGTACAACAGACGAAATAGAACTGGCAGAGCTTTCGAAGTTGATTAATAGACGTAAAGTATGCGATGTAAGAAGGTATAACATGGAGAGAATTGAACACGCTCTGAAAAACGAAGGAAGCTTCAAAGCAGTGAAGAGGAAACTTGGGATAGGCAAAAGTTGGATGTATGCACTAAGGAACAAAGAAGGCAAAATAACTAACAATATGGATAGGATAGTTAAAATAGCGGAGGAGTTTTACAGAGATCTGTACAGTAGCTGGGACAACCACGACTTAAATACTACAAGAACTAGTAGTAACCCACATGACACCCCACCAGTAATGATAGAAGAAGTCAGAAAAGCTTTGGAGAGCATGCAAAGAGGCAAAGCTGCTGGTGAGGATCAGGTAACATCCGATCTGCTAAAAGATGGAGGACAGATTGTGTTAGAAAAACTAGCCACCCTGTTTACGAGGTGTCTCCTGACGGTAAGGGTACCAGAGTCTTGGAAGAACGCTAACATCATCTTAATATATAAGAAAGGAGATGACAAGGACTTGAAGAATTACAGGCCGATCAGCTTGCTCTCTGTAGTGTACAAGCTATTTACAAAGGTAATTGCTAACAGAGTAAAGAAAACATTTGAATTCAAGTTGTAAAAGACTATGTCTACTTAGGACAGGTAATAACCGTGGAGTCGAGCCACGAGATTGAAGTAACTAGAAGAATAAGAATGGAGTGGAGCACATTTGGCAAGCACTCTCAAATTATTACAGATAGATTGCCACTATCCCTCAAGAAGAAAGTATATAACAGCTGTATCTTGCCGGTACTTAGCTACGGAGCAGAAACCTGGAGACTTACAAAGAGAATTCAGCTTAAATTGAGGACGACGCAGCGAGCAATGGAAAAAAAAATGGTAGGTGTGACCTCAAGAGACAAGAAGAGAGCAGAATGGATTAGGAAACAAATGGGGGTTGAGGATATAATAGTTGAAATAAAGAAGAGGAAATGGACATGGGCCGAGAATGTAGCGCGTAGACAGGATAACCGCTGGTCATTAAGGGTAACTAACTGGATTCCCAGAGAAGGGAAGCGGGTTAGGGGGAGACAGAAGGTTAGGTGGGCAGACGAGATTAAGAAGTTTGTGGGTATAAACTGGCAGCAGCAAGCACAGGACCGGGTTAACTGGCGGAACATGGGAGAGGCCCTTGTCCTGCAGTGGACGTAGTCAGGCTGATGATGATGATGATGATGATGATGATGATGATGATGATGATGATGGTTTAGCAATGGTCAGTGTGACATAGCAAGGGGTGTGAAGAAGAAGTGAGGATGAACAATAGGGAAAAAAAGGGGGAAATAGAATATAAAAAGAAAGAAATATGAAAAAAGAAAGCTGAATCATCTTTCGCCCGGTGGTGGCGTTAGCTTGTCAGCTGCGCCTATTTACTCGGATTACAAACTTTCGAAATTGGCTCTACTTCTTTGTACAGGCTAGCTGTTGTGGTCGTTGTTTGCCATTTGTTGAGATAGAAACTTATCATGATCAAATGAACCGGCACGTTCTGAATTGCGGTCCACGTATTCCGTAATGATGGTTACCAAGAGAAGCTGAAACGTGCCAACCCCCTCTGCTGCGACGGTCTCCGTTTGGTCGCAGGGTCGCTGATGTGAAAGCGATGCACCTACACCATGGAGGCGGTTCCAATGTCCCTGAACACCTGAACGCTCAGATGTCGTAATGTCTGCAGGGGTACTCGAGCGAGGTCATTAGACATGCTATTATCGGAATACTTTTTCTTTCTATTCGTTCTGTTTTGTTTAACCACCATTGGTTTTGCGTTGCCGTATTAGTAGTCTATGAGAAGCTACTTTATTTCAGAACTCGGTTACCAGGTCGCCCCGTGTCAGACTGACTAAGACGTAAAAACGAGTTCATTTTCTTGGAATGACCGGATCGCTTGTAAGACTGAAATCCCTAGACACAAGAAAAAATAATAAAAATGAGTGGGTGCAAGTAAGAGCGGTGCTTTTAGCTGCAAGCTGAATAAAACGGGCCAACTGAATACAGATGTTAAACAGTAAAAAAAAAAAAAACGTTCGAGCACATCTCCTCGTGTGTTTTGTACATATTATGCGGCTGTTATCAGTTTTTGCGGTTCACTTGTCGGACTACCCGCTGCCTGGTGGTCTAGTGTTTATGGCACCCGGCTACTGACACGAAGGTCTCAGGATTTAATTTCGGCCATTTCGGTGGAAGCAAAGCCTTATAGAGGGCCCGTGTGCTTAGGTATAGTTGCACGTTAAAAAGAACACCAGGTTGTCAAAATTCAGGCCAACCCTGGAAGGCATGTGAACACCAAGTATATACTGAGGCTTCAGTGTGGGTCCGGGAGTTCCAAGGAAAAAAAGCGACCTGCAGTTCACTCCAGGTGGACTAATAGAAGGATTCCAGCGTCTTGTCTTGTCCGACGTTTTGTCTAGAGCATCTTGTCTGCAACTGTCTTCTACAAGTTGAAGCCTTAAAGGAGACAAGAGCACATGCCGAAACGCTGGTTACAAAACACCCCATGCTGCAAAAGTTTTTCAACTCTTCGAGTTTCCATATTCGCCTTCACTACAGACCTACACTAATCAAGTATATAGCCAAGGTAGGGGACAGTTGGTTGCACATTGTGTAAACTTTTTGCGCGCTATAGTGAAACAAAGTCGACGTGTCGTGTTGATTCAATGTTACTTCGTCGGCTTTGTTTCATTGTAGCGAGCAAAAAAGTGTTCACAAATCAACTCACAATAGAGTGCATTTAGAGGCGTGCCATGAATAAGTAGTAGTGAAGTGAAGAGAAACAAAGTATGCTGGTACGCCGTTATCTCACTATCTCTTTTTTTTTTCATATTGTGCGCACAACATTGTAGTTTTCTGTTACGACAAGCGTATGTGTTCAGCGTGTATAGTTCATCACCCATGACCATGCTTTATGTTCGGCATCATAACTAATGATAGCATTACGCCTCCCCCCTGAGTCCAACGGGCTTCGACCTTACACAGCCGCAACGTCATCGGCGATGATCTACGTAGAAGATATGCCTGGCTAACATACAGGTGCGCGGCCACTGTCATCCCAGCAACAAGCAGGACTGAATATATGGACGCACAAAATAAAGAGAAAACTCAGCTTTGCCAATGACTTCGGTGACATTGGTGGAAAGAGGTGCTCAGCTGAGAGAGAAGGGTGGCCTCTTGTTTTTCTTTTTCTCCTTTGCCTGAATGGCATTGCATAAACAAAAGAAAAGAGCAAGTAAATGCAGAAAAGAGGCCTTTCTGCGGAGCTGCCGAGTAATGTTAAAGAATGCAAAAGGTGTCTGTGAGGTTGGGTAGAGACTTCATCATACAAGCACTATACCAATCTAGCTTTTACTTATAAGCTGTCTGACGTTACGAACGATTCTGGCTTCCAAACGTCGGGTATTCTTAATACATATTTGGCTGGTGTCATGTGGTGTCACACTAGTTCCTTTCACAATTACTGAATGTGAAGAATAAAAGCTCAGTGCGTTAGATATGAAAATCTGTTTCGAGTCGGTGCTGATTTGTTGCCGTGTTTTCTAGGTGTAACATGTTGAACTTTTTTTTTATCATATGCTCGCTTCATTTATTTTTATAGTTTATTAGCATGATTGGTCCCGCCTGTGGTTTGTAACCTGGGACCTCCTGCCTGTACTACCTGTACTCTATTCTCAATATTATGGTAATAATAAAGACTGATTGATGTACTGAACTTTCTTTTCTTATTAAACAAGCCGCCATCGCCTATTCCAATACTATCTTTTCGGCCGATTCTGCAATGTGGTCTTGAGGCATCGCCACTGGCAAAACAACCAAAAAAAAAAACATGTAGGACTAAATTTTACGATCTTCCGAGTCCCCTTTTGGAGGGACGCCTGCAGCAGTAGTAAAATTCCTCGCATTGTGCTGTCTTGCGCGCATCCCACGACGAGTGTCAGACGAGCACGCTGTCTGCACTCCAAGGCAGAGTGGCGTCTCACTGTTCGCTCGTCTCTTCCTCCTCGCATGACTGCGCGCGTATGTGACATCCACCGTCCACAGCCGCCGCCGCTGCTGTCTCCTCGTCTGCGACGCGTTCGCTCTGACGCGCAAGCGAGGCGCGACCAATGTCGACGATGACGTCATTATTACGCGAGCAGTGTGTGCACCCGAGGGCACCCCTTTTGCTACAAGGCCTTTGCACCGAGTGAACTATGCAGCCCCTACCACCGTTTTAACACACGGAGCAGCAAGTTCTCAATGATACATTTCACAAAAGTTTGTTGTTGGGCGACTTGGTGTTTGGACATAATCATCGCAAGTAGTGCAACCAAAACGAGCCGACAGACGGTATAACGAAGAAAAACGAGCCTCTAGAGAGAGAAGTGGTTATAAGAGGGAAAAGACGAGAAAAGTGAGCCCCGTAACTGTCTGCATCAGGGTGCGACACCTCAACGGTATAGCTCACAAGGGATGGGGTGAGGAGAGATTAAAAGGATAGGATTAAAGGTATATATATAGAGAGAGATGAGAGATAGGAAAGATGGAAACATGGTCACAGAAGTCCGAGGACGGGGCACCACTTTCGAGAGCTCTTGTCGGCGTCAGGAGATGGCGTAGGGCAAGTCCAGTAGGTCAGAGCTACGCTGTCGTCGGAGATCGGCGTCAGGAGATGACGTAGGGCCAGCCCAGTCGTCCAGAGCTACGCTGACGTCGGAGATCGCGAGGACACAACCGGGCGGCACGGAATCCAGCGAGCAAGCGCCGCTAATTTGACCACGTTTCCTTCATTCATAGCGAGGGTGTCGTTTCGGCCGACTTGCTGCCTTCAGGTTGTCCGCGAGATATTACTTAGGCCTTAGATGCTTCATCGAACTGGAAAATCCGACCATCGGCGGCGGGAACGCGTGACGAAAAAAATCATCACATGATGCCGCCACATGTCGCAAATGTTTGTGACGTAAAGGTAGTTTTCTCAGCTCCCAAAAAGCTGGCTATATCCTTTGTCGACTTCCTTGCCGCGATGCCGAACCCAAAGAAAGCGACAAGAAGCATCAAACTGCACAACATATCAGACGTACAGGTCGTTGCCTAAATGGTAGATTAAGGGAGCGTGTGATAACAATGTAAAAAAAAAGGCCCGGGTGGATGACTAGCCCTTTAGTGTAAGTACTGCGACTGAACACCGCTCTTCAACGCATGTACTGTAAGCAAGAAGATGCATGACCAGCTTACAGAGGTCGTTGTTGAGGCTGATGCTACCTCATCCCTGGGTTCCGTGTGCGTAAGGACTACATTGATCAGACTTCAGTGTAAAAGAACTGCCGTTGCTAACAAATTTTGTGCGCATAACAACAACAACAACAACAACAACAACAACAACAACAACAAAAAACATTATGTTGGAAGTTGGCGCCTGCGTTGAGTGTCTTCTCTTTGTGTCCTCGTTCGTTCAGCGCTATCTTTCTCGTCGTCGCTATGTACCAACAAGCCGAAATTTCAACAGCCTACTTACGCTCCATGTGGACGAAAAAAATGAACGTTTTTGGGAAATGTCATTTTGAAAGCTGCCATGCATGCTTCACGGATACCTGACATTCAAGTTGAAGGTAACAAATATTTGCTTCAGAATAAACTATACGCTTGCTCGAAGCAATTGGGGTCACAAGGGCTAAAGAGGATATAGTTCGCGCGTGCACGCCGTGGCTTGTTGCAGCTGGGCGCGTATATATAGCCAGAAATTTTCGGGGAAATTCAACCACGCCCTGTGCGTGTGATACATACACGTTAATTTTTTTTTTAATTTTTAGGGCGTTCCCAAGCTCCGCTTGCCACATCGAAACGACGTTGTCCCGTCTTCCCACGTAATGCATTGCGGCTCGGCAAACACGCGATTGACAAGACGTCGACGCCAGTCGACGTGTAGGGACGACGTCTCGTTCCAAGACGACAACTAGTGGTTAGCAGCCGGGTTCGTTCACGCCGCACCTATCACCTTACAATTACTCTGCCCTTTCTCGTACGAAACTTATGCTCTTGTGTCATATCATACACGAGCTTCGGCTCTTCGTTTCATATGTTGCTTTATTTTCGTTGTTGTTGTTTTTAATGTTCATGCAAGCCGCACTCTATAGTTTGGGACGACGCAAGGAACGTACGACGATAGATGCTAGCGCCTTAAGATTGATAAGATATACACGATATTTAAAGCAGCTGAAAGCTTTCCCTAGTGGCGCTTATTCACAGTAACGTTTACAACAACATTTCGATGTTTTAGAGCGCTACACGTACGCTACAATGGACTCAAAGATCAAACAGAAATAGTTCAGCCATGAGGTGTTTTCAAAGAGAGTATCTGACGATTTCGAGTTCGTCGTATACTCCAAACATATGAGAACAGTGAGCCGTACTGATTTACTGGTGCGAAGTACCATGGAAAGTGTGTTTTGAAAAAGTTGTTAACGATTTGGGGTACGTGGTAGAGCCGTCCCGTGGGCCCACTTGAGGCCAGGTAAAGCAGAACGTGTGTTCAGAAAAAGTGGGTAACGATTTAGAGTACTAGTTACTCTACTATGGGAGAGCTCAAAGCCGTCCCGTGCGTATACGTTGAAATAAGAATGACGCTTATTGTAGCTAAGCGCGCTAGAAGCAATGGCTTCAAACATTACATGAAAATATATTGTTGGACGAACGTCTTTGTGCTCTCCGTTTTACGGGATACATTGAGTGCAATTTAAACTAATTTATGCTGAAAAAAAACGTAATAAAATTTACACCAATTAGTAATCTTTCCTCGAAAACGAATGCTTGAGGCCGGTGTACTTGGATATAGGTGCACCCCGGGTGGTCAAAACTGCCAGACCTGTCCTCTGCTGCATCCTTCATAATACCATTGTAGTTCTGAAACGTTAAACCCAAACTACTACTACTACTACTACTACTACTACTACTACTACTACTACTACTACTACTACTACTACTACTACTACTACTACTACTTTCTGACGATGTCTAACCCGATGGTAGAAAAAGCCATAGACTCCATTACGGATGGATTTGAGGGCTGCCATGTTGAGCTATAAAAAAGAAAGAAAGCTCTTCAATGAAAAACCTGCTGGCGTATGTAAGGTGCCTACATGCTGCTCTGTGTTTTTTCATCTTTAACCACCAAACGAACAGTGCTACGGTAGACACGTACGCACGAAAATGAATGGGTTGGCGCGTACGATGTCTCATCACCTTATTAATTCACGTGGCAATACACACACACACACACACAAAATAACAGCATATCCACGGACTGAATGATGATGAGTGGGGTGAAGCGTCCGTCGGGCCGTCCGCGCTTTTGTCCGGCCGTCTGTGCGTCCATCCATACGTCCGTGCATCTGTCTGTCCGTCCTTGTGTTCGTCCATGCGTCCGTCCGTCTGCTTGTCTGTCTGTCCGTCCGTGCGTCTGTACGTCCATCTAGTGAACACTCCAAGTACCGCCATCTCGCATCTTTTCACCATAGAGAAGTACCGCCATCCAGTAGACTTTCCAAGGACTAAATGAGAGGTGGCTACCTGCTATTACGACTACTACTACTACTACTACTACTACTACTACTACTACTACTACTACTACTACTACTACTACTACTACTACTACTACTACTACTACTACTACTACTACTACATACATCGTAAACGTAAGACCCACGGCATAAGGAGCTTCACCCATAAAATTACTGTATATCCACGGAGTGAATGATGATGAGTGGGTTGATGCTTCAGACGGTTTTATCAGTAAACCGCGAATCCTTTACCCGCCCTTCAGTCCATCCGCCCGTCTGTCCGATCGTCCGCCCGTCCGCACTTGCTGAGTGAGTCATAGAACTAGGCAGTCCCGTACCAAGAGAGAAATGCATGTACAGACCCACTGCTTAAAGATCTTCGCCGCCAGAACAAGAAAGGATCGGCTTAAAGGAGTACTAAAAAGGAACAATGACTTCATTTGAACTGACAAGATGCACTCCGAAAATTATAATGGCACATGTCTCACTACCATGAGCTCATTATTGGCGGAGAAAATCAAGGTCTAAATTTCATTTTTAAATTTCGAGCCATAATTTCCACGCGTGACGAAAGAAATTTCAAATGTATTTTCGGTATTTTCGTGGCATTGGCTCGGTAAAATTTTCTGAAACTTGGTATGCTAAGTCTACGGCTCCCACATATTATATTGAACTTTATTTTTATCGATTGAAAGCTACGTAAGATAAAGTAGACGCGTTCTAAATTTCCCACGTCACGGTGTTTTGAGCGGAAATCTGGAGGTGGCGTCGCCGTGACCAGCATTTTCTGTTCGCACGTATTCTCGCTTACCAAGAGTCGTGTCGTGATGAGAGGGGTGTTTTCGGGATTGTGAAATTGTACTTTACTAAAAAGCAAATACAAAAAAACGTATTGCTCTTTAGTGTCCCTTTAACAACCCAATATGGCGGCGCCCGTATATTTTAGGTAAAACAGTCGATAGGAGGAAGCTTCACGCGACTTCTCTCTAGCTTCGACAAGCCGACCTCGCCTGGCGCCGCTTTTCCCGCTCTCCAGGGCTCAGTGCGAAGTGCCTAGGACTAACTGTTAGGACTAAACGTCAGAGCTACAGGCATCGAGGAAGGCTTCACATTTTATGAAGCCGGAGGTAGGGAAGAAGAGAGGAATGATCCTCTCAAGGTTGGCCACGCTTCGGTGAATTGCGCATGCGTGGCCGGTGCCACCGAAAGGGAGGCGAGCCGTGCGAGCCGAAAGGACTCGCTAGCTGGATTTCGTGCCGAGCGGTTGTGCCCTCCCGATCTCCGACGTCAGCGTAGCTCTGGCCGACTGGTTTGGCCCTACAGCAACTCCTGACGCCGATCTTCGACGACAGCGTAGCTTTGGCCTACTGGACTTGCCCTACGCCATCTCCTGCCGCCAAGAGCTCTCGCCAGTGGTGCCCCGTCCTCGGACTCCTGCAACCGTGTCCATCTTTCCTGTCTCCTCCTTACTTCCATCGTTCGCTGTCCCTGCGCCTCGATCTGTCCTTCCTCTCTCTCTATCTCTTTACCTTTTAATCCCTTCTCTATCCCCATCCCTCGTGAGCTACTGTTGAGGTGTCCTCCCCCTGAGAGACAGTTACGGGGCTCACTTTTCTCTTCTTTTCGTTTAAAATCACTTCCCCCCTCGGACGCGCCGGGCAGCCGCAGCCATCCGACAGACGAGCTGGAAGAAAAGCGAAACTTTTTTTTGACGCTTAAGAGCAAACGTGCTGCGATACTTGCTTCTCGAATGCCCGTGTGCCATTGGCAGCCCCATTAAGGCTCACATTGTGCGGCTACAATAAACTAGCAGTTTTGCACTTTGTGTTTAATCCACTGAACGCGAGAAAGCAACGGCACGATCGGACGGATAATCGCCACGAACATGCTGTTTTTTTTTTCTGCGGATAGCGTAAGTACGGGATACGTGCCGAAGATGATGTAACAATGAAGTGGTATTAGCTCTTGTTATTTAGCCAAATGTAGCACCTCGCAATCATTCTCTGCCCATGTGACGTGTCACGATGCGTGCGCACCGGTATTGTTCGCAGCAGTGCGAATCCATCGACTGCGACCATATCAAAAAAAAAAAAAAAAACACTTGGTCAAAGATGAGGCTATCGCACGCAAAACGTAAACAGGATGTGTCAGTTTAAGCAATAAATCAGCTTACCGTTTCAGGCACGGTGATTCTGGACTTGGCAAGCTCCGATGAGCACAGTGGGTCACTGCTCTTCCGACAGTTGACCATCCTACACGCATAGAGAAACATATTATATAGAGTGGCCGCTGGAGCTTTTTCACGGCCCAGCAAAAAATGGTTTGACCAACCGCTAGATGGCGTACCCATCCTCACTCTTACTCTTTTTTTAAGACATGTAATAGCCTCCTCAAGAGAACAATGAATACCCAAGTTTGGCATCAATCTCTTGCAAATAAAAAATTATTAATTGATGCAATTCTTCATATCTGCTCTACATCATGTGCCACTGGGGTCATTTAATGCCTTACAACAGAAAACAGTAAAGCATGGCAAGAAAGTGTTGTCTTTCCGCATTCGTCTTGCACAAAGAGGCACATTCATGTCGTTCAAATGTATTGTACATGTATTCCCCTGTGGACGCATAGGTGAGCAGTGGTAAAGGCACTTGCTTTCGGAGTGTGAGGACACGAGTTCAAACCCCAGGCACTGCGCCGTGTTCCCGACCGGGCTGCAGAAATTAAGTGCCTTACTCCTCTTCTGACCACTACCACCACCACCAAATCCCAGCGTTGGAAAGAAAAACGTTTTGTTATTTTGTGTATGCTGAAGACATTATCGGGTCTGACCAACCCCTCAGGGCGCTGAGAGCAGCGCCCTAGCTGGGCCGCAGGGTCCTACGGGAGTGTCCGCTCTTTATGTAAATATGTTTCTCTATGGTACACGCGTGAATGGCTCACCATCGCCCCTCGCGATAAGAGCCGTAGGCGCTGCAGTTCTCGTCTTGGAATTACTAGCCTTTCATCGCTGAGGCACGCTACAGCACAGTGCCGAAGGAAAACAGCGAGGCTGTGGGGCCAGCCATTTTTTGGAGAAGTGGTCGCGAGCTTCGAAAACGACCGCTTACGACCACAAGCGATATGAACTAAACTCGCAACCGTGAAGACCAAGGCTCGCTGTATAGGCTTCTAACGCATTGCATCATCATCAAAGCGTGACATCTGCACAAAAAATGCACATTCTGAACTTCGGTCGGCTTTCAACACGAGACGATGGCGTAACAATGGAATCCCACAACCCCCCTGCAAAAGCATGCAGCTTCCGCCACACTTTTCGCCCAAGAGCTCGGATTGCGAGGGACTCTCCTCAGTTTTCCTTTTTTCCATGAGGCTCCCTTTTAATGATTGAGTCAATTAAACAAAATTCTAATAAATACTAAATAAACAAACAAATAAATAAATAAATAAAGGGTCTGATAACATCGCATAAATGGGAGAGGAGGGTGACATACATCAGGTTTAAAAGTGATCATATCGTCAGCAGTTAGTAGTTATTGGTTTTCTCTCCGCCTATTGTACGTGACATGCGGCGATCAGCCGCTTCTTCACACAGTTCACGTACGGAGTCTATGACAGGTTTCTACCGATTATGACTCCTAAAAACCCGTGGCTTCTGCTGAACGAGATGTGTTCGCCATTAATCGATATGCCGTACGCAGACATTGGTTTCCGCGTGAACGCTATATGCCACTGCACAATTTCCGCAGGACACCTGTTTGAATTCCTTGCAGCAGAGGAATGGGGAGTGCCCATACCATCTATGCTACAACTGCACAGGGTGTTGTTTATCAGATTCTTGCGGTACAGCTTATCTGCAATACATAACACTGGCAAGACTAAGCAGTATGCCCTGGGTTACCCCGCAGTGCTTTCACGGCTGAAACCATTGTCATCGCCCAAGATTACTCAATCAAGACACATATTATTACCGAGACAATGCGTATGCATATCAAGCATTACGCCAGGACCCCTGCCCACCACCTGGCGAGCCTCGCTGCTGAAAGGCCCCGCACGACATACAGCGCCCCTGCCTGCAAGCACCGCACATTCTTTACTGCGGCGTACGCAAAGCCACTGCTTCCTCCTTGGAGCTTGAGTCGGCCGCGAGTTCACTTAATGATTCCAGGAATGCGGAGAAACGCAGACAACCGACACATGCCCTAAAACAACTGAGTCTATTCCTACTGGACCAAAAATGCAGCAACCACGTGCCCATCTACACGACTGGTTCGACTACGTCGTCCAGTTCTGGTGGAGCCGTGATATACCATTACAAGGGGTAACTCTACGTTTTAAGGCTTCACATGCGACGACGTACACGGCGGCAGAACTTGCGGCTCTGCGTACGACACTAGAACTCATCTATTATAAAAAAAGACTAATGGGCCATGATTTTCTAACTCAAAACTGGTGTTACAGGGCCTGCGGTCAGTTGTCCGACGCTGATGCTACAACCAGTTGACATATGAAATCATGAAACTTCACCACCTCTCAATACAAAGAGGCCACGACATCGTCTTGCAGTGGTTACCTGGGCATTGTGGCATCCGTGAAAATGATTCTGCAGATGATGCTGTTCGCACGTCACATCAGAAAGCAAACAGCGTTCCGATCCCGATTTAAAGAGCGGACGCTTTGAGGCAGATTCGTCAACTGGCCCGCTCTGACTGAGTGCAACACACCAGCATATGACGTACCAGACCAGATGAACTAGACACTTCATTACAACTCCGGTCTCCACCCAGCCCTGATTGAATTACTGACAGCACGGCAAGCGATGTTTGCAGCACCGATGAAAATATCGAACACCTGCTGTACCACTGTCCTCCACATGCCTCAGAGAGACAAGTACTTGCCAACGCATATCGGCGACTGGATGGATGATCGGCCACTTTCTGTGCAGATGCTGTTACAGCACTGTCCACGTCCCTCGACAGCCCACAACGCAGTGAAAGCTATCTTGTGTTTTTTGAGGACGACGGGTTTGTCTGAACGCCTCTGACTTGCGGTGGAGTTCGACACGCTGCAAAGAATTTACTGTCTGTCTTTCCCTTTTCCTTCTCTTCCCTCATCTCTCTATCTTGTTTTCTTCTCCCAGTGTTGGGCAGCCAACCAGATGTCTTTCTTGTTAACCTCCATGCCTTCTCCCTCTGTCTGCTTCCTTCCTCCTCTTTTTGTACGTGAGCCCCGCCACGGTGGTCTAGTGGCTCAGGTACTCGGCTGCTGACCCGCAGGTCGCGGGATCAAATCCCGGCTGTGGCGGCTGCATTTCCGATGGTGGCGGAAATGCTGTAGGCCCGTGTACTCAGATTTGGGTGCACGTTAAAGAACCCCAGGTGGTCAAAATTTCCAAAGCCCTCCACTACGGCGTCTCTCATAAACATATAGTGGTTTTGGGACGTTAAACCTCACAAATCAATCAATCAATCTTTTTGTACGTGAAACCTTACTTCGCTCGGTGTGCCATAACCACCTCATTTTTTTTTATTCGAACACAATTATACAAAGACATGACGAAGTAACTGGTTGACAAAGTCGCTGCAAAATACTGACGTGTCACCGTGGTGCTGATGGTAATAATGAGTTGAACGATACCAACCGGCAACCACCGAGTGCGTTATCGCACCTGCCTTCAAAACACTGCCGAACATTTTGTCGCCTGGCCGATCGACACGACCCGTGACGGCGCAGCAACACTTACTTAGCAGGAGATGAGAATGGCTGATACGCATTCGCTCTTCGCTAAAAAACCCGCAGTGCAGGCACTGTCCATCGGAGGTCACTGTCGCAACAAAAACACTTCGCAGCCGCACTGGAATTTCTAGTGCGTACAAATTCAAAAGCCAGATCTTTGCACGAACAGTTGCAACATCGTTTATTTTATTGTCAACCTTGCCCTCCGCGACAGCCGAAACTAGGTACTCGACAACAAGCACAATCTCATCTTAGACAAAACACTGCGCTTCCGCATCGCAATCTATAAATCACAGTATTTTCAGCGGCGAGAATCCGCATGTGAAACTCGTTAGCGCCGCCAACTTTTCCAGTGTTGCCTAACTTCGCAGCGCCCCCTGGATTATGTTTTAGGTTAAGCGGGGAAGGCATCCCTTCGCCTGGTCAGTGCGTCAGTGTGCAATAAAAGGTAACAGGTAACAAATTCAACTAACGTTATAGAACAGACAGAAGCAGCACGAAGTAGCACGAGGAAAATTAAGAACGAACGAACGAACTAACGAACGAACGAACGAGAAGCAGAAGCGGTGCAACATGGTTTAGAAACCACTAGTGACTTATTTATAGACGGTGGTGATACTTTAGGGACGTAACAGAGACTGGTCTCGAGTATTAGGATCATGGGCATTGCCTCGGATTAAGGGCATGCGCGCACCTCGAAATCAAAGCAAATACGAATTCGGCTCGTCTTCTCTTAAGAAGCCTCAGTACAAGCACGCCGTAAAAGAGATGCGTTTGGAAAGCTGCCTAATTCACCAAGATTCTGATTTAATTATCATAAAGTGGTATAAACAGTGTATGAAAAAGCAGAAAGAATACCAGAGGCTGACGAGACATTTCAACGAAGCGGATCTTTCGAACCACCACATATATTTCCTCTATAATGGTTAAAATGCTTCCTATCGCTGCCCAATCACTTAGTGCGTTATATATAGTATATGACCTTCACTGAGCCAAAATGTCGTTCTATTCGAAGCGCCGACGGCGGTAGATAAGAGGCCGGCTGAGTACGAGTTACGTCCGAGTCATGGGCGTTAATAAACGTCCGTGGTACTGTATAGCAGATGCACGTCGTTTCTGTTATACTACAGAATAGCTGCAGCCGTTGTTCTATCACACGTACCGCCGATTCACTGGCATTACCGCCTGAATATGAATGCGGTCACCCCCTCCCCCCTCCTCTCTTCTCCGACATCTCGTCTCTCGTGTGACTCGCATATTTATTCGAGCGGACGGAAACCAATCGTATGGGCGTGCCGACGGAGAACATTCAGCGAGTGCTGGGCACGTCTGGCGCGTCGACTGATCCCGTTAAGACTTCACGTAAAAGTGTAAGAAGAAGCCCGTTTTGTTGGCGCGTGCTCCCAAGCCTGCGTGCCGCTAATATCGTTTGCTCTTCTGTGCTCGTCGAAGAGCAGACGCCACCCGCTGTACTGGTCGTCCTTCGGTCATCAGGTTTGACGGGCTCTGCCTGGCGCAGGCGCGCTTCATGGCCCACGCACTTAAAGAGACAGGGCAACGAGCACGCTCGTCTCTGACCGTTACCCAAGATAGAGAGCCCAAATATCTCTCGTTAGAACGCAAGCGATTGACTATCCACTGTGACGGCAGCAGCGAAGTGTAATTGCCGCATGACGCTCTTCTCATAGAGTGCGTGCATGGCCACCTATTGAACAGGAAAGGAACCACGTATACGTTGTCCCTTTCCTTTTTACATATTGTATTAATATGCTGTAAATGGCCTGGCTAAAGCACGTTCTTGGCTAGTTGATCATTCTTCACTCTTCCTTCACATAACAATTTGTCTGCAATGTGGCTGGTTGGATGTCTTTAGTGAATGCTTGATGACATAATAAACAGGAAGTAAGGACGCGTCCAGCGGGTTCATTTCCTAAAACCTGGATACCATGCAGGTTTGCCTGTAGTAGTTGCCCCATGCAAGAGTATTAAAAAAAAAAACAGGTTCTCGCAAATCCGCTCTTCCAACTTTCGCCGTGTCTTTGCTGAGGCTTGGTGGTACTTTTGTTAATAAATAGGTAGCATTTCATAATCACGCTTTCCAAATGTAACATCAGTAACATGAGTCTGTAAGTTCCGTCAGTGGTGACGTACCATTAGACCGCAATTTTGCATGTATAAATGAAGGTTTAAAAAGCCGTTCGCTGTGGAGAAAGGAAAGCAAACCGAGCTGTACGTGATCGAACGTCATTAGTCGGCCAGCCTAACTATTAGCTATAGAGCCTTATACCATAGGACTGTTTAGTTTAGTTGTATACTCTGCCTTGACACTGCGGAGCTTTCCGGGCGAAAAAAAAAATGGCGACAGTGTATCGATGAACGCGTTTCGCTAGCAACCACTCGGCAATAAAGGTACATTATTAGTCAGTTCCGACTGTAAACATCGCATATAACCAGTTATACAGGTTATGTGCATCGTTTAAAGCCGTACCTGACTCAGAGTGCACATCTGGTCGTGCCTTGTTTCGAAGTTGCATGCTGTCGGGACGCTTTTCCTGTGGTTTTGTGTCATCCATCGTACAAAAACAAACAACAGGTGTGTGTGTGTCGTTAGTGTTCTTGTTTGTTCTGTGTTAGGTAAACTATACCCATAATCCTACCCTATGACATACAAACAAGCTCTCCGTGTTACTTTGATCAATGGCAGTATGGTTTGAACACTCTACTATCGTCCTGATCCAGTTTGCCTTAGTGTTCTGCATGATCCGGTGTGCTCAATGGTAGACTGAATGTATCGCATCCTTCCGTCAAAAATACTTCTCTCTTTTGCCCTTTATTTAAAAAATAATCACTTATTCAATCATTAATTAATGTCGGTCTGCCGCAGTCTCTGGCACCTGTGGTCCTGAACTATAGTCGATGGCTTGTTCTATCTCCACGACTATGTCACATGTGCCTTGCACTTGCGCTACCTCGTCACTCTCCCTCTCTGATCCTGTTCACTCACTCCGACTTCCGAAGAACGATTCAATTTTTTTTTTTCATTTTCAGACAACAAACATGCAGACGCAATTATGATTCTTACGATGGACGACAACGCCTCTATAGCCATTTAGTTTCACTTCCGGCAGAGCTCTGCCAGATTACTAAAGAGAGGGAACGCAATTCACTAAAGTCGCGCACCGTAAGTTGCGGGAAGCGCGTTGCATCTTCGTGGTTGAGGCCGGTACTGTGACGCTCGCAAGTTGCATTTACGCTTATGTTTACATTACCCATCTTCTTACCACAGCCACATTGTTTCTTATGATACATGTATACTTCTCTGTCCCCCCCCCCCTCCGGCTTACTTCACTTATCTCTTCTCCATCTCCCGACCCCGCATCTATATACCGAGCGGGAGATACCACGAATCCCCCCTAGAACGCTGCTATTCTCGTGCGCTCCCTTCGGCCTTCTTGCCTCCTTATGTGCAGCGTGCCGTGATGAGACGATTGGAAGCCTCGATTATATAGCTGCATTGCCGAGAAATTCCAGTCGATGGGCGAGATAAGGGACGCGCGTAACATCGTGTCGGTGTGCGCGCCTGGACGCGACCCGATGCAGCTGCTCGCCCGAGGAGATGGTGCGGTAACTTTCTCCTAATCACGAAATCTGTGCTCGCTGTAATTAGTCCCGCGCGCACGATCCTTCGGATTTTGTACACGCTGCTTATTGATGAAACATCGCTGTCAGCGTGGTTGTTGTTTGAGGGCGTTGTCACCGCTTTTTCCGTCGTCGCACCATCGTCGTTCTAGCAACGAAACCAGCAATAGTTGTTTTTTTTTTCAACTATAAACGACGAAGTCAAGCACAAACATGTAAAAAGAAATGGCTGCTTCGTATTGATGGGCGGTATCTACACTGCTCCTCTGGTCGATACCACCATAAAGAGCTATAGCACTGCTCCACGGCGTGAATGGCGTCCCGAGGTTGCCCAAGAATCACGAAGACCTTCGGCTGTTCAAAAGTTCATCCTTGATTTCACCACTGAGTGACGAGGAAGAACTTCGAAGACCCTCTAAGAACGGTGGTGGCGCAACTCGATGTTCAAAAGTTCATCCTTGATTTCACCACTGAGTGACGAGGAAGAACTTCGAAGACCCTCTTAGAACGGGGGTGGCGCAACTCGAGGTTTCTATGCCCGTGGTATTGTTTTCTTTTTTGTTCTTGAACATGGCTTACCAGGAGCTCCGTACTGCTTCAGTGTACTGCTTTGGGAGTGCTTAAAAAGTGTGTTGCATATACAGTTCAAAATAAAGGTAATTAAAGGTGTGGCACGGATTTTGTTGTTCGTGTTCTTTGTCGTCGCATACAATTCGAGGTACCAATGAATGGTTTGCAAAGTATTTCTGCGCTTGTGTTAGAGCGGTATTCAGCAACCAACAGTGCTTATCTAGATTTCAGAATAACAAAGAACTGATCCATAGTTGGCACGTGCTCACGTTAAAACACTGCACGCGCAAACACGGACACGAGAGAGAAGTCAGGGAACCGCAAACGGCATCAGTGATGGCTGATCTAGACATTCCACCATCTAAACTAATTGAGCACTTTTAGGCTGGCGCTAGTGCGCGTGGCTTTCCGATGTTTTATGAAGTAATGCACCATAGGCGGCTGATCTCAGTGAGAGAGTTCGATAGTAATCGCCATCTCGTAAAACAAGACACTAAAGATGCAACTAATGTGCTCGTCAAGCAGTCATTTTAGTTTCCAAACATGTTTTGTAGTTTGGCCGCTGCACGCAAAATGGCTCTCGTTATTTTCCAAGCTGTTTATTCCTTCGAATATTACTTATATATATATATATATATATATGTTCAACGTTCATTCGAAGTTTCATCACACGTCCTTGTTTGGTACGCTGTCGAGCCCTTTTCCTTTTGGCGCAACGGGTGGCGACAGCATTCAGTATGCATTCGACACTCTTCGAGCGTTTATCTGGTAAGTAATGCCGTTTGGAGGTCCGTGCATTCAAATCGCGTCCGATAGTTCCTAATTGCGACGAACAACACTGACAACATGCACAGATCTGAGGGCACTACGTACAATACTTCTTGGTATAACTTTCGTTCAAGCGCACGAAGAAACACAAAGTAAGGACAAGCGCTTAACACAAAGGAAGGAATTCGCGCGCTTGAACGACAATTATACCATGCATATCCAACTAGCCCAACTTTCGATTCTGTTGCAATGTGTAGTACTTTCTCCATCACACCAGTATTGCCGACATAGGCCGCCTGGGGGACGAATAACATGTGGCGACATTGGACAGTATTTAGAATGGGATACCAGAAGATCTGCGCTAGCTGTTACCACCACTGCGCAAACGTTGCATAATGTGCGAAACCCCAAACTCCAGACATTACCATTATTATAAATAGTTGCATCGTAACGTAAATTTCAACATGTCATTGCGGATCTTCATTATATCACTCATCATGCTGCTTCCGCTGCGCATTAATTATGGCGCTGCCATCGCATATGGAAAGCTTCATAGTTAAATGCTCATATGCGCGCACACAGAGGCGTGTATGGTCGGGAAGCTGGCGTCATTTTCCTCTGCTTTCATAATAATTAGACGATGCACAATGCAAGGCAGGAAAGCGTCCGTGCTGTCTGCAGTTATTTTTTTTTGCAGCTGTGGCGGCAACTGTCGCGCTAACTATATATATATATATATATATATATATATATATATATATATATATAGGATATGGCACAACGGGAGCGTTGTCAACAAGGATAAATATATTTATTTCCCAACAGTTGACAACGCTTCCGTTGTGCCAATATATATATATATATATATATATATATATATATATATATATATATATATATATATATATATATATATATATATATATATATATATATATATATATATATATATATATATATATATCGTTTTTGTACGTCGTTGAAAGAGATAACAGCTGTCACAGGAAGTGAGTATGATCATCAAATGCCCGGGTTCAAAAAACAGTATATTTGCGGGTCAGTGTACAGCTGTAGCTATGGCTTGTGTGCGGAAATTGCGCAACATGCATATCGCTTGCTCTCGTGGTATCGGTTCCACGTCGGCTGAATTGCCGACAGTTGACGTTCGTTCGCTTGTTCATTTATTTTCCGCCAAAAGAATTAACACTTGCTGGCGCAATTGACGTGAACCCCGAGCCTCGACAAAATGATGCTGCGTTTGTTCAAAAAAAAAAAAAAACGCAACAGCAGAAGAAAAGAGCTTGTAATACTATCGAATAGTGAATTAGATGAGAACACGGGAAAAAAATATAAGCTAACGGGAAATGAAAGCGGACGATAAAACTATTTGCTGTAGCTGAGCCTGCCTGAGTGCGTTACCCTGTGCCCAGAGGCGATGAACTTAGCTTAGGCACACGTGTGATAGGCTCTCCTAAACACGGGAAAGGACGTAAGTTGCTGAACTGAAGGGACAATGTTTATTGTGGTCATGATGAGGATAGCAGAGCGGTACATTACGAGCGCGTAAACATGAGAGTAGACATCGCACTCGTTTATTGCGCATTGCATCGTAGCTCATGACGACATACGTCCCTGGCCCCTTGTAGATTAGCGCTATACATGCAATTTCTACCGACAAATGCGCAAATACGAAGCCGAAGGTAGTCTTCGGTGTCCTGGAGAATTCAAGCCTGTGAAGGAATGTTACTCAACTGTGATGTAGTCACGACGTCAGCTGCGGCATTAATCGCATCTGGCAAGATGAACGACAGGCAAGCACCAGAAGCGATAAGGGTTATAGAGGGAGTACGTCCGCTAGCCAGCATAGGTCGGCAAAAATGGAGGAGGTTATTCTCACACTCACTCGTGAAATATATTTCGCGCTTCGGACCCACTCGGACTCACACTAACCGAAATTTTCCGGAGCCCGACTCGCCAAGATTCGCACTAACGAAAATTTTCCTCCACTCGGTTCAATCAGGCTCTAACTCACAAAACAAAATTACTCATCCAGGCTGACTTAGACTCATATTCATGGCTCAATCAGAGTCTTAGTCAAAGTGAATCCACTCATGAGCAGTGGGGAAAACTTTCTTTGTTATTTTTTTTTGGCGAAGTCGCCAAGATGCTTCTGAAAAGTCGCCAATTTTAGCCGAAAGCAGCTAAACGACAATGACGAGGATGATAATTCTTTGCCGAGTCCTCAGTTTTCCACTTGATAAAACACGTGAAGACGTTATTTTTTTTATTTAAACAATATTGCAAATCAATTTCTGTTGTGGCGAACGAAGTTGGGCTGCGCTGTTACCTCCTGGCTACGCCACTGTGAACCAGTGAGCAGCTGTATATAGTCAAGCTGTTTGTGGTGAAACCCGAGCCGTTCGGAGCTACACTTTGCCCATCTGTAAATGGAACAAAAAGAGTGCTTGGAACGGCCACAATGCACGCTAAAGATCGCAGCGCCACAAGCAGCTTGATCCTGTATGCTTTGGGCTTATTTATTGAAGCTCGTTCCCAGCATTCCACTGTCCTCACAGTTTACTAATTTCCTATGTCTGCTTTGTGGCACCTCACATCAAACTTTGAAAGTCCCCCCAAAATGTCGCCAAGATTCCAAAGAGACAAAATTGTCGCTGTAGCGACAATTCGTCCTCTCAGATGCGCTATAGCGCGACTGAAAAGACGCCAGATTCAGCGACTTTCTCGCTGAGTTGACACCACTGCTCATGAGTGAGTTCGTCAACCTATATATGCTGGCCAGATTACCTATTCCAAGCGAAAGCTTTGGATGTCTCATGATGATGATGATGATGATGATGATGATGATGATGATGATGATGATGATGATGATGTGTAGGGTTTAACGTCCCCAAATGACCGTATGATTATGAGAGACGCCGTAGTGGAGGGCTCTGGAAATTTCGACCCTCTGAGGTTCTTTAACGTGCACCCAAATCTTGGCACATGGGCCTACAACATTTCCGCCTCCATGAGAAATGCAGCCGCCGCAGCCGGTATTCGATCCCGCGACCTGCGCTGGATGTCTCATCAAACGCGATAACTGACTGTCGGCGTCCCGCGTCGTTGGCGTCAACACGAGGGATGCGAAAAGCCAGTCACATAATGAAATCACCATGTGACGTCATCGTGACGCTACAAGTAGCTGAAATTCGTGACGGTACTCGAGGACGCCATCACAACACCGGTACTCGGTCAAATGTGGGCCAATCGAAGGCGGTGCGAAACCATCCAATGCAGCGGCGTATAGCCAGGGTTTTTATATCTAACGCAGTCCCTTCACAGCACTCTCGGTAGAGGGAAAAGATGCATCACGGTTGTGACATCTGCGATTATTTCTTCAACGCGTCATTTCCACTCGTTCGTCCCATTCCACACGTTTCCAATATGATGGATGGATGAAAAACTTTATTATATTTATTTATTAATAGGTGGAGTCTCTAGTCTCATTGGATTGCGTCCCGGTCCTTGCGTGAGCCGGAGAAGTGCCATTTTGTCGATGCACTTTTGCAACACCAGGTGGCTACATTACCCCTATAGCGTCGGCCGCACTCACATCATCTATCCATACCAAAAATAGCGCTGTGTCATCTAGCCTGTAACTTCACGTTCTCCACTCACTCTCGTCCAGCGAAAAATTACGGCCAGCCAACTCGTAAACTAGCGAGGGTTTCGTTGCCGTATAGTCTTGATACTTTCAGGTGCGAGTTGTACGCCAGGGATTCTAGGTCAGCTCCGAGCTCGTCATAAGATAATGTGCTATACGTGACGCTAATAGGCAAAAAATAGGGTTCTTTCCTCGTATTCTTGCTACAAAATCTTTCCTTGTTTCCTCGATACGAAAACTATCGTTAATGAAGAACCATTTTACCAAATACAAAAAGAAAAACATTGGCAGATCCCACGTACAGTGAGAATCGATGATATGCGACGCACGAATGAGGAAGTTTGAAATGTCACTTCAAAATCTGCACAACGTTACGAGGTGGACGGATGTAGCATACAGTAAACACTAGTAGAAATGTTATGGGCACTCAGATATCTTTAAGATGAAAGTGTGTTGTTTATAGATGCGTGACGACGGGGCCATTAACGTTACATGTCGTGATTCACATGTTAGGACCTAGCTGTAACTCGTGTTCGTAATACAGTGACGTCACTAGATGGCTACTAATGAACCCGCTGCAAGCGCACTATGAGCGTCGCATGTAAATTATGCCGTAAATGACTTCAGCGTCATAATTATCATGTTTCCGCCCAGCATTTGTGATGGTCGTTCATTCACATCACGTAATATCAAATTTGGTATATGTGAAGCCAGCGAAACGACCACGAGCGCACTATGAGCGTACCATGAAGTCATGTTTTACATGCCTGACACGCATGTCATGATTATCATGTTTTTCCGCGTCATTTACTTACGTCGTCTATTCACGTCACGGGAAACCAAACTTGGTACATGTGAAGCTAGCGAAACGGTCGCGAGCGCATCGTGAGCGTGGTATGCAGTGATGTTCCTAGACAACACGCATCTCATGATCGTCATTACACCAGTCACATATCTCCGTCATCCATTCCCGACACGTAGCACAAAGTTTTGTATACGTTTGACAGTTATTGTATGTCAGTTATTATCAACAGCTTAATTGTATACCTATGAGATCCCAGAACTACATTTCTGCTAATTTTTCTGTTTTGTCTTTGCTTGGTTTTTTACATGCTTGTTGAACTTGTATGTTCACCTGCTATATATAGTCTCGGAAAGAGACTGGTAGTATTCGAAATAAATAAATATGTAAGGCTAGCAAAACGGCCGCATGCGCATCATGAGCGAGGCATGTAGTCATGTTTACTTTACATGCAGGTCATGATTATCATGTTCAGATGTGTCATTTATCTTCGTCGTCCGTTCGCGTCACGTAAAACCAAATTTGGTATATGTGAAGCTATAGCGAAACGACCGCGAGCGCACCATGAGCGTGGCGTGTAGTCATGACTTACGTGACATACTACGTGTCATGATTTCTACATTACGACCGGTCACTTATGTTCGCCATGCAGTCATATCATGCCATACCTGTTTCGCAATGTCATGTGAACGAAACCACTGGCAGAGAAGAAAGACCATGGCATATAAATCATGAAATTTATGACAACCATCTCATGATTTGCATGTTACGACTAGGAACTCACGCTCGTCATACAGTCATGCTACGCCATAAAATAGCGCTACAATTGCTGCAGAAAGCGAAGTTAGGGAGGAGACGAAAAAAAAAAGTGGACAGTACAAGCGCTTGTACTGTCCACTTCTTTTTCGTCCCCTCCCATGAAAAACCAACTATTACAACACAACACCTCATTTTGCTTTGATATAGATCCCATCATCGAAACGGCCAGGAGAGCCAAAAGTTGTAGACGACTTGACAGACAGACAGACAGACAGACAGACAGACAGACAGACAGACAGACAGACAGACAGACAGACAGACAGACAGACAGACAGACAGACAGACAGACAGACAGACAGACAGACAGACAGATAGATAGATAGATAGATAGATAGATAGATAGATAGATAGATAGATAGATAGATAGATAGATAGATAGATAGATAGATAGATAGATAGATAGATAGATAGATAGATAGATAGATATGGTGAAAGTCGTCATAGTTCGCTAAGAAATGTTTCGCATTTAGAAACAAAATCATCATCGTTCAAACCATAAAGCGTACAGAACGGCCTTAAATCACCCACGGGGAATCCATAGTCTATACTTGCTGGCTGGAGATTTTTGGCTACGTCGTACCACGTCTGTACTTGAACATATGGACCATGGGTTAGGCTTCAGATTTCAGAACGCAGTACAGCACCATGCGGGGCTGTAACTTGTTCAACTTGTGAGGCACCTCAAACTCTACCCCCAGGGTTTTGCCAAAGCTGACTTTCCCGCAACAATGGTGTGTTTAAGGAGAAGCCCTCTATCATTCATGCGGAATCGGTTAATTTCGTCGTTACCCTATGTTTTCGGAAGAGATTATTGGTAAATTTTCGTGTGTTTCGAGAACATAAGTGACGCTGCCTTTAACATGAATAAGTAAGGAATGAGAAAATTGCGCAACAATGTGGATTTTTGTGAGTGTTCCTGTTTGCTTTTCCGTGGTTTCAGTTGGTCGCATGCCCGCGTGTTCACGTTTCAAGTATTTCGATTCAGTATATTGACGCTTTCATATTTCCCCAACAAATTTTGGCTAACCTCCCTGTCCTTCCTCATTTATTCCTCCTCCCAACAAATTTTCCCGTGTCAAGCTCACCACTTTAGAAAGGTGTTCATTCTTGATTCAATTCCTGGACGAGCACAACTTTTTTTTAATGCGATCTGCGAAGTTTTCCCACGTACAAGGGTTAGAACACGCAAACGTTTCAATGCCTAAATAGACATCTCTGTCAGCAGAGGCAGCCGTAAGTGCATTTATTTTTTTTCCCACCATCCCGCATCGCACATGTTCTACTTCGCGGCTGTCAGTCAACAAGGTCAAAAGGATCGAGTTTTCCATTAATAGCTTCCTTACTTCTTTTATTTTTCTTGTGGCACTACAGTGAGGACAGGTTGTGACGCAATCGACTTTAACTACGCAGATGCCGTAACGTTTTCCCGCATCGCTCCACAACAGGAGGAAACGATGTACCTGAACTTCCGGTGAGAGCGACGTGATTGCGAGGCAGCGTCGACAATGACCGGAAGGTTCTTGCACTCCCCTTTCCCTTTCTTCTCCCTCGCAGTCAAAGTAAGCTTAAACATTTAAGAATAATCTTCGTTGAGTGTATACGCGATCTCTGGGCAGTTCGTATGGCCTCTGTCATTGTGGTATAATTTCACGCCATGCTTGATACATATGTAGCACTGTTAGCGAACTATTGTCCCTTTTATTTACATTTTTATCTTACTTGCCACCCCTAGCCTAGCCTACCCCCCCCCCCCACACACACACACACACGCACACAAACACACACGCATGCACACGACTTCTATTATTATAAACGGCACTCACAAATCAGTGAAACCTCCACAGTTAGTAAATACGATCCTTTTCTTATGTGCTATCTGCAAGTTAGCTCAATATATATATATATATATATATATATATATATATATATATATATATATATATATATATATATATATATATATATATATATATATATATATATATATATATATGTATATGTATATATATATATATATATATATATGTCATTTGTGTGTGTGTGTGTGTGTGTGTGTGTGTGTGTGTGTGTGTGTGTGTGTGTGTGTGTGTGTGTGTGTGTGTGTGTGTGTGTGTGTGTGTGTGCGCGAAAGCAACAGCGCAACTAGCTAGGTCCCGGGCGTAGGTATTTTTATCTTTGCCGCCCTTCGGGGCAGCCGTCAAACGGAACGGCGTCGTCTGCTCCACGCGACGCGCTCGCGCTCATCATTGGTCGGACGAGGTCTCGTGACCCCACGACGCAACGCAGGACGTTTTTGCCTTCCTCCTCCGTCAGCGCAGCACTCGCTTTCGCGGCGGAAGAGTACGGTGCCTCTCACTCCCTCTGAACTGCCGGCGGTTGGCTCTGCTCCCGCCCCTCCGCAGCGTGACAGCAGCCAGCGGGCGCCAGCGAGAGGGTCGACTTTTTAAGCGTGGTCGCGGGGGATTCCTGCCAACAGTTTCGCTTTTCATGCTGCCGACGAGCCTAGCCGCACGGGGCTTGTTCTCTGAGAGGTCGCCCTTTCGAGTGCACGACAGCGCGACGTTCGCAGCGCAACTCACGTCACCTCCGCCGCCGTGCCGGGACTTTACGCGACTACCATGCAGCCGGCACCGAGTTCTGTCCTAGTGTTCGCCGTTGTGGTCACTTTGGTGGACAGAGGTGAGAATGCATGCGTTTCGCACACGCGCGCGTGTTTACGTCCGAGACCGGTGGTCAGTTGTTGCTTTGGGCGTCCGGCGTGCGCTGCCGCGTGTTGCCTCCCCCCCCCCCCCCCCCTCCGAAAACGATGGCTTGCTGTGAGACGTGTGACTGTACCACTTAGCACACCTGAGAAGCAACTCTGTTCCAGGAGGCCAAGGCACTTCTTTGCGCGCGATGAAACCGGTGCATAGAGGCTGGATTCGCGAAACATTTTTTTTTTTTTTGCAACGGATGACACAGTGATGAAGGGAAAATGCTGTCAGCCATGTACTTCGATTAGCATTCAGGAATCAGCCATCCCGGACTGAGAGAAATTTGATTCGCATTTGGCTTGATCGGAAATTGAAGTACACTGTGTGGTACACGTGTTTGAAAACACTTGAAAATAACCTTCACTGAGGAGTGGTGGTGAGTGACGAAATGACATTAGTGAACCTCGAAGCGTAAGTGACATTTCGAAAAACCCTGCAGGTGAGACTGCAGCAATGATTGTGTCAAGGAGATGGATTGTGTGACAATGCGATTCAATCACCAAGCGCCATTTCTCACAAAAGGTGGCCGGATTTTTCGTCTTACTGTCACTTAGCCCAGCGCACTTTGCACGCAGCTGCATCTTAGTTGTTTACGATTTGTATAATTGCGGATAATAATCATACACGTGTTACCTTAGTTGACATTAATGAGGCACTTATAAGACTGACGGCGAAGCCGAACGGAGAATCCACAACTCCCCCCATCTCGGAAGAGACAAATTTTTTACGGCGTAATGATTAGTTGTAGAAACGAAGTACCCAAATTAAACATACGCGCATTTTTTTTTCAGTCCGACTAATACGCGATACACGTGGTCGGCAAAAAAGAAAAGAAAGAACAGAAATCACACGGTATTAGTCAGGCAAGCTTACATCAAACGACAATTAGGCACCTCCGCTGAATATTACAAGAAAAAAAAAACAAGAAAAGAAAATTGTGACGTGATGTCTTCGCTCGTTTCGATCGGTCACACCAAGTCTCCATTTCGCGTCGCAGATGTGTACACCACGTTCGAGAAATGTGTACAGAAGGGCACCCGACTACGTCTAAATTCTGCTATCGGTGACCACACGTACGTGAGCGAAGCGCTAACGCTGAGGTCGCAATGTTGTAAGGTCGCGGTTCCTAAATGTAAGGCCTTCCCGACGCGTTGTCTGTGCATTGCGCCCCTTTCACGCCGAATGTTTGCCCAACCGTGACACATATGCCGGAAGGCGTTGATGTTGTATTTGCCTCGATTATCATCACCTTGCGGCTCATATTCAACTAGTGGCGGTGATTGGGGAAAGAGCTGGGTAGAGAAAAGAAGGGTGTTAGGGCCACCTGAAGGTCGTATTGAACTTTTTTGAATGGAAGTGGCTTATTCGATAGGCCAGGTTGCTTCCGCTTCGTACCTTCTTGTTCGCTCTAGCGCGCTCCATTCTTTCTTTTCATTTCAGCCTCCCTTCAGTGTAGGGTAGCAAACCGTATGATGTCATTTTACGTGACCTCCTTGCTCTTTTGTCAATTTCCATCAAGGATGCACCAATTATCAACAAGTTCCTTCGGGATAGGAAGGCGTATAACTGAGAACTTTTGCACTTTTATTGACCATGTCTGCTTTTATTTGGGGGGGGGGGGGGGATAGCTGTCTCCTCGTGCTCCCTCTTGTGGCGCTGCCCCTGGTAAAGTGAAGTTTCTCTCTCACTCTCTTTCCGATAGTCAACTCGTGGTGAAACCGCTTGTTCCTGGCCCATAGGCCGATTTGGCCTATGGCAAAATTTGTTGCCACGACAATAGCGCGAAAGATGGCACGAACAATTGCGGACGCCGTCATCAACCACTGCATCAGCCAGCGTTTCTTAGTTCTGAGTGACCCGCGTGTTTCACCTTTTGATTTATTTAGTTTTTTAAAATTTTTTACACCTTTGCTGCCCCGCCACATAATTTTTCACTACCATATGTATGCAGTCTTCGGGACCTGTCATCACAACTTTTCTCTCGTCTCAAAAATTTTTTTTTCTTCTTATCTTCAACTCGGTTACATTTTGCTGTCTCCTTCATAAAACGCATAGGCCATCGTAGTGCTCTTCCTGTACCAGTTCTCAGCCTGCCCCTTCCCAGCTTACTTTTTTTTCTTTGTTGCATGTGTGTGTTTTTTATGTCATGTCACAATAACGACCACTGTTATATGACTATACTGAAATACTACAAGAATTAGCTCGAGGTGGCATGTTAACTCATCGGTAATAGCTCAAGGACCGCGAGATTTTAGAAAAAGCTGAATATTCCTGCTGTTTGGGCTGGCAACCTTGAATTTAGGTTTCCGGACTGTCCTGCCTGTAAAACGGTCTATCGACGTGTACTGTGTACGTCCTACGAATACCGGATGCTACAATTCTGGCTGACATGCCTTACTTTCAATTTATTCTCTCTCTCTCTCTCGACCGAATACAATCTCAAATTGCTGAGAAATGCGAAATTTTTTTTTGAGATCTAGCGATCTGTAAATTTCTGATGCCGGCTGTACAACTAACTTTACCCGGGCTGTCTGCAGTGACCTGAGGTGACCCGGCGATGTTCCGCAGAAATTCGGTTTCCGAGTTCGAATGCTGTTCTCGATAATGTTCATCGAATGGCAACGACGTCCAAGTAACCATGAGGCGACAAATGATTTGACATGATTGATGTGCGCAGAAATCGAGGGGACCAAGTTCGACCACAGCCCCCCTCCCTTCTTCAATTCTTTGGTCGAGTTCGAAAGAGAACTATCTCCACGATGCATGCAGAAGCAAAAATAAAGCAACAATATGCTTCTCACAAAAACCTGCCATCGGCACCCGGCTTCGCAAGGAAGTCAGTCATTGAATGTAGATTAGATATAAATTGTCGTGAAGAGTCGATTCCCCGTGGGAGGAAACTGATTTTGAATGCAACACAGGAGGGTGGGGTTCTTCGTCGCCGTCATTGTAAAAAAAAAAAATACTGTAGCCATACACTCTAAAAAAGAGCGAGTAAAAAGGGTGTCTTTTTGTCCCACAACAATAATCGTCATCTATATTGCGTTCCATCCTTGCGCTATCGCCCGGCTCCCGGTACATTCCGGTCACGATCGACATGCCCATTATCACGGTTACATTGCATTCGCGATAGGAAAGTGGCCAGAGCGGAGTTTTCAAGAAAGGAAGCCCACGCAAGCCTGATGACGATTATTGTTGTGGGACAAAAAGACACCCTTTTTACTCGATATCTTTTTAGAGTGTAACCCTGCACCATAAAAAAAATGACGTAAAAGCTCTGAGGGAGTTAAGGCACTCCATTCAGATGACTCAAACGTGGCATCTCCATCTGAATGACTCAAATGTGAGGGTGGGAGGGGGGGGGGGGGGTCCCCTTGTTTTCTCCCGTGCTAGCGCATATGTTCTAGACTAATACTATCCGCGACAATTATGCAACACACAAGGAAAGTATTGATGAAAATGCGTTCACGAAAATAGACCGGTGCGCGTCGACGTCTGTCGAGCGATTACGGCTATTTTTTCTAGTCGAAATTATAGCTTTTCCCTGTTCACCACCTCCCCCAACGAACAAGGAAAACAGACACGTCAGAAAACGCAACGTTTGTAAACACGTTTCGACGCTTACTATACCGGCGGACGGATAGTAATGGCTGCATGGGGACGGCCACGAATGCCTATATAGATAAAGAATACATTGACGCGCGAAGTGGTCCTGTGTTGATACTCGCAGCATGCAATAATAACTGGGTCTGGTGCACCGGAGATAAGGATGCGCGCCCGTGTCGGCCCAGATGCATGAAGAAGCGAGAGTGCGCCACCTTGCACGCGTTGCCTGTCAACACCTGCCCTCCAATGAGAACGTTTCTCTTGTTCGTTCGTTCGCCCGCTGTTTCGACAGTCGTCGCTGCAATGTTACGACATGCTGTATACGCAGCCTATTAATGATTATGAGCTTACTGAAGTGTTTCTTTCAAATAATTTTTTTTTCATAATTCAGAGTTGTCGTCTTCTTAGTTCCTTTTAAAGCGGTAGCGACACGCCCTCGAGACAACACTAAAGGGACATTTCTCGTCTCCTTGGTGTGGAGTGCTGACAATGTAGGCACAAGAACGTACAACGTCTCTAAATGTATTTTTCCACTTTAATTTCAAGATTTCACTGTCCTAATACTTTTCTACTTTAATTTTAAAATTTTGCTGTTCTAGTATGTGCAAGCAAGCACCACAGAAATGAACATTATCGCTACGAGTTAACATGGTACACGCATTTTCGATGGAACCAAAAATGCTTGCGGCTTGCGTACTTGGACTTAGGCGCACGTTAAAGAACGCTATGTGGTCGAAATTTCCAGTGCCTCCACTACGGCATTCCTCGTAAGCATACCTTGCTTTTGTACGCGAAATACTTAGTTATTATTATCAACATAGTTCACTGGGTTTGCCAACTTTGCGTCCTGCATGCATGCAGCCTGTGTCACTGTCAGCGTTGCTGAAAGACAATTCATCCATCGTTCTTTACGTGCAACACGTGTGACTGCAACTGCAAGTAGATATGACAAAGCTGCGGCTAGTGCGTCGTGTCTCTCCCCCGTACACGTGAGATTGTGTTCACATGTCACTAGGAAACGACTCTGTCAATATCAAAACGGAAAGTTTTCTTTTAAGGCAACGGTATATATTAAAATATATTTAATGTACTACTAAGCACCATCATACGATTTATGGGTTCTTCAAAACAGTGTTTTCATGTAAAGCAGGAGTCCGGAAACATTTAAAATTTTCGTCAATATTTTAGCTGTTCCTTTCGGGAAACAGTTGCTAGGCCGTTTCTTTCTTTTCTCGCTGTCTTCGCAATGTTTTAAAAATATAATTGTCAATATGCTACTCGTAATAACAAAGAACAATTTATTGACATGGCGAAGGAGGAGGAGGCGGAAGGGAAGAAATGAAAGGCAGGGAGGTCAACCAGACGCACGTCCGGTTTGCTACCCTGCACTGGGGGAAGGGGTGAGGGGATTAAAGGGGAAGATAGAGAGCAGTGAAAAGCAACGTGTGTGTAGATGTGACCTTGGCCATTGCACGTTTATAAGCGGTCGCGTAGTCCGGTCGTCTTTAGAAAACTTAGCAATGCCCGCGTCGCTTTGCTGGCCTGCGATGCGTATACAGCCATGAACCAAGGATCTTCTCTTCGGAAAAAATTCTACCGTCTAGTGTTTCTAACGTTTCACGTAGCAAGTTGCGTTCGCTCGCAAAACCTTCACATGAACACAGTAGATGTTCTATTGTCTCGTCCGTGTCGCACGATTCACATCGGGAGCTATCCGCCATTCCTATGCGAAAGGAGTACGCCTTTGTAAAAGCTACTCCTAACCACAGGCGGCACAGTAAAGTTGCACCCTGGCGGGAGAGGTTCGATAGAACTTGAAGCTTTCTCGATGGGTCCAATTTGTGTTGGCGGCGGTTCCCGACACTGGGGTCACTCAGCCAAGTTTCCGACATGGTGTTAGCGAACGAGTGAAGGCCCCTTGCAGCGTCGGTTCTCGACAATGGAATTGGGGTTGTCTAGGCGTCCGCGTGGGCGGATCGGGCAGCATTATCAGCAAGGTCATTACCGACAATACCACAATGTCCCGGTATCCACTGGAACACCACGTCATGTCCTTTCGATAAAACTTCGTGAAGCACTTCTCTTAGTTCATTCACTAGTTGTTGATGCACCCTTTGTCGTAAAGCTGATTGCAAGCTCTGAAGGGATGCCTTGGAGTCGCAGAACACAGCCCATTTTAGAAAAAATCTGCTGCTCGATGAGCTCTGCTAGGGAAATAAGAAATATTGCACTGATATCTTCTGTTACTTCAATTTTTTCTTCTTTTGTACGGCTTCGCCTACAATATTTGCACTTCTTAAGTGGTTCATTTGAAATGAATTATTATATTTTAAGCAACTCTTATAACCTACGCCTTTTATTTTTGTATTATGCAATGTGTAAAATACCCGAACAGCCTTCAAGCTTCAGACACTGCAGATATCATCTCCGAAGCCCTTGCAAAGAAATATAATCCTAGATAATGTGGTGCACCATGCTATGCTTTTTTGATTTACTGATCCGCTGATGACAAGACACATTGTATAGAAGGAACAATGTGCAGAATACCTCTGCCTACGAAAATAAATGCTTTACAATACCCATTTCCCCACCATAGCAAAAAAAAACTTCGAATATCGTTTTTTTATGAGATTACTGTATTTGCGTAACTTCAGGCAACCTATAGTGTCCAGGCCAGGGAAATACTTCTTGAGCACGTGCCGACTATATGCCGTGTTGACAATGGGCGTCCGAATTTAGGAATACGATGTGCGTGCCTACAAACTGTGCGTCCGTTCGCACGTCCTTTTGCAACTCAGTTACCCGGGTGAGAAATTCTGTTAACATCAAAGACCGTTCGTTTCCGTCGCGGTAGTCTGTATATACTTCCACAGGGACAGGAACATAGGAGCGCGCTGGTTTCTACGCTATGGGGAGGCACGCCCTACGATAGCGAGTTGTTTACCGGCTTCGAACATCTATTGTCTACTATCAATCTGTTGTCACGGGGAGCACACAGTTATCGCTGCACTTTTTTATTATATGTATTGGATAGCTTCACAGGATATATCTTTTATTGTTCTCGCTAATCAACACTGTTGGGCAGAAGATAAGCGTGCTCATCTTAAAATTGTCGATGGTTTACGTCCCAAAACCATGATTATTATATGAGGGATGCTGTACTAGAGAGTTCTAAAAATTTCAACCATCTGCGGTTTTTTTACGTTCACCGATATCTAAGCATACACGGGCGTCCAGCATGTCGCATCTATATGCAAAATGCTGCCTCCGTGGCCAGGATTCGATCCCGCTGTCTTCAGGTCAGCCGTCGGATACCATATACCACTAGACAAGCGTGGTGGGAAGTATGCATTTCTGCTTATTGGTTCATGAGTTGAGCAAGAAGAGAGTGCATCTGTGGAGCATAAGGAACACACGGTGAAGTCTTGTCCATCAATCAATCATCCAATCAATCAATCAATTTTACGGCAAAGCTGCATATTGCGAGAGGGAGAGAGATGTAAACGTTTATTGTAGGGAAAAAAAAGAGTTTGGGGGCCAGAGTATGACTCCGCTACATAGTCGGCGTCCCTAGTCTAGGACACCGCATGACGAGGCCCCGACTCGTGCCCGTCTCACCAGAGTCCGTTGAGACTCTGGCGAGGAGCAGTTGAGGAGGGCAATCTGCCATTCCTCTCGAGAAAGGGCAGAAGAAGTGGCAGGTGGGCACATGTCCACACTATGTGGAAGATGTTACAGGTCTCCCGGAACCAAAATTCATCCGTCGTACGTTCGTATGCGCGCAAAAACACTTAGCGCGCATGTGCCACAGAAATCAGGCAAGCCCCACCACGGACCAATGGTCCACTAAACTTGAAGGGATCGCATGGTCGAAAAACACAGTTTAGTATATGCGGACAGGGGTAAGCTGTAATTGAGAGAGACTATACTTCAATGAACCGTACACGGATTAACAGGATGTCGACCCTCTTTACGATGTGCTTGGGTGGTGAGTGCTTGGGTGGTGATTTTATAGCTCTTAATGCACGTAACGACATGTTATTCTTGTACGTGTAAGACAAGCTCCTTTAAAGGGTTCTGGGGTCCACTTGTACCAAAACAACGCGATCTGTACATGTGCGGCATTTCTACTAAAGACGGTTGGGCCGTAAGTTATACGCGAGGTCGAGACAGACCCGCCTTTCTCGCAGCTTTCTCAACGATCTCTACCTCGTAAGTATAGAAACCTGACTCGACCTTTGTAAACGAAGATGGCGTGTTAGAGAAGTAAAGGTGCACGCAGACGCCGGACGCACTTATTTTCACGTCTTCCGTGTACCGAACGCTCAGCGCTGTCGGCGCGTTTTTGTCATCGCAGCGTTATCCGTCAGACGGGAGAGAGCCCGGCCGGTTATCGGATAACTTCGCTCGTACAGCGGGGATTACTTTTCATGCAATACGTGTAGGCGTCACGAGCCCCTCCGCGCCTGCAGTATTGCAATTTGAGCGCACGTATACTTTCGATGTCTTGGTAGATAAAAAAAAAGAATGAAGAAGTCATCGACGTTATCGCATCCTGATATGTCGGGCGAACGCAGCGAAAGATGTCTACTAAAGTAGAAGAGCAAGGTATAGGCTTCAGTAATCGGCATATGGCATAGCGCTGAAGCATGCACACCAATAAAAAAAATTCAAAGCATATCCGCGAAGTGAATGGTGATGAGTGGGTGAAGCTCCGGGCAATCACTAACCTCCGTACCATGCCCACTCGATCACGCAAAGACGTGACAAAACATGTGTACAGTATATACAAAGTTGTTCATTAATCGCAATGCGCATATGGTGTCTAGACGTCCATCTGGATATTATTATAGATGTCCATATAAATACTTATATGGATATCCATATCGATATGGATACCATATGAACATTCATATGAATATTCATACGGATATCCTTATGTATTTAGTTATCCATATCAGTATCTGTATGAATATCGACATGGATACTGATAGGATATCCATATACATATGTAAACTTTGTACCGAATATTCATATGGATAACCGTATGTATATGGATATACATAGCTGTATCCGTATGGATATCATTCGATGGTGTGGTATCCGATGGTGTATCATTCGATGGTGTGGTCATTCGATGGTGTGGTCATTTACTTGCATGCCTGCCTTGTGCAACGGGCCCCTCAGCCACAAGTTTACGTGGCTTCGATACGTGACTTCGCTGAGAGCAGGTTAAAGCCCATTTAGTGGCTAGTAGAAATACTATCGTTATGGCGTTTTGGGGTTAAGTATCAGTGAGTAGACAGTGACGTGAATATCATTGTTCGAGGAGCACGTGTAAACATGGCTATGTAGACTGCCAGAAAGCGTTAAAGCGAGAAAGCGTGCGTTCATATTTATTTTTTATCGCTTAAATGTAGTCGATGGGGGGGGGGGGGGGGGGGATCAAGTATGTTGGAGATATAGGCTCATCAAAACATAGCATCATTGGATGCGCATGAGACGGAATTCCGACAACAAGAATGCTACCAGAGTTGTTGAACAGCAAAGATTACCTCCAACGCTCCCGTAACCACTGCAGTTGCCGGATGAGCTGGAGGTGAAAAGCATGGCTACTTCACTAATGAAGCCAAAAGCGTCCTAATATATTTTGCTTCACACATAGGCGACTAAGTGCGTTGACTGACTTCGTGCCAACTAAATTAGGGAACTGAAGTGCCCACTGTGTAAAAGCGTGATCTTAAGTTAGAAAATAGAAGATAGAACGAGCTCTTCAAGGCTGTCACGTTAAAAGTGCACTGCCATCACGGTCTTTCACTCTCGTAATAACAGTGCACCGTGAGGGAAGGGGTAAAACAGCGTTTCTCTATATGTTTCTGCAGTAATTGAACTGTTCAATCAATCAATCAGCATTAAATTTGCTCTTATATAAAACATTGGTAAGATCCAAACTTGAATATGCCTCCTCTGTGTGAGATCTTTACCACGATAACTTGATCACTCCACTAGAACTTGTACAGAATAACTCCGCCCGTTTCACACTGTCCAACTAAAATCGCATTGCCAACGTTTCACACTGTCCAACTAAAATCGCATTGCCAGTATAACTTCAATGAAATTCAACCTAGGCCTCCCTTCACTTGCATCCCATCGTAAAATATCCCGGCTGGCCACTTTTCACAAAATATTCCATCATCCCGCCCTTCATGACCAACTAATCCTCAATCCTCAGTGCATATCTCATTGTATCGACCATCGTCACAAGGTTGGCATTGCATTATGCAACTTACAGTGTTTTTATCGATCGTTCATACTTCGTACATCAGCAGATTGGAACCATCTACCCGAAGACATAGTAACTATTACTAATAACCATCTTTTACGTTAATAATTAACTAATTTAGTATAATTAAAAAGTGTACAAGGAATTATGTTATGTATTATATGTATTATGTTCATATTGTATTGAAGTCATTGTCCTTACGCAGCTAATATTGTATAATTAGCAGTTTTTGTTTGTTGAATAAGTTATTTTCATGATGTGTTTTGTTCCTTGTAAACTTGTAAGCACTCCCCTCTATAATGCCACATGACCTTGAGGGTGAATGAAATGAAATCAATGAATCGATCAACCAATCAATCAATCAATCATTTGTAGAGAAAGGGAAATAGAAGGAGCTGAAATGGAAACCCACAAAGAAGGCAGGCTCCCAGTTAGCTCTTCCCATGTACTGTTATAGAACGAGTAGCACGATTTTATCGCCGCGAAAGAGATAGCGAGGGAGAGACAAAGAAGTGCACTTCGTGGCTTCACTGAAAGGCGGCGAGTATCATACGAGTGCCTAGAAGCTCCTGTTTCCTTCATCTCTCGTCCCGTATATCACTGTCAGCGCTTTCATACACGAACACCCTTGCGATAAGTCGTCGGAGTTTCCTCGAAGAAGAAGAAGAAGAGAGAGAGAGAGAGAGAGAGAGAGAGGGGGGGAGAGAGGGAGTTTGAGCTAGCAGAACACATTGGAGTATCCACTTGTGGGTTCTGTACACTCTTTATCTCGGTTTTATCACGTTCTTTGGCGTGGTCTGACACGAGAAGGAAATATGGCGCTGTAGTGTACAATTGCAGGTATAGAGTGTACGGCAGTTTTTCTTGGTCCGCGAAAGTTTCCCTGTGAAACCAATTTCGGGTTCCTAGGTCACTTCCTATATGCAGTTATGGAGTTTGAAAAGATCATCGCTTTCATGCGATTCTTTCACATTGTGGAGCATCATATAACTGATTTGCTATTCGCAATTTGCATGCCTGGGTCACAGACACTGCGACACGTTGTTCAAATCGAATCGTGGTTATCCCAACTTCAGGTTCACCACAAGATGATTGCGAAACACGCCGAATTGAGTTACTTCCGGATCAATTCTCCACACCTGACGCTCCTATATGCGTAATTTGGTCAAAACAGTTCTGTTCTGTTCTGTTTTAACTGTTTTGCTGTGGAGAGGTTGAGGTGCCTATTGCCTTGGCTACTCCATATGACAAAGTTCTGCAGCGAAAAATAAAATAATAATACAGAACGGTACCCAAAAATTAACAATATGGAAAAGATAAAAACATAATAGCACACTGAAACCAGTTCAAATATAATGTCAATACACAGTTTTCTTCGCGCAGTTCACACAGTCATAAACTACTTACACACACACCTTACTAATCTAATGGTAGTATATACATGACCACATTTTATATAATACCCATCTCTGGCTGTCAGTCATAGGCGCTTGTCCAGTCCGGTCTCCACTAAAAAGCTGTCAGGTCAAAACAGTACACGGGGGTGTTTCTTTTTGCTCCTTCTTTAAATTTTTAAATTTTTTTTTTGCATTAAGTCTACCGTCGAAATCGTGTAGACGGCTGTAGTTGAACCCACTTCGTCGTTCATGTCAACCAGCTCAGAGCTGTAGGAACGATACCACCGCGGTAGGTAGACTATAATGCGTTGTGGTCACACACTTGCTAAAGCCGACAAAACTGCTGAAAACGTCACTGCAGGGGCTCGCGATCGACTCAGCTAAATATAGACTAATGATGTTCATACATATTCTTTTTTTCTACCTTAATTCGGAATGACGTTGCCTTAAACCATTGACGTTGTAGCAGACTTTGATGTCAAAGCGCCCAAATGAACGTTTTAAAAAGCTTAAACTATCAAGAAGCACGGACTGCTGGGCCAGTGGGTAGCTCAAATTAACGTTGGAGGGCGAAAAAAATAAAGCACAAAAGGAGGAAAGCTAGACACGGAGCACACGCTCACTATTAGTTTATGAAGCACGCAGTAAACCAGTTCAGTACTTACGCTTAATTTGTCACCTCAGTTCATTCTGTCACACTCCTCTTAACTTTATATTCATCTAGTTATGCACGTGGGGATGATGATACGTGTAGTACTGGATAAATTTTCATACAGCGGTTTTGAATACTTGTTAGCGTAATACAACGAGCGAAGTCAGATAACCAGAGAAAGTGTTAACGAAACCCCGTTTCGCAAGCGCCTATACTTCTAGCCGGTGTGTGCCTGCTATAGATCAGCACACTTAGAGCACTTATCTGCACGGCAGCCGTAACCATTTAATTATTACGCGTCATTTGAGTTAATGGAAGCAGGGCACTAATTTCTAGCTTCTAAATCACCATGGCACGTGTACACGGCGCTTGCCGAAGGGGCGCAGACGGAAAATAATAAAGGTACAGTAATAAAATAATTATTTTTTATAAGTAAAGCAGCATTACCTGCCATCACGCTCGCAAGTTACGCAATCATGCGTCATCGCATGCAAATAGCTTTTTTTCCCTGTTGCATAAATCACTTTCAGCGAAGTTTTGGGACGTTAAACCCCATGCCCATATCAAATCAATCACTTTCAGCGAAGTACCTTATTGCTTCTCATATAGTAATGGTGTGTTTTGCGGAGCACGCACACATGACAACGCACATACACACACACATACACACGTACAAACACACAGTCACACATAATAAAAGTGTATTCAGGTAACTAACTAACGAAATATTACTACATTATGTGGTCTTTCAACGTGATCCCTTTTTACCTTTCATGATCTGTCTCCTAAACCACTGTTTCATTAAGTTGGTCAGTGATGATGACCTAACGAACCTGAATACGAAACGGGAGATAATGTGTATACGTGTTAACGGGTGAAAGGAAAAAATAAAACTTTGTACGGAATAATATACAAATGCGTGGAGAAAGAGAAAGCGATGAAAAGAAAAGATGATGTGGAATAAAAAATAACGTGGGTTTAATCTGGGCGTTGCATTCGGGAATCGTATAGCTTCCGGCCGGCAAAAGGCAACTCGATCCTTTTGTCGTACCGCAGTGAATACCACGGGCGAACAGAACTCAGCCTGAGCGGGACACCGCTCCACACACGCACGCTTTTGGGCTTATGTAAGTCCGTCGCGTGTATGTTGTCATGTCGACCGCCATTATGACCCTCCTGCTCTCTTCTTTTCATTCTTCTCCAAGCTTGTTTAATTACTTCTTATTTTTTTCCCCTTTTCCTTCGCTCGCTGTATTGGTGTGGCTTTCTGCGGTGGGACCCTGAAGGCAGAACCGTTTCGGTGGGTTGTTCGACTGGGCCCTAGAATACGAGTGAAGTGTTCATTCTATTTATTTATTCAATATATTCATCCCCATTTGTAGGCATTTCAGCAGATTGTGGGTGAATGGGTGGGATATACACATTACTACATGAATTATCATCCATTGCTACACATAAAGCATGGTATATATGTCGTCAATAAATTGAATTCCTGCAATATTTGACGGAAAAGCATTCCACTCGTTATGCTTTGTATATTGACTGAATGAAACTCGTAAGCAAGCCCCGCCATGGTGGTGTAGTGGCTAAGGTACTCGGCTGCTGACCCACAGGTCGCGGGATCGAATCCCGGCTGCGGCGGCTGCATTTCCGATGGAGGCGGAAATGTTGTAGGCCCGTGTGCTCAGATTCGGGTGCACGTTGAAGAACCCCAGGTGGTCGAAATTTCCGGAGCCCTCCACTACGGCGTCTCTCGTAATCATATTGTGGTTTTGGGACTTTAAACCCCACAAATCAATCAATCAATTATTCGATGACGCCATCTTGCGTGGCTGCAAGTACGCCCACTAAATGTGCCGAGTCTGATATGCGTGCATTCGAGGCGCAAATCTCGCCGATTTCGCGCAAAACTGCGTTCAGTGGAGGCGACAGTGTAACCGCAAATGCACTCGCCTCGTTTAGTGAGCAAAGAGTACATGTGCGCTCTAGGCGTGCTTGCGGAACGTTTTTCTCGCGCATACCACCGTGTGCGCATGCGTGCCACGTGCTTGATCGCGCCGGATGCAAGCTCAAATCGCGCCCTCCCTTTTATCTCCGCCAACGATCTTGTGCGGTGCACCTGTTCAACGCACCTGTCGTTCGCGGTTTCCCTGCGGTGTCAAAAACATATCTCTCACACCAGCGTGCAATACATCCCATTTCTTTGAACTGCATCTAACTCTCTTTACGGTACACGACTCGAAGGGCTTTAGAGCAGTTGACACCAAACGCGTTTCAACATCTGCTCTGCCATTGATTTATGCGAACATACGTCACGTCGTTCCCGTGCGGCCTTTCACCGGACCGTTTCCTGTGCGCCGAAAGCACTACATTTTGCCGCTACAAGGAGAAGGCATAGATTTCATGTTAAAAGTCGCACTCATAAAATAAGTTAATCGATAAAGAGAACAAGAAATATGAGAATGTTTGGATGCACGAGTGCGCTCCATACACTGTAAACCAGTTTGCACCTTTAAGGGTGCTTTTACGTGTGTATAACACTCGGCGGTAATGGTTTTATACACCCTTATCGGTGTTTTAAAACACCCCCTTCGTATAGGTTGTGTGTTTGGAAAAAGAGCTTAACTATTTAGAGTACTCGGTACTCTACTAAGGGAGGGCTGAAAGCCGTCCCATGGGCGTCACTACCTTAATGAGGGCTATCACAAAGGGTGAGTTTAGAAAAAAAGGGTTTAACGATTTACAGTAATTGGTACTCTACTATGGGAGAGTAGAAGCTGTCCTATGTGTGTGTTTAGAAAAAGTAGTTAACGATTTAGAGCACGAGGTGCTCTACTATGGGAAAGCAAAGAGTTGTCCTGTGGTTGCTTCTAAGTCTCGTTGAAGTCGTAGAGTTGACCAATCTGTTAGCTATATACAGGGAAAACATTCTTAAGGGTGCGACATGCTTTTATCCTAGGGTGTTAGATATAGACACAGAAAAGCACCCTTAACGGTGCAAACTTGTTTACGGCGTAAAACAGCGATATAAACAGCGATTTAGGCGCAGTGAATGCACGTAACCTTTAGCTCATGTACAAAGTAAGCCCCCCCTCCAATGTTTTATAAGATCAAAGCGCTTCGAACTTCACGGAAAAAGTTCAAGCAATCTTGTTGCTATTTTTGTTTGTTTGCTTGTTTTTGAATTCGGCATTGCGCGACTCCCCGAAGGTCGTTATCTCTCTTTCTTTTCTTTTTTTCACGTAATTTACAAAGGATGTTTCGTGCTTTAAAACGACACGTGTATTCTCATTCTCGTTTTTACAGAGAGGAACGCAAAGGGCGAGGACAGTTATGTGTAGCGGCGAGAAATGCAGATGCGTGCTTTACGAGAAGCTTACTGAAATTGTTTGTGTCGGTCAGAATGATTCTCAAGCCGTTTATAGCTTAGCAACGCCTTCTCCTGACTAACTAGCAATTCTGTTCCGCTCATTTGGCGGTGCTATTTTTGTGTTTCACCAGCGAATCGAAGAAGTTATTTGTTGCTACTTTTGTTATTTTGAATTTCCCTTTCGCCTCAGGGGTGTTTCGACGTGTCTTTCCGATAGAGACGAAAAAAGAAAACAAAACGGAAAGAAATAACAGGCGATACGATTGTAAGTTGTTTTGACGGTCGCGACGTCCGGTCGGCACCGGAACTAACGATCACGCGTTCTCTTCGCCCAGTTAGGCCTCGTGCATGTTCTGTCGAGCAGAACAATGAATAGGTAGCTTGCAGTGAAGTTATTCAAACCACCGTTTTGGAATACCAATATATGGCGGTCCCGGAATTTACCACGTAGGTTCGCACAGGTTCGCAATACGACGACGACACAACAATCATCGTGAACAACAATGGCATCAACAATCGCCATCGTCAGCAAATGAGCAATAACACCATCATTATTATAAACAACGGCGGCGTCGTCGCTGTCGTCATCATCATCATCATCAATAACAACAACGACTACGATGACAGTCTATTTTGAACGACGTAGACTTTTTGAGCATTTTCTTTTGTTTAAGCGCGAGAAGCGACGTCCTTGAAGAGCGCTGTGCCATTTCCGTCTGCCTGCCACGCGTGTCGCTGTATGATAGATTCGTTCCTTTTCCGCACGTGGAACGAACGGTGGCGTTTCGTGGCCGAATGCAACTCGTATGGAGTGGCTTCCGGACAAAGTGGCCACTCTTCTCGAAGGCGACTGAAATAGCTATATAAGCCAGTTCCACTCACTTAGCCGTCGCCAACACATATGGTGACACAGACTAAAAAAAAACCAATTTGTCGCCGTAATATTATTGTCGTGATGTGCACTGTTCTGGACCGTCGGTTTACGTGGTGTCCCCTTACACCACGGCTGGCGACAAATTGATTGATACGTGGGGTTTAACGCCCCGAAACCACCGCATCATTATGAGAGACGCCGTAGTGGAGGGCTCCGGAAATTTCGACCACCTGGGGCTCTTTAACGTGCCGCCCAAATCTGAGCACACGGGCCTACAGCATTTCCGCCTCCATCGGAAATGCAGCCGCCGAAGCCGGGATTCGATCCCGCGACCTGCGCGACCGCGACCTGCGGCTGGCAACAAAAACGAGAAATAAAATGCGAAGGCGACCCCAATCTTAGGCGCGCGTCGTGTGCCCTGGTACACGAAAACTGACGGTGTACTCTTGGTGTATTACAACGGCGTATTACCTCCCGTTCCTTGGGTTAATTGTACCGACGCGCATATCGGAGGTCACGTAAAAAGAAAGTAATGGTTGAGATCCGCTCCCCCAGGCGCCGCAACGTTCCCAACTGCTCACAAGAAAGGCATAAGTCATTTCAATAGCTTCAATAAAATTTTAATAGTTATCGGGGCAGCTAATTGGCTCTTAAGTAAAATTATGCTCTATGTCATGCTATCCGATATAACTTTTAACCGTAACTACAAGTTTTATTTTCGAGAAGAGTTTTTTGAATATTAAAAAAAAACACCGAAAGTAAGTGCTTGACCAAAAACTATTTGGAAGAGAAACAAGAGAGTCGCTCGTTGGTCGATCGTGCCACTAATAAAATATAAATAATAAATGGTGGCGCACGCATTCTAGCTCTATACAGGATATCACGTGATGCGTGCCGTGATCACCTAGTGGCTATCATAGTGTAATATAGTGTAATAATCACGAAGTAGTGGCTGCCATAGTTTCGTACTTTGGCTATGAAATTGTGCAAAGGCTTCAGCGTTCTATTCCTGGTCGCGGCGACAACATTTCGATTGATAGAGGCGAAATGAAAGTACAAATAATAATAATAATAATAATAATAATAATAATAATAATAATAATAATAATAATAATAATAATAATAATAATAATAATATGCCCGCTATGAATTTCCCCGCGCGTTAAGGTGGTCAGCTAATAAGCGGTGCCCCGCAACGGCATGACTCCTGATCCTATCGTGGTTGCGACACATTAAAAGTGATTGTGGTACATACCGTAATCACGTAAACGTACGGACAGCCCGCCCAGTCCCAGACATCAAAAATAATTGAACAGGGCTGTCCATGGCTCCAGAAACATCCCCGTTCAAGAATTTGTTCAGATCTCCAAGCTTCCATCCACCCCTAAATGCCGGCCGTGCTTGACTTACACGTAGTCACAGATACGCATGTGCTTCTAACAATATGCGAATACAGAACTCTAAGGAAGTATTTGAAAATTAGAATGAGCATAATGCAAAATATATCATGCCTTAAAGGCAAGTCTATATCGCAATAAAAAAATAAAGGAGCGATAGCTTATCTTAGTATTAGTTTAACATTATATATACGCACTGCACCCACCGTATTGGGTTTAGCGGAGGGTCAGAGTCGTATCCTTCTTTGTCAGGGCTTCCCCGATACGTCTGCATAATCCACTCCTCAGGCTTCTTGCAGGTGGTCGACGAAACGGGCTCAAGTAAAAAAAAAAAAAAGGGGAACTAGCTGAGAGCTTCTTGGGCACCGGGCTGACGCATGACTGACCTCTTTCATCGCAGCACATGCAGAAGCTCGATAACTGCGAGCAGGTGACCGCCATATTCCCGTGGTGAACTTTCTTTCACTGTCCCGATTCCCAGAAAAGAAGAAATTAGGAATTCGTTAGGTTCTAACTTCGACGCTTTATTGGGCTGTAGCTTCAACGGTCGCAGGGTAGGGAGCAGTTGCTTTCTGGAAGCCCAAGGTGTTAGCGGACTTCCCATGTGTGTTATCTTATTTATTTACGTATTTTTAGTGTAACTTATAGGTACCATATCTCTTTCACCACAGGAAAGTATTCTTCAGCAGTCCTACATGAAGTCCTGATGATTGTGTACCGTTTATGTTACTGCTGCTATAAACAATCTCGTGAGGCTGATTATTTATTTGAGGTTCCCTCTAAGATTTCCAGCCGTTTGCATTCGCGTCGGCTCCGTACCGAACACCGTTCGTTTTCACGCTTTTCTCTCTCTCTCTCTCGTGCTTGGCTGTCGACGTCCCGCGCGTTAGCAGATAAAGAAAGGGGGAGGAGGAGAGAAGGGTGCCGTGACTACGGTCGTGACAGAAGGCAGCTGCGCCGTCTCATCTTGCCTGCACAACGATCGAGTACGGCCAGCACTTCCTATATAGAACGAGAGTCAAATCCAAGAACGTTGACGTCAGACTATAGTGAGCTGCAGAAGAGAAGCACTACATGAAAGAAATGCTTGGCCTAGAGATGGCCGCGAGTGGAGACACAGATGCAGTCGCTGGCTGTTTTCAAAAGCAGCATATCCGGCTCGTCCCTTGCGATAATTTTTCGACAACTCTTCGGTGATATCTGCACATATTTCATCCGTCTAGAAAAGTGAGTTTATGTGGCGCTGATTAATTTTATCGAATTTGTGCGGTCGATCACAGGCGGACGATATTATATTCACTGATTGAAGGCTCATATAGCAAGAACTAGTTCGGAATATGGTGTGGCTATAAAGTACATTTCGTAGGAAATGTTATATCAAAACACGCACGCACACACACGACATAGCACACCGAAAATTTTTGGCGCGTTTCTTTAGTACTACTCATATCAATCATGTTGACGGAACAGACGGCTATAACGTAGCCTATCCATTTTCTTGTTTTTTGTTAAAAAGTTCTTTGTAAATAAAAACGAGTCATGATCTGCTGTCAAGCTAATCTAATAATACTAAAATAAAAATAACATAGTAAATATTACTATAAAAGTGCGATATAAGTGACTTTTGAAAGGGATCGAGAAAGAGAGAAATAAGCGCAGTTCCGCTACTGCCTCGGTCGTGGATGTGGTAAGGGATGGGGTAAGGAGGGATTAAAAAAGGATAGGGAGGAATCAAAAGCACGTAACCTTTACCAAAACCGGGACACGTTGTTCGCTAGCGACTAAATGGAAAACGGTTGATCTGATGTCAGATATCACCAGTTCTGTGCCACGCATTCCTTTCCCATGACCCCCAATACCAATATAAGTAAGGTATGCGTTCAGTTCGAGCATCCTCCTATTTACGACTCTCTCGAGCCGAGACGCTCAACCTAATTTGCGCGACATTATAAGAACACGGGAACATTCCACAGATCCGTAGGGCTTCGGGACAGCACCGGACAGAACTGGGAGCCTGCGCCCGAGTCTGGAGAGGTACAAGGTAGGGGGGACACTGCCACGCGTGTGAATTCCGTGGTGGCATGCCGAGTATGTTCGTTCCAGATATGTCTGGCACTGGGACTCGGGTTTCGGAGTTCCTTCTGATGCCCCGAGGGCGCCCCGCTGACCGTACGAGATAAGGCTCACGTGCCTTTGCGTTTCTAGCGTGTGGTGGCCGCAAGAGAAAAATGAAGTTGAACGATAACTAGAGAGCTTGGTGAAACGACCCTGCTACTGGTCTGTGATGTTGTTGTTGGTGGCGGTTGTGATTGGAAAGAAAAGGTACCGGCGCATAATTTCTGCAGCCCTACGAGGAGCACGGCGCAGTGCCCCAGCAGGTGTGTATCTATCACGTAAAGCATGTAAGAGGGCGAGTGAAAATACGTGCGAATTAGCGCACGCGTGCACACGCACGCACACACACAAGGGGCGGTGCCAGCAGTGCTTCATTGGTTGAAGAGGGAGGGGAGGGGTATGTAGGCGGTGAACTTGACTTTATTTTTTTTTTGGCACAATTTCGTCCAAAAAGCACAACGGATGGAAGGAACACAAATGCGGACTACGAACGCTAAACTTTCGACAACTTCAATTGGGAAATCGCACGTCTGCGTTCATCACGTTTAATCATAGCGTGATTTTGGGACGTTAAGTTCCACAAATCAATCAAAATTGCATGTATATTTATACTGTCTGACACAGACTTCACCTGTATACTTTGTGTTTTGACTATGCTTGCTCCTTAGATAGAGGTGGGGGGGGGGGGACTATAGGCTAGGGCAGGCGAGAATATGGGGGAGTGAAACAGCCCCGTAGCCCCCTCCCCTCGCTTTGGCACCGCCCCTGAGAAAGAGAGAAGAACAGAGATCAACAGCAGAGATCAGAGAGATAGAAAGAGCACAATTAGACGCACAACCACACACACTCACACAACAAGCAAGCAAGTCCACTTGTGCGCAACGTTACGTAATGACGCTTAGCTTTTGGCGCTGCATCTATAGACCTTTTCAAAAACGCCTCCCTGGGCGCCGCCATATTACTCTTTGGGCTGCGCAAATTGGCCTGACCCCTGAAAAATGCACTGACAAGGCTGCACCTTTAGCCTTTGTATATACTCCCGCTCGCAGCCCATCATGGCGGTTTTCTTTTTTTCCTCCTGTAAAATGGTGTATATATCGGCTCGCTTAAAAGCTAACTTGACCACGCTTGTGGACCGTAGCTTTGAAACTAACGGCTCCGCTAGAGCGAAAACGTGATTCGTGAAGGAACGATGGTGCACGTTCAGCCTGTCATTGTCTTTAATTAACGCAGGGACGTTTCGGTTATGATAGAAGTCGGGCATACTAGTATATTGCATACACGTGCGCACTGATGGCTTCACAATGCGAGAAAACCGCAGCAGCACCACGCGGCTGCAAACATAAGTGTACGCGAACTTTAAGCCCTGGTAGACTGACCTAAGGGAATTCAAGCTGACACGAATGAACGTGTGTCCTGGCGTTGGCAACCTTCTCATGGCACGCAGGAATGTGAAAGCGCAAATTAAATTGCCGACTTGTATTGACTGCCCGAAATCCGTGAAGAAACAATTAACGACTTCCTTACCCGTGTTTAGAAACTTCGAGCATTCGTTGTTCGACAATGAAATGTGGCGTTATTTTCGGCAGCCCACAACGCTGCTGAAAACCAACACCTGGAAGGCCGATCACACCGCGAAAAAACTAAGTAATTAAACCATGAAAAATCGATTATGACCCCCACAAAAGCATTTCTGTCACACCGGGCGGTTACCTGGCCGTGTTCGTCATGAGATGCAGCTAGGTTATCGAACCCTCCACATCGCTCGCATCGGCATCTTAAATTTACCAGGGCGGAGGCGGAGATGGTGAGACTTCCAGTCATCGGTGTCAAACTAACGGTAGGTGTCACGTGTTAAAGCTGGCGTGGGTCACTTCGAGCGTGCATATAATAAGCGTGGCGATGACAGCAGGGCAGCGTTCTTGGTTCGTGTTTTTATCTGCGCAGGCAAAAAGCCAGTGGCCTTGCGCAAGGGCAACGACCGTCTACCGCGAAGCCCGTCGGCCGTTGTGGCCCTTTCATTTTGTTTAGTTTTTTTTTTCGCGTGCTTGTGGAGTAAACGCTGGATAAAAACGGGCCGCGTGGTGCTATAATTCTTTCAAGGCGCCGAGATAGGAAGTAATCTCGCTTATGCTTTCCCGGAGAGAGTGCGTTTTCGGGACGTTTCTTAACGGTCGTGGCAGGGATGCCAGTCTAGACGAAGCAATGTGGACAGTGAGTTCCGCGCAGCTTGTAGAAAGTATGTGGATGTGTCATCTAAGAAGGAAAAGACAGACAGACAGACAGACAGACAGACAGACAGACAGACAGACAGACAGACAGACAGACAGACAGACAGACAGACAGACAGACAGACAGACAGACAGACAGACAGACAGATAGATAGATAGATAGATAGATAGATAGATAGATAGATAGATAGATAGATAGATAGATAGATAGATAGATAGATAGATAGATAGATAGATAGATAGATAGATAGATAGATAGATAGATAGATAGATAGATAGATAGATAGATAGATAGATAGATAGATAGATAGACAGATAGATAGATAGATAGATAGATAGATAGATAGATAGATAGATAGATAGATAGATAGATAGATAGATAGACAGACAGACAGACAGACAGACAGACAGACAGACAGACAGATAGATAGATAGATAGATAGATAGATAGATAGATAGATAGATAGATAGATAGATAGACAGATAGATAGATACATAGATAGATAGATAGATAGATAGATAGATAGATATATAAATAGATAAATAGATAGATAGATAGATAGATAGATAGATAGATAGATAGATAGATAGATAGATAGATAGATAGATAGATAGATAGACAGATAGACAGATAGATAGATAGATAGATAGATAGATAGATAGATAGATAGATAGATAGATAGATAGACAGACAGACAGACAGACAGACAGACAGACAGACAGACAGACAGACAGACAGACAGACAGACAGACAGATAGATAGATAGATAGATAGACAGATAGACAGATAGACAGATAGATAGATAGATAGATAGATAGATAGATAGATAGATAGATAGATAGATAGATAGATAGATAGATACTAACCACAACAAATATTAAGTTTGCTACCTTATACTGGGCGTGGTGGACGAAAATATGAAGGGAAGAATGAGAGCACGAAGAGAGATATATACAAGTATAGCGCCCATGCGTTCGGTTATATACAATGCCAATCATTCACCCAGGATAGCTGAAAAAACTCATACTTTCTGGGGCATCGGTTCCTTAATAATTGTAGGGGTTTAACGTCCCAAGACCACGACATGATTACGAAGTGCGCCGCAGTGGAGGGCTCCATAAATTGGGTTCCTTGAATGTCCGATGGTACCCGGGCCTCCAGCATTTTGCCCCCATCGAGACGCGGTCGCCTCGGCCGAGATTCGATCCCACAGCTTTCGGACCAGCAGTCGAGTGTCATAACCGCTAGGACACCGCGTTGGTTGAGTGCATTGGTTTTCTTGGCGGCATCACGTTTCGTTAGGCAACGTTAACTTTTCCTTGAGCTCTTTGTATGTCGAAACGGCTTAGATTTTTTGAGAAAACATTTATATACTACCAAGCTTTGAAGTGGAGAGATGATTGGCGCCCTTGTCGAGCGACCAACGTTTTCATACATCTATTGTTTTGTTTTTAAAGAAGACTTTTTTTCCCGAATGAAGGCGGAATAACCTCCTAAAGTAGTGAATCGAACAGAGAACTAGGCCAAGTGTACCTGTTGCATTAGGTTGCGTCTAGGAAAAAAAAAAACAAGTCTCGAAAACAGTAAGAGAAATAAATGTCCACTTCTTTCTCTCTGAACGTTTTGAGAAATATTGCGCAAAACACGGCATCCTCTATAACACGCTACGGCTTCGCCTGAACGAATCACCGTTACTCCGAGCGTGTAAGGGTTCTCACAGTCTCAGAGCAGCCCATATAGCCTGCTGTACGGAATTGCTCGCACCCGACTCTCGGCGAGACCAAGGACAGATATTGACCCGGCTTTCATGACGAGTTGCCCTCGTGAAAAGTAGTCTCTTCTTCATTGGGGGAAATGGCAGGGGGCTGGAAAAAATGGGTTCCATCCGCGCGATGAAATTGCGGTGAACCGGAAGGCCGGCCTCTTTTAGCGCTGTTAAGCTTCGCCCACTTACGCAGCTCATTTTCTCAGCTAGTTTTTTGCAAATAACCGAGACCCCCCCCCCTCCCCCAAACACACACAAACAACGCTCGACGAGAGCCTATGGCTTTTTCGTTCCTGACGCAATAACGTAGTGACCCAAGGCACCTCATGTGGGCAGGGCTGATAATTTGTGGGGCTTTACGCGTCAGAACACTGCGATGTGATTACGAGGCACGCCTTGGAGGAGGACTCCCGGAAATTGGCAGGGTTGTGTCGTAGTTAGGTAATTAGTTATAGACATTTACCTAGTTCGTTCGTTAGTCAGTCAGTCAGTTCTTCAGTTAGTCAGTTTGATAGTTCGTTAATTAGTCCATTGACTAGAACGATGCCACGCAGAATACTATATTTCTTTGGAATAACAAAGTAAGAGAAAAATAATCAACAGAGCACGAACAATACTTTCAGATGAGAAATAATTAAATAGTAAATCAATATGACTTACGCTCGTTAACGTGAGAACGAAGCTATAACAGGCTGATCAAATAAACACACGATAAGCCGGGTGAAACTGCATGGTATAATATACGCGTAGTGAAAAAAAAATGCAAATATAGCGCCATTCTGTAATCAGTCTATTTATTCTAGAACTGATGCCATTTGCTAGTACCGCTGCTGCATATATTACACTGATCCAGCATCACCTCGCCCTTTTTGCAACCATCACTGCGACCCGCCAGTAAAAGAGTTTATCTAAGGCTATTCTGTATTAGTATAATTGCAAACGATAGATTAAAAATGAAACGATATCTCACATAACGTTTTTGGCACTCTATTTTTACAAATGTACAGTTAATGAAGCGAGATAGAAAAAGAATAACCGGAGTAATTTGTTCCGATCTTTCGTAGTGACGTATTCACGCAGCGAAGGAGTAACTCAACTATTGACAGTACCAACAGAGCGTTGTACGCCATATGCTTCTCACGTGCGAATTTCACTAAGCGCTACTACGACACCACTTTCATATCTGTGGTGAATGGTGGGCCGATCACGGAGGCCGTGCAAAAATTACGTCAGGCGCAGAAAGCTTTTGGAGGGGGCGGGGCAAGTTCAGAACATCGACTAAAGAAAAAAAAATATGAAGGTTTTCGCTTCCTTGTCGTTTCAGGCGAATGCGTAGAAGACCATGTGAGGTATTTTTTTTTAATTTCAACATTTCTCGAATTGTTATATAGCGTTTCACTTAGTTATCGTGGCTTCAACGCATTTCTCTGTGATCTCAATTTTGTGGTTTCTGTAATAAAAGTATGATTTTTAAATTATTTATTTATTTTTATTTTTGAATGCGACTATTTCCTTCATCCTCTGTGACGTCCTGCACGCCTACGTGCGCGAGTGACGTTCATCATGGTATCTGTGTAGAACTTGGAAAAGAAATTAAGAAGAAAACCAGAAAATCTGGCTCTAAGGTCATTTGAGGTGAAATAAGTGAGATTTAGTGGCTGGCACTGATGTGTTATTGAATGGCAACGTGTCTGATTAATTGTTTAGACAAATTACGGCTTTTTTACGCGCTCATTCTCGGCGCATAGCGGAACACCTTTCTTTGCTACAAACTTCTGCATAAAGGCCCCGCCGCGGTGGTCTAGTGGCTAAGGTACTCGGATGCTGACCCGCAGGTCGCGGGATCGAATCCTGGCTGCGGCGGCTGCATTTCCGATGGAGGCGGAAATGTTGTAGGCCCGTGTGCTCAGATTTGGGTGCACGTTAAAAAACCCCAGGTGGTCGAAATTTCCGGAGTCCTCCACTACGGCGTCTCTCATAATCATATGGTGGTTTTGGGATGTTAAACACCACAAATCAATCAATCAATCAATCAATCAATCAATAAATCAATAAATCAATCAACTTCTGCATAAAGATCCAGTTTCAGGTATGCCTTTCAAATCGCCTTTCGGCCGTAAGTAGTTTCGATTATGGTGTGCACTTTTCGTGGCATACAATCTCGCATGCCCAATCACTGGAGGCACTGCTTGCCCGCCTCTCCTAGACCAGCCAACCAGCGTGCACTGAAAGGGATAGTAAGGCTAAATCTCCAAAAATGATCTTTTTACGGATGGTCTTTAGTGCCGCCACACCGGGCTGTTAACCCTGCAGCTCAGCCCCTTGATCACCTAAACGAACGGTGCTACGGAAGAATGCGCGCGCACTAAAATGGCTGGCTTGGAACATTCCACCTTTGATTGTCTAATCATTTCAAGACGTGATAAACAAGAATATATACTTAGAATATAATGATATACCCACCCTCAGATTTAATGCTAGCCAACAACATTTTCTTATTGCAGACGCTGACACAAAACGCTAGATTAGAATTCCTTGATCAACTTTTGAACAAAAAACTAGCTCTAGACCCATCCCCGTGTTTGACACCCCTTAGTAGCCGGCCCACCCGACACCACCACCCAAACGCCTTGATCCCATATTTTGCTCGCATCGACCTACTGAAGTATTCGTGCTTTCCAAAAAACCATATGTGAATTTGAACTGTCTTACTAATACATGTGATGAATGGATTACCCTACCGGACAACCTTCTTCCCCCTTTATCGTTTCGTTTCGCAATTATTTTAATTATATTTGTATATGTATTACCACCCTGCTTAGACCTTGAGTCTGCCCCGCCGCGGTGGTCTAGTGGCTAAGGTACTCGGCTGCTGACCCGCAGGTCGCGGGATCGAATCCTGGCTGCGGCGGCTGCATTTCCGATGGAGGCGGAAATGTTGTAGGCCCGTGTGCTCAGATTTGGGTGCACGTTAAAAAACCCCAGGTGGTCGAAATTTCCGGAGTCCTCCACTACGGCGTCTCTCATAATCATATCGTGGTTTTGGGATGTTAAACACCACAAATCAATCAATCAATCAATCAATCAATCAATCAATAAATCAATAAATCAATCAACTTCTGCATAAAGATCCAGTTTCAGGTATGCCTTTCAAATCGCCTTTCGGCCGTAAGTAGTTTCGATTATGGTGTGCACTTTTCGTGGCATACAATCTCGCATGCCCAATCACTGGAGGCACTGCTTGCCCGCCTCTCCTAGACCAGCCAACCAGCGTGCACTGAAAGAGATAGTAAGGCTAAATCTCCAAAAATGATCTTTTTACGGATGGTCTTTAGTGCCGCCACACCGGGCTGTTAACCCTGCAGCTCAGCCCCTTGATCACCTAAACGAACGGTGCTACGGAAGAATGCGCGCGCACTAAAATGGCTGGCTTGGAACATTCCACCTTTGATTGTCTAATCATTTCGAGCCGTGATATACAAGAATATATACTTAGAATATAGTGATATACCCACCCTCAGATTTAATGCTAGCCAACAACATTTTCTTATTGCAGACGCTGACACAAAACGCTAGATTAGAATTCCTTGATCAACTTTTGAACAAAAAACTAGCTGTATACCCATCCCCGTGTTTGACACCCCTTAGTAGCCGGCCCAGCCGACACCACCACCCAAAGGCCTTGACCCCATATTTTGATCGCACCGACCTACTGAAGTATTTGTACTTAACAAAAACGATATGTGAATTTGAACTGTCTTACTAATACATGTGATGAATGGATTACCCTACCGGACAACCTTTTTCACCCTTTAACGTTTCGTTTCGCAATTATTTTAATTATATTTGTATATGTATTACCACCCTGCTTAGACCTTGAGTCTGCCCCGCCGCGGTGGTCTAGTGGCTAAGGTACTCGGCTGCTGACCCGCAGGTCGCGGGTTCGATTTCCGGCTGCGGCGGCTGCATTTCCGATGGAAGCGGAAATGTTGTAGGCCCGTGTGCTCAGATTTGGGTGCACGTTAAAGAACTCCAGGTGGTCGAAATTTCTGGAGCCCTCCACTACGGCGTCTCTCATAATCATATGGTGATTTTGGGACGTTAAACCCCACAAATCAAATCAGACCTTGAGTCTGCAGTGTTAAATAAATGAACAAATAAATAAATAAATGAAAATGAGACAACATTCGTTTAACAGCCCAAGGCAGCGGCACCCGAGTGTCTTACACAAAATAGTCTATTGTCATACGATTGGTACAGTGACGCTGCGTGACGATTGGCGGAAACAACTGTCGCGACGGAACACAAAAATGTGACCGCGCATGCCTGCGTATACGTCAGTTCGGTTGGTAACACTTCCGTTCGAGAAGAAACGAACAAAAAACGACAAAGCTGCTGGTTACGAGGTGAACAGTATATACATCCTGAGTCGGTTCGTGTCACTGCAAGCTGACGCTGTTGCTACGCTTCCTCGCACACGCGCGCCATTCTTGCTCACTATTATTTTGCTTTTTTTATATTTAGAGATTGCACAACATTTTCAATGCCTTGCGTTTTTCGCAATTGCACCTGATCGGAATGTAAAGGCAGAAAAAAATAAACTTAGCGCGAATATTGCGCAAATTTAACGCGCAACTTTAGGTGCTGTCGAAGAACATCAGAGAGCGGACAGATTTGACGCGAGAATTCGCGGACTCAGCGGCTACAAGGGTCCCCGGCGCTAAAACTCTCTAAACATTTCAGACGCAGAAACTGTGTTTATTACAGGTGTACCGTTGTGGCACATGTATTGGTTCCGAATTACTACGACATACGAGACAGGCTCATCATGCCACTGAATTCTGTCCTCCCTCCCAAAATATATGCTTCAAGTGCTGCCCGTAAAAGGGTTCGTGGGAGCGGGTACTAAGCACGGTGCAACAACGATGTGATTACATTAGCGTCGAGTGTGTCCCGACTGTGGTACGCGTGTATAAAGAAGCGCTACCACATGAAAAAAGAACGCGCATGCTGTACGCGTTGTTCGATCGCAGTGTTTGCCCTCCTCCCAGAACACACACACACGCACACGCACACACACACACATACATACACAAACACACACGTGCGCGCATGCACGCACAACTACAAAAAAAACAACAGTGGTATGAAATTATGAGAACAAAATGGTTGTGGCAGTGCATGCGCACACCACAATGATAACGCACCACCTAATTTTAAATGCGAAGCATCTCTTAGCGAACTTCGGCGACCTTGACCGTATCTATCTATCTATCTATCTATCTATCTATCTATCTATCTATCTATCTATCTATCTATCTATCTATCTATCTATCTATCTATCTATCTATCTATCTATCTATCTATCTATCTATCTATCTATCTAGCCGCCTACGAATTTTAGCTCTCCTGGCCGTTTCAATAATGGTATTGATACCAAACTTGGTACTGATGCCAAACTCGATACTGGTGCAAAGATGATAAAGATGAGATGGGTGTCACGTAACAACATGACACCATGCCACACTCATGATGCGCTCGCGACCGTTTCGCTAGCTTCACATTTGCCAAACTGGGTATTACGTGACGTCAGTGGATTACTAAGGTATGCGACTGGTGCAAACATGATAATCATGAGATGGGTGTCATGTGAGAACATGACTGCATGCCAATGTCAAGGCGCCAATACATTTCGACGTGACGCGGTGCGCGTGCTCGCCAGCGTTCATTTTGTCGCGCCACTCCGGTCCTGCCATATACTCACACAACATCCCCAGTCCCGGTCCCCGGTCCTGCCATATACTCGCAGGCGCGCGCTGCGCTGCGTTGCTTTGACGCATGCGCATTTCAGCGCGTCCGGCGCCCCTCCGTCACTAAAAGTGGGAGACGCAGTGTTTTCTGGGTAACGCATCGGCGCAAATTTCGCGCCGGTTGCCGTCGGGCCGTGCCGACGGACGCTGGTCGCGTCCGTCGCGCCTGGCGTCACACTATAGAGTGCTCGCGTTTTGCCAACGTATAGTGTCGCTGTGCCCAGCGTGCGCGCGTCAACGCCATAGTGGAGTATATTGGGTCCTTCATGATGCACTCGCAGCCGTTTTGCTAGCTCCACATAAACCAAATTTGGTGTTGCGTGACGTCAATGGACGACGAAATATATGACTGGTGCAAACATGATAATCCTGAGACGCGTGTCATGTAAGAACATGACAACATACCACGCTCATAACGTGCTCGCAGCCGTTTCGCTAGCTCCACACATACTAAATTTGGTATCACGTGACATGAATAGATGACGAAGGTAAACGACACATCCAAACACGATAATCATGACACGGAAGTCGTTCGTTTAAGGCACCATTTACTTCTACCTCGTAACGTTGTGCTGATATTAAAGTGACATATCAAGTTTTCTTATTTGGGCTTCGCATATCATCGATTCCCACTGTACGTGGAATCTGCCTTTTTTTTTTTTTTCACCACGTTTCACATTGGCAGTCTAAAATAGACACCATGTTTCCAAACTTCCTGCTCGTACCAAGAAGTACCGCCGTTGCGAAAACCCGCACTCTGTCCACCGCTCCGACCGGCCTCGCATGCATACACAACGATACCTGCAGACAGCCTATGTCCCAATGGTTAACCAGCCCCAACTACCAGTCCTGCGCTTTATTTCATCTGGAAATTTCTTGCTATGCACACGCACTCTGAGCGTTTGATATGCGTCAGTGCGCGCAGGTTTGTTTAAGACGCTGTTTGGGCCTACATTTTTTTCTGTATACTGTTGTCGTTGCTTTCGTGCTGCGAAACCTGTGCTCCCACTCTGACGACACCGTCGTCTCTCCTCCTTATTTTCTGCCTATTCGGTGGCGTCTGTGATTAGTCACCGCACTCACCTCAGCTAAAAGCGAATAGCGTGCGGTAATCAAAGAGTCCGAGCATTCGGAAAGTTGTTTCGTGGACCTGGAAGCGAATAAAGCGGCCACTAAATACGTCCCTAGCGGCATACGTAGTCGGAACGGCACAGAGCTGCTGTATCGGATTGAATGGAATTCCGTCCTAAAATATCGTGTTCGAGCAAGTGTACTTCGTTGAGAGCTCGCATAAATAAATAATAATTAAATAAAAAAAATTAAATAAAAATAAGTAATTCATAAGGAGGAGGAGGAGGAAAGAACTTTATTCAGAGTCCGGCGAGTAGATGGGGTGGGCGACTGGCCCCGCCTAGGTTACGGCCAGGAGTCCTTGAATCCTGGCGGCTTCCTCGGCCCGCTGGACGGCCCACATTTGGTCTTCGAGGACGGAACTGAGCATTGCGGCTTCCCAGCGCACGAAGGCTGTCAGCAGAGGCCACATACTTGTTATGAGTATTAATCCCTCTACATTCCCATAACATATGCTCCAGAGTGGCTCTGGAGTCGCAACGCTTGCACCTGTCCGTTTTGTATATATCAGGATATATAATGTGCGATAGTGCAGGATTCGGATATGTCCTAGTTTGTAACTGCCGCCATTCGACAGACTGTCTTTTTGTTAATTTTGGGTGAGGTGGCGGGAATATGCCCCTCTGTAATCTATAATGCTTTGTAATTTCATTGTATCTGGTCATTCTGTCTTCCCACTCCCACTCGTCTGCCACGCCGTAATCACCGGAGGAGGTTGGGGCGGCACTTGAGAGGGCAGCTCGGTCGGAATAATTCATAAGTACAAAAAATATTTTTGTGCCTCAGAAATGGATGGTTTATGATAACTCCCCAATGCCAGAGAAATTTGTTCATTTAGCTCCTCATTTGGAGCACCAATCCATAACGAGAACTTAGTATGCGATAATAACTAGTTCTCTAATCAACATAATCTAAATTTTGCATAAAGCTGTCGTGCACTTTGTTGAAATACGCCTTCCAATGCAGAAGTAACATTTTGTCTTAGTTAAAACTCCAGTTTACGTATAGCTTGCGCGCGCCATGACCTGGAGCACGTAGTAGGAATTGGTTGAAACAAGGGCCTTACAAAACCGATAAAAGCTGGCTATTATTTTCCGTCGGTTACAGCTCCAAGCACCATCCATCTAAGCCATCTCTCTGGACTTCGCTGGCCCGCTCGTCTCGAGGACCCCTGTTTGCAAGTGCTAAGGACGTCCCTGATCGTTCTACGTCAGGGGCGTCCGTGAGTACGAGTCATGGTGCTCGTCGCGTCTTGGACGCCTTCGAAGGCGCTTGTCTTCGACGTTGTTGTCCCTACGGGGACTAGTGCCGAGACCGTCGTTGATGCGACGGCCTCAATAGTCGGCCTCTCAGAGGTATACTGCGTGCAGCATCAGGGAGCTCGAAACTTCCAAGTCACCGTTAAGAGCATGGCCTCCATGTCTCTAATCGTCAATGCTGCAGCTGCCTGGTGATTGGCGGCGAGCGTGTTCAAGTCGTTCCCGTTGGCCCTCAAGTGACCAACGTCGCCTGCCTGTTCTTGCCATCGTTCGTCTCAAACGAAGTTCTCGTCCAAGCGTTATCCCCATATGGCAAGGTGCTCACTGTCACCAGTGGTTTGATGAGCGGGCGACGCGGCGTACTCACTGGAACGCGGTATGTTCGAATGGAGATGAACGCCGCTAATCCTGTGCCGAACTACCTGCGCATCTCCGGTCACCGTGCTACGTTTGACTACCGTGGTCTCCAGCGTGTATGTCGAAGATGCGGCTCAGGGGACCATCTACGAGCCCAGTGCACAACACCGTATTGTGGTCGCTGCGGTGTGCACGGTCACGTTAGTGAAGGATGTGACCGCCCGTGTCGACGCTGCGGGGACGGCCACCCAACTGTGGTTTGCCCGGTCCGCCGCTCTTACTCAGACGCCGCCGCTGGTGCCTTTCCATCACTGACACCGGCAACGGAATCAACTACCGACTCGGGGGACGCAGAGGAGGTCACCGACGCTGTGCTGGCCTCACCCCTACAAGTTCCTTCAAACGAAGCGCACAACGAAAGCGCGATTGTCGATGCGACGCTTGGCGCGTCGGCCTCCCCGCTGGTGCAGGAACCGTGCGCTTCGAAAGACGCAACGCACTGCCCTGAAAACGGCGTCGGCGTCTCTTCTTTGACGCCACTTGATGTTCAGTGCACAAATGACCCCAGTTATCAGGCTGCTGCTGTTGGAGTTGGCCCTACGACCGCTGTTATTTCGGAAAACAGTGGCGAAAACACCACAGCCTCTTCTGTTGCGGCCGCTCCGACTATTTCGACATCGCGTCGTACACGTAAAAAATCGCCCACACAAAGGGTGCCTACACCGGCCTGCCGAGACGCGGACAGTGCTGCCAGCATCAAGAATGTGGATCCAAGCTTGCCGGCGGCTCAGTCCCTACCTCCTCCGGACACGTCTTCGGAAGACGGCTTCAGCCTGGGACTGGATAGTAGCATCGGACTGTCTAGCCTTGCCGATTTTGACGTCGAAATGGGAGCTCCACGTGAAACAAAGCGAGGGCACACTTCCAGCTCTTGCTCCGATGAACGCAGTGATGGCCGTGGTAAATCTCAATGGTCCAAAAAACCTCGACCCTCTTCTGGAGGGTCGAACAGTGCGTTGTAATTTGGTTGAGCAAGTGTCCTCTGGACACTTTCCAGGACACCGTCTAGAACTATGCGTCCAGGTTAGTCTTTACTTTTTATTATGGCTACTACACTGCATATTATTTCATTGAAGGTTCAGGGTTTTCGCAGTCCGGCAAAGCAGGCTGAAGTGATTAGTGTCGCCCGCGCTGCAAATTGTGATGTTTTGTGCCTCCAGGAAACAAATTTTTTCTCGCTATCCGACGTGCTTGCTTTTAAACGAAAGTTCAACCTAGATTGTTATTTCTCTTTTGCTACATCTCGTTTTACGGGAGTAGGTATTATTATTTTTAACCGAGCTCTATTAAGGGATCATCATGCTTTTTACGATGGCGTGGGCAGGGTTTTGGCTTTAGACTGTAGCTACTTTTCTTTCAGATTAAGGATACTATGTGTGTATGGGCCAGCGCAAGCTGGACAGTCTAATGACTTTTTTAGAGACCTGGATGTGTTTTTTCTTGACGGTCGCGATGTCATTTTGATTGGCGACTTCAACTGCGTTCTAAATACGCGAACCGATGTACAAGGTCCTGGCTGGGGCCGGTCTGCTTGGAATTCACGCGAGCTTCGTCGCCTTGTCCACCACTTTTCATTACTAGACGCGCACAATGTAGTGCACGGAAATACCTTTGTTTGGACATGGCGACGTGGATGATCCTCCAGTAGGCTCGACCGGGCTTATATCCCACGAGCGTTAGAGGCGTTTGTCTCCGATTTATGCGTTCCGTCCTTCCCACCTTCTCCTGTGTACGTATCTGATCATCGGCCTATTGTCTTGAAGATCGAAGTTCCATTTTCGTTTTCGGAAAAGCCATGACGTCTTGATGTTCGCGTCCTGCAGGACGCGCGCTCAAGATCAGATTTGTCACGCGCAATACGTGCGTCGCTCACGGCGTCTGGTCCTGAAGATTGGGATGCGCTTAAAACACAGTGGCGCCTGCGCTGCGCAGTAGAGGGGCGTTCGCTTCGTCGACGCGTTTCTGAAGAGCTTGCTGATACCGCGATGAAGTTACGCATTGCTTTGCGCACCGAGACGCCTTCTCCTCTGATGCAAGCGTGGCAGCGTGAACTGCGTGAATGCTTTCAGCGCTTGACTGCTGCTTCGTCCCTGGCGGCAGCAGCATGGCGCTGTAGACACAACCCATGTGCACATCCCGAGGTGCTGCGCTACGCGAGACATTCCTTTTTTGGGCAATCAGAGCCATCTGTCTCTATGACAGCACAAATACCACCTGCGCAGCGGCTTCCTACGCGTGATCGATCTGTTTTCTTGGCGCATTTTGAAGCAATGTCGTGTTCGGCCATGCGGACTAACTGTGATGAAACACCGCCAATGCTTAGAAGTTCGCCCCGTATTCCTCAAGAAGCTGCGGATTGCCTGCACATCCCTCCGTCAGCTGAAGAGGTAAAGGCGGCACTGAAATCTATGAAACGTGGAACGGCCCCAGGGCCAGACGGTTTTCCTGTTGAGTTTTACTTGACATTTTGGGATGAGATTGGTGCTACATTTACCGCGGTAATCCGGCGATGCTACGAGGACAGTGTCTTTCCATCAAGTTTTCGAGATGGACGCATTGTGCTTATTCCAAAGGGTGATGCTTCCTCTGTTAATCCTGAAGATTGGAGACCTATCACGCTCCTCAACGTTGACTATAAGATATTCGCGGCGGTAGCCGTTCTACGTTTGAGGGGTCGGTTGAACACCCTACCTAGTAGGTCATCACCAGACTTCATCAGTGCTTGGACGAGAAATACACAGCTTGTCATATACCTCACGAGATATCATAGCTTATACTTCGTCGCGATCTGCGCGTGGTATCCTTGTATCTTTAGACCAGGAAAAAGCGTTTGACCGACTAGAGCACGCGTATATCTTTAATGTGCTCACAGCCTTCGGCTTTTCTCATTCGTTTGTGGAAATAATTAAAAATACGTACACTGGTCTGAAAAGCACACTAGTTCTGGATGGCTGGGAAAGTGCCGCCTTTTCCATAACACCTGGGGTCCGTCAGGGATCTCCATTGTCTCCTGTGCTATTTGTCCTCAGCCTTGAGCCATACTTGCATGCTCTTGACGCGGATTCACGTGTCCGGGGTCTTGCGCTTCCTGGTAGCGGTGTCGTGAAAGTCACAGCTTTCGCTGATGATATAACCTTGTACCTTTCAGATGAAGATAGCCTTTCACGCAGCCTGCATGTTTTTTCCCAGTATGGCGACACTTCAGGTGCAGCGTTGAACATCTCCAAATCCCGGTATTTCTTCACTGGCTCTCCAAACTCCAGGCTTAGCGACGGTGTTCCCATTCAGCCGGCCGCGTCCCTTCGTATTTTAGGTATTTTATACAACCACTATGGCATTTGCGAATCTGTTTGGTTAAACGCTCTCGAGGAAGTAAGAATGAAAATTCAGGATGCACAGGATTTTGACTTCCCGCTTCTTGAGCGGAGGTACCTTGCGCAGACGGTATTTTGTGGTCGCATTTGGTACCTTTCTCACGTCGTGCAACCATCTTTACGTATCGTGCGATCACTGCAGTCTGCTTTGTGTTCCTTTTTTTGGTCAGGCGGCACTGAGTTGGTCTCTCGCGCGGCACTGGGACAGCAGCGTGCTCAAGGAGGCTTTGCTTTCCCTTCAGTGTCCATACGCTGTCGGCTGCTGGCACTGCGTTTCCTTTTGCGTCTAGTGCAAGGGGAGGAATCTCCCGCACGAACGCTTGCATATTACTTTCTGGGTACTCACCTTCGCCATTTAATGCCTAATGTGCAACTTAACAGGGGGCCACAGTCAATAACACTTCCTGCGTTTTATGCAACAACTGTTGCATTTTTTCGCCATGTCAAGTCGAGCTGTCCTGGCATAGATGTTTTGAACAACCACATAGTTGAGACAACTGCTGCTTTGTTGCTTCCGTTGGTCCCGCCAGCCCGCCGTGCTCGCTCTAGACGGGTGTCTTGGAGCTCCTTAACGGCTTCTTTTCTGCCTGGACACCTTCGGGACTTCATGTGGCGCCTGGGATGGGGTGTACTTCCCACTCTCGACCGCCTCGAAAGGTGGAGGATAGTCCAGTCAGCAACATGTCCGAACTGCTCCCTTCGGGAAACAAATCAGCATTTTCTGAGGCATTGTATCATTGCTCGCGTTTTTTGGAGAGCCGTACATGCCGGATTTCACTGCCTCAGAGTAAATCGCTTCGTTTCTTCTGGGCGTTATTCGCGAGGCCGCTTCGCTTGTCTTCTCATTGTTGCCGGCTCTTTCTGCCTCTGGCGCAACCGCTGCGACGCGGTTGCAGCGGGCCGCCGCCGCCGCCGCGCGCTCTACCCGATCCTAGAACGATTGTACTCGGAGCTGCAGCTGTCTGTTTTGTCGGAGGAGCTCTTCTTCCTCGGTGAAGAGGAGTTTCTTCGGCACTGGTCTTGCCCTTTTGTGTCGGTCTATGACGGACGGGTGAAACTTGTCTTTCGGCCGGCCTGGTATTGGTAGGCTGATCTGTCGATGCGCCGGCAGAAATGGCATGCCAACATGTAAATATGCAAAATGTACATATTTATGTTTTATTTGTCTGTTGTTTACCTTGAAGTATTTTGTGGTTGTGTTTGTGTGAACCATCGAATGTACATGTTCTTTCAACGTCATCTCATATCCATGTTCATGTAAATGACGACTGTCTTGTCATCATCGTTAGAGTATGTCTAAGACGGAAATGTTCTGTTGAGTGTTATTGACGTTTGTGGCAATAAATTTTTTCTAAACGGAACCTGTTATATTAGTCCCTATTGCGGCGTCAGCTCTAGAGCTCGGGACGGCATTAAGCTCTCCCATAGTAGAGTACCCTGTGCTCTAAATCGTTACCCCCTTTTTCTAACCCCCCCCCCCCCCGAACCTGTTATATTCCCAGAGCAATATTGATTGTTATTTAGGGATGGCATACTGCTCTCCCATAGTTAAGTACCAAGTACTCAAAATCGTTAACCAATTTTTTAACACATGTTAAATTTCTTCAAACTACACAGGCTCTCACACTGCCGGCCTCTTGTGTTGTCTGCGGGACGGTTTTATGCTCTCACATGAAGGAGTACCACGTACTCTAAATCGTTAACCTCTTTTTCTAAACATACTGTATTGACATATCAAATGTGAGGCCTACGGGACGGCTTTATGCTATCCCACAGTCGAGTACCAAGTACTCTAAATTGTTAACAACTTTTTTGGAACACACAGCTGTATTGGACTGTTCGTGGAAGTGTGAGGTCCACGGGTTGGTTCTATGCTCCCCATAGTAGAGTACCAAGCACTCTAAATCATTAGCCATTTTTTTCTAGACACTTGTGTTGTATATGTTCTTCTTCGACATTTTATGCCGTGAGCTCCTTTACGGCGTGATTTTTGTCGACGCGTCCTCATCAAGTGTGAGCTCCACGGGATGGCTTTATGCTCTTTCATGCTCTCACATGGTAGAGTACCAAGTACTCAAAAACGTTACCCACTTTTTTTTTCTAAACTCATCAAACTGTGGACACGGCCTCGTGGAATGTGAGGCCCACCGGATGGCTCTTTCCTCTCCCATATTACAGTACTGAGTACATTATATCGTTGACTGTTTTTTTTTTCTAAACGCATTGACAGGGTTCTTGGAAGTACTGCGGTATATAGAGAAGACTAAGCTCTCTCACAGTAGAGTGCCAAGTATACTCTGAATCGTTGAACGTCATTTCTAAACGCATCTTTGCCAGGAGGTTTAGGGCCCACAGGCGTTAGGTTTTATTCCTGGGACGGCTCTCTGCCTTCTCGTCATGAATACGCAGTACTATGAATCGTTGAACATTTGTTTTGAACACACGCATTGCTCTCTTGAAGTCAAGCAACGTTGACTACTCTGCTTATACTTAATATGGGACGACTTTATGCGCTCCCATAGTAGAGTACCAAGTACTCTAAATCAAACACTTTTTTTTCTAAACAAACACTTCTGAACACACGCTAATGCTGACTGGTAGCATGTTAAATGCTTAACGTATCGTAACGATGATGGCTTCATTCTCCCATAGAATAGAGTACCAAGTACTTTAAATTGTCAAACACCTTTTTTATACACACAGCTTATTGATCTCCCATAGTAGGGTGCACCGTACTCTAAATTGTCGAAAATTAGTTCGAAACACTTATTATTCACGTTTGCCGTAGACAGACGAAATAATAGAGACAGCTCACTGCTACCCCATAGTTGAAAACGAAGTGCTCAATATCGTTAAACACTTTTTCTAAACACACACTATATTCTTTTCACATGATTAAGACGGCTTTCTGCTCTCTCATATAGTAGAGTAAGTACGAAGTACTCTGAATCTTCAAACACATATGCTGTACGCACAAACGTACGTCTAGTAAACAAATGTCATTCTGTCATGACGTGAACCCACTTTAGCATAATAAAATTTCCACACAAAAACAAGCTCGTACTTCGTGTGTTTCAAGGTGTAGAAGAAACGGCTTTCTTTGGCTACAGCTGCTCTTTTTCACATAATAATAATAATAATAATAATAATAATAATAATAATAATAATAATAATAATAATAATAATAATAATAATAATAATAATAATAATAATAACGTACGGACGGACGTTGCGATGGGGAGGGCAGGGAATGCTGTGGTTGTGCGAATGGTCAATGTCTTTAGAATATGGTTCGATCAATCCTTGCCGCCATCATCATCATCAGCCAGACTGCGCCCACTGCAGGACAAAGACGACTCCCACGTACGTTCCGCCAATCAACCCAGTCCTACGCTGGCTGCTGCCACGTTTTACCCGCAAACTTAATTATCTCATCTACCCACCTAACTTCCTGTCTACCTCTCACGTGTTCACCTTCTCTTGGAATTAAGTCTGTTACACTAATGACCAGTGGCCACCTCGCACGGGCACTACGTGCGCCACCGATGCCCATTTCTTCTTGATTTTGAATATGCCCTTAAGGGACACTAGAAAGTAAAATAATTTTTCGCGTATTGGTAAAGTACGATTTTACAATTCCAAACTCTTACTGTGACATGACGCCTGGTTAGCGACAAAAAACGCGCGAAAAGAAGATGCGTGTAGAGACACCACTTTCAGATTCCTGCAATAAACACCGTGACGTCATACATTTTGATGGAATCGTCTCTACCCAGCTTCTAACAGATAAAATTGAAGTACATTGCCATCTGATGGTTTTATGATTCTAGCATAAGTTTCAAAAAATTTCGTCGAGCCAATGTGACAAAAAAGCAAAAACAAAATACATCTTGAAAATTGTTACGTCATGCGCGCAAATCTCGGTGCGAAGTTTAAAAATTTTAATTCAACCTTGATTTTCTTCGCTAATAATGAACTCATGCCAGTGAAACTTAGGGCATTGGAGTTCTCAAAGTGCAGTTTATCAATACAAGCCAAGTAATTGTTTCTCTGTAGCGTGCCTTCAATACCCGTTTGAACACCCCATCTTCTGTGAACGCCTATTCAGTTTGCGAAAATCTGTTCGAAACTTTATGTTGGCTGGCGGAGTGTTTCAAGTACGACGAGCCGATGCCTGTTCTACATCACGCACGTAGTCCTGCACATATTAAGTAAGAGGCATGCATGGCGCGCACCTCGCTTCGGGGTAACAAGCTGGATCCGTTACTTCGTACGCTGAATCCACAGGCGTCAGTCGTTGGTGACGCATGTCCGAGCAGTACGGTTGCCGCTAAACTTCGACGTATATAGAGCGAGACTGACGAGTGTGTGTGCCTAGAATTTGTTACGCCCCGCCGCGGTGGTCTAGTGGCTAAGGTACTCGGCTGCTGACCCGCAGGTCGCGGGTTCGATTCCCGGCTGCGGCGGCTGCATTTCCGATGGAGGCGGAAATGTTGTAGGCCCGTGTACTCAGATTTGGGTGCACGTTAAAGAACCCCAGGTGGTCAAAATTTCCGGAGCCCTCCAATACGGCGTCTCTCATAATCAAATGGTGGTTTTGGGACGTTAAACCCCACAAATCAATCAATTAGAATTTGTTACTTCAGACAAGAAATGCGCTCGGGGGACGCCGTGATCGGATTCCGTTCGCATTGATGTTTGCTGTAGCTGACGCGTGGCTAATCGAGCGTGATGTGTTCAGTCGTAGCCGCTGGGATGAAAATAATGGAGAGGGAGGATCTGTACGAAAAGTGCGCAGTGATAACAGACACGCGTGGAATCGTATAAGCATTTTGAAGGTGCCAATTCTTTCCCCTACCGTGAACCACGTGTCATCATTATTTGAAGAAACTCTTTGATTCATCACGATTGATTCATCAGCATTAATTCTCATTGTACGTGGGTTCTTTCTTCCTTCGTTTCTTTCTTTCCTTCTTTCTTTCTTTCTTTCTTTCTTTTTCTTGCTTTCTTACTTCCTTCGTTTCTTTCTTTCTTTCTTTCTCAGCCAGTTCGTCCTTGAGGCCACACGTCGGTTCGATGCAATTTTAATCGCTAATCGGGTTTTTCAAGAACTTACCACGCGTCACACGTCCGCGTATGCTATCGTCACTGTGGACAGAAAGATCCAGTAAGTTGGCTCTTGCACATGTATTACAAGAAGGCCTACCTTCTTCATTGCCACAGTAAGACGAGACGGGCACCTCGAAGAGAATCTCGACATGCCTCTTCGAGTGGTTGGGGCAATAGTTTAAAATAACCGGTGCCTTTCCACTGTCGTTGCCTAAGCTGTAAGTTAGTGTACGCACATTAACTGCCCAAAGACAAACTGCCAAAAAAGAAAGAAAGAAAGAAAGAAAGAAAAAGAAAGAGGAAAAGAAAGAAAGAAAACACGTGGGGGCTGCCTGTAGCCGTTCGTTGAAAATCGCTCGCTCCTGCAACAGTACGGCCCGACCCGGAGGAATTGATCGAGAAAGCTCTGGTAAAATTTTAACACACGGACAGCAATATAACGCAGTTCAAGCTGAATGAGTGTTTTCTTTCTTTTCTTTTTATTTCGTATGTGTGGGCGTGATGCCATGTTCACGCAGCAAAAAGTCGAAGCTTCGTTTTCGGAATGTTCAACCAAAACTTCAGACAGAGATATAGAAAGGGCGAAAACAAGAGGTTACAGGTGGAGAGGTTGACGGGGTGAGCAGTATACGTGTGGTCAATCTGGGCGACCGGATAAGGTAAAAACAGGAATAGTGGTGTAGCGAGAAAGACATTTTTTGGGGAAGGGGGTTCAAAACTCTTCATGCAAGTTCGTGCGTGTTTGCATGTGTTTGTGTACACAACAATGTAAAATATTTCGAGCCCTCCCCTCCCCTCCCTTGGATACAACCGCGGGCAGGAAAGGTGAGGAGAAAGAAAAATGTGACAACACGCCATAGTACTTCATTAAGTCCTGCAGCAACTAGGGAACACACTAGTGCTTTCACCGCAGCACACTTCTGTATGATGTCACAAAATATCATGGCGAACGTTCTCAACTGCTCACGCTGCGCAAATAGGAACGACTAGCTTACTAAACGAGTATACATACGTAAACAAGGCGTGCACCTGAATAGAATCGCGTGAACATTGCGACAACCAATGCACATCCGTTAGTTGCGAGGCGAGTTTTGGCAGGTATACTCCATCACAACGCGGTTTAGCGCCTCTTACTTGATATGCACAGACCGGCGTCCGCATGGGTCTGCGGCGCTGGCGCAGCGGGATACAAGATGACCAGGCCGAGGAGCACGTATGCGTGTATACACCACCGTCTTTGCCAAGATGAAACGCCCCCTGCGGTTGGAGTTGGGTATTGGCGATGTACGGGATATTGTTGGTTTCTTGGAAGCATCCGTTTCGCACTGAGCTTGATTTTCATTGCTCAGTGTTGATATAAAGATCTGTTCATGCAGGGAACAGATTGGAGATAACACGCCCTTGCTTATACCGTAGCAGTGCAGTGATCACCATTCCTAAGATATCGTATAAATCGTGTACAGTTATACTCGTTGACGTACCGCAGCTAAATAAAAAAAGCAAGTCTGCATGCAGAGGGTAACGGACGCTATGTGATTAGCAAATGTATACTTAATCGGCATAACTTGCTTGGAACGTATCACGGTGCTAATCTGGGCGTCTCTCATAATCATATGGTGGTTTTGAAACGTTAAACCCCACAAATAAATCAACGGTGTTAATCTGCGTCAACGCGATAAATTGGCGCACATGCGCGCGTGACACGGTGTTTTAATTTGTACACGATTGCTGCTGCTATCACCGATGACACTGGCCTGCACCCCGCGCTTTCGAAGACCGCGACATGCGACGCTTTAATCTATCGCCTCTCGTAGTCGCCGATACGGCCCTCTTGACACGTGGAGTCAAGGGTGCAGATACGTAACGTACTGATACTGCAGCATAGTAGCTACGACACCATCAAGCCAACATAATCGCTGCTGCCGCGATTAAGCTGATCGAACGTGATAAAGACGCGGCTGGAGTGTCATTGGCATCTGTGTTTGAATAACGAAATAACCTGCTGCGTGACTTACTAATAATGTTCCCATCAAGTCACAAACTTACGTTTCCACCGTGCCGGTACAACAGCATGGAGGATTAGTGACGTCCATGAAAGCCACCTATATTTTACTACACATCGCGCATCAAGTGCAATGCTGTGGAAGCTATACGAAATGTTCGCTTAGCAAAAAAGTGCCAGTCCGCGCGTCTCGCACCCGTGTTTCGTCGCTGTAAACGTGGCCTCCGCGATTGGCTCCGGCTGCGCGCTACCGGAACCAATTACAGAGGCCTCAGGATGAAATCAAAAAGACGCAAAGAGAGAGAAAGAGAGAGATAGAAAGATGAAAAACAGGAATTTTAACAGGAAGAAAATTTCCCGTTTGCTAGGCGATCACGGACAACCTATTGATGACAGTACAAGTAACGCTATTTGTTTATTTTTAAAGCGAAAACCATCCTAATATATTTTTAGGTCTAAAAACAAAAAAAAATCGCATCACTAGTGGTAATATTATTGAACTATTGCTTGACACGAACGCATCTACTAGAAGAAGTGGCACTAGCTTTCAAAGCGTTACACCTGATGTATGAAACGGAATATATAGATATGATGGGTCATACGCAAACGATAGCAATCCACTCCTCATAGCTTCCCTTGATCTCACGCACTGAGCTTTTACTCGAGCGTCGGTGGCGCTGCGCGCAACTAGAAGCAACGAAGCCAACTTGCCCGGAGGAGGCGGAGAGTCTCCCTGAAGCAAGGTCACACCGCCGCGCGAATTGTCACGTGCGCCTGCAATAACAGCGGCAAAGATTAGAGCTCCTTGCAACGCGCCCTTTCCGGACGCCGAATCAATCAAACCCTATGGCTGCAGATACGATAGGAGAGAGGAAAGCTTTGTATTAATCTTCCCTAAAGTCTGTGTTGCCGAGTTGCGAAACAAAAGTCGCAGCGTGGTACAGATGTTCTATTTTACCTACTAGTTCTTTTTCTTTCTTTTTCGTACAGCCAGTGAGCTCAGCGCAAGGGGGAGGAACGCGACGGCTCCTGAAATGCGTACAATGACGCCTTAAAAGAGCGCGGCGCTTTATTGTGTTTGCGTGTGCGTGCGCTTGTCACTTGTCATTCATGCAGCTGGAACTAATCGATTCGCCCGGTCACGTCAATACGATGCCAACTGTAGTATGCACAAATAGGCCGCGAATAACCGCCATACCGTGTTCGAAGGTTAGTTATAACCACACGTGGTTATAACCCGTGATTAGAAGGCTCTTCTGAAATTTCTATCTCCGACAGGGGCGAAACATCGTGTTGTGCTATTACTTCTTTCTCAGGAGTATACTATAGCCTTATTCTGAATAAGGCTATAGTATACTGAATAAGGCTATAGTATTAATCGCCAAGGCGCCGCGAACGCATCGGAATTCACGTGAACTGCGACGCGACACGACGCGACTGTTAGCTTTAGCGCGTTCCGATTGTGTTCTCCCTGCGTTTGTACGATACATACGACGTCATTGATCGGCGGAGAGCATGGTGTCAGAATTGATTGCGCACCGTGGAAGTGAACATTCGCGTGTGCAGGGAATGCACTGCGGTGCGCAAAGGTCGTGCCGTGTCACGCTGGCTAAATCGACCATCTTCCCGCATTTTGCCGTGGTTATTTTTCACGCAATCTTTACGCGTGTGGGTGGTTTTATAGGTCCCATACAGGGACCTACAAAACCACCCACACGCGTATTATAGGTCCCATACAGGGACCTATAATGTATAGGTCTCATACAGGGACCTGTAAATGTATACAGGGACCTATACAGGGACCTATAAATTTATATTTCCACTGTAATTATTTATAGGTTCCATACAGGGACCTATATATTTAGTACAGTGGAAAAATAATAAACAAAGATGTACAGCGAAAAGAATTCGACGCCTTTACAGGCACTCTTTACGCACTGATAGAAAAGCTTTTTAAAGGAAAATATCCCTTAGTTCTGAACAGCAGTGAGAAAGTGGAAATTTTCGGACAATTGTACAGGTTCACGCCTGGTTTAAAAGAATATAAGACCACGGCCGCTGGGTATAAGACACAGTACATTCCCGAAAAGTACACGCGATGCGTAAATATTACACAGAAGAGGGATGAAAGAATGCACAGCATATCCACGGAGTGAACGATGATGAGTGGAGTAAAGCGTCCATCCGTCCGTCCGCGCCTGACCATCACTTACGTTTAAGTGTTGTCGCCGTTTATGCGAAAGTGGCTGCTTGTGACGTGCGTTCTGTGCCTCATCTAACTCGAAAATTGACCGTCTATAATAATATTATAACTGGGTTTTAACAACTCGGTACCACCATATTATAAGACACGCCGTAGTGGAGGGCCCCTGAAATTTTCACCACTTGCAGTTCTTCAACGTGAACTTGGACATAAGTAAACGGACCTCAAGATTTTTTTCTCCTTCGTCAAAAACATGGCCACCGCGGCCGGGACTTGACCACACTCGGCTGCTGACCCACGACCTGCGGGTGACCAGCCGAGTGCTTTAGCCACTAAACAACCGTGGCGATCAAAGGTTAACCGTCGGCGTCCCGTGTAGCCGGCGTCAACCCTTGCGCAAAAAATTATCACGTCATGACGTCGCTATGACGTCACCTATAGGCAAAATTTATAACGACATCATGACGTCACATAGTCCGACGTCATCGCATGACGTCGTCGCTTTACCGAAAGTGGCCGATCACAGAGACAATTATTAAAAAAAAAAAGAGGAGGCAATGGAGAGCCACCTAGGTGCAGAAGAGAGAAGGAAGAAATGTCACTCGGTAGGGAGATTAACTAGACTCTGTCTGTTTCGCTACCCTACTCATGGGGAGGGGAATAAGGGAGTAATAGAGATAGGGGAAGAGAGAAGGGAAAAGACCTTGCACACCACACACACAGTGCGGGGTTTCACTGGTGGTCGCTCAGTGATGTCGCTTTCATCCCGGCTGCGGCGGCTGCATTTATACGATGGAGGCGGAAATGTTGTAGGCCCGTGTGCTCAGATTTTGGTGCACGTTAAAGAACCCCAGGTGGTCGAAATTTCCGGAGACCTCCACTACGGCGTCTTTCATAATCTTATGGTGGTTTTGGGACGCTAGACCCCACGTATCATATGTCGCTTTCAAGTACTGAAGGAGGGCTCGCGCGGAAGCTTCTGAGGGGAGATTATGGACGTTCAGGACATCGACTGATAAGAAAAATAAAATGTTGGCTCAAGCCTTTGAGTTATTTTAGGCCAATGTTTAGGCGACCCTGTCAGTTTTTCTAACCTTTCATGTTCGGACACGCAACCCCATAAATATAAATGATGAATCTGGTGACAACTGATTCCACAAGGCGTGCACAGATGGGTCGGGGCATAGTGCGAGGACAAAAGGGGCGACGTTGAAAGTATTTTATCCACGAGTGTCACTCCATTCAGGAGACCTTCGGGCACTTGTTTCGTTAACAATGGCGGTAGATTTACCGCCGCTAAAAGTGAGATATCGCACAATCGAGTAGTCTGGTTGCAGTGCAGATATGCAGCGCGACCCATATCACCTGCTGTCAGAAGATTCGTGCGTGACCCAGTTCACTATCTGGCGCGTTTCACTAGTCATGCGATTCTTCGACAATAAATTACGGCTGCCTTCAAGTTTTGATAATGTGATAACATGCCTTCAATTTTTTTCGGACTGTTTTCTCTAAAACGTGCCCTTCTTGTTTAGTGTGCGTCCATGAGTTAACTCTAAACACTAATTCTCGTATTACCGTGCCTCAAGTAGCGAGAATGGGAACTTAATTATTTTTTACGCTGCAGCATTTACGCCGCGTTCACACTGAGCATTCCGGCCGCCGAAAGTGCTCCGAATCCGGTTCGGCGGCCGTGAGATCCGTCGAAAGGGCCCTCTCCGCGCCGATCGCTCTCGGGCCGATTTTTGCGGCGTCAGCCGCCGAATCGGTCACCGCGGACCAATAGGAGCGCTAGTCAAGTAATTTTAAAAAATGGCGGCCAAGCCCTACTCACTTGTTATGCCGCAGTGCACGTAACTGAATGTTGAAACCAACGGGAGTTTAACCTACTCTGTGCCTACTTCGCGTCCGTATTTCGTGGAAGAGGTGACCGAGCTTGCTGTTGGCGTGACCGAGCTTGTTGCGGTCTTGCAGAGCAAAACGAACCCGCCAACGCCACTGGCGTCGGTGGTTTTTTCTACTCTTCGTGCATTACAAGACAGCCACTTGCCAGCAAAGTAAGCCACACTGTCTTTTCTTGCTTCCTGCGTACGAGAATCATCGCAGTATACGCCATCAGATAGCGTAGTGGCGTTTGCGAGCCGCGACAACAACCGGGTGACAGCGCATCCATCCCGCGTTCGCCCCGTGGTAGATGGCATATTCGGCGGCGCGGGGCGCGTCCAGTGCGAACGACGCTGCGTTTCGGCGACAGGGGAATTTCGGTCACTGTAGAAAGCGGATGTTTCAGTGTGAACCAGGCATAATATCGCACGAGTTGCCAGTGAAACTATATATTCGCGTTACTGCTGTATACGCCTGTCCGCTGGTTTATCCGTTGCGACATAATGCAGAAGTTGATGTTCCTTCTTGGATTGATGCATGTCTTTCTATGCATCGTCCTTTTTTACGTGGTCCCGCTTCCGCTGCCCATATAAGCATTGACGCTTCGACGCCTCTTCGCTTTCTTAAAGACGATAGAAATTTCTGTCTGTTTGTGTGTCTGTCTGTCACATGCTTCTATCACCCGGCCAATGTTTAGGCAGTTGCTGAACGCCCAGCCATCTTGAACTGGTAACTGCGTTCACACTTGTGAACATTGCCGATTAAAAAGCGAATATTTCGCATATCTGATGCGCAACATCAATACGAAAGTGTTAAGTGGTGCGTTCTTTTACTATAAGTTACGTACATACGTAATTCTAAAGACCCTAGTGTTTTTTTAGGTGGCACTGAAAGTGCGAAGCTATGCTCGGAAAAGGCCTCAGTCGATGGTAGGGTGCTGCCACCTGGCAGCACGGAAATCGTACTAGAACAGCATTACGGGTGGCCGCGTACGAAAACGGGACTCATGTAGTAAGGCCGGCAGGAGGCTATCATCTTCCGACTACATTTGGTGGTGGCGGTAAAAACATTAAAAGAAACAAGAAGTATGCAGTGACCGCCTCATAAGAGGGCGGCACCCACAACGAGTAGGTGGGGATCCCTCGTACGAGACCCCATCGGCGTCGGCTGCTGCCTGGGCTCGTCGAACCAAGGTCTTTTGGGCCAGAAGGTTAGAGCAGCCAAGCAGGGTCGTCTTCCACTTCTCCCCGGTAGGGTTGGGTGTAGGGGGTACAGCTGGGTTGCACGGGCAGGCCCACACCATGTGGTAGATGTCCGAAGACGCCTCCCCACAGTGTGAGCAGCTGCTGGAAAAGATGGGATCAAAATGTTTGAGGGTTGCCGGGCACAGCATAGTGTTCGTGAAGAGTCGGAGTAAAAGCCGCTCCTCCGCGTTATTTAGGCCTTTGCATGGGCGTGGATAAAGGCTGTGATCGAATTGGTACAATAGTCCACAATTTCGCGTAACGATTACACCGTATTGAATTCAAGGTCGTCCTTATCGGGGGAGGTGAGTGGGAATGCCCTGTGAGAGAGAGAGAGAGAGCGTGGGCGGCGGCGTCTGCTGCCTCATTCCCTTCGGGTCCCATGTGAGCAAGAACACAGACAATACGGCGGGGTGCAGGGATCCCCTGACAGTCTGAACGTTGCAATAAGCGGTAGGCCACAGTATGCGACACGGCCGTTCACGATGTTTCGACAGGCCCCTCGAGAGTCGGAGATTATGATTTGCGACCTAGGGTGACAAGCGGCCAACGCAATGGCGACTTCCTCCGCATGAATTATGTCCCGGGCTCGAAACGTGAGCCCGTTAACTGTTTGGTTCTCGTGTACGACAGCAGCCGTATACTAGCCCCGAGGGGTTGGGCCGGAGGCGTCCACGTAGAAACGCCTGGTTTTGATCCATAATAGCGGGTCAGGGCTTCCGCCCGCGCCGGCCATTGTGGTCTTCTTTTGTCATATTGTTGGAAGAGGACGCACTTGAAGGGCGCATCTCCACTCGAATGTGAGTTGAACGCGATCTTCCGTGATGTGAATGTGTTGTATGTGTAGGCGGGCTAATAGGCGGCGCCCCACTATCGTCTGCGAAAGTCGAGTGCACTGATTTGTGAGGTGGGCCTCTCTAAGCTCCCGAAACGTATTCACCACGCCCAGGCCTAGAAGGCGCTAGTTAGAGGGGTTCAGGGGAGGTCGAGGGCTTGTTTTACAATTTTGCGAAGGAGGACTTCAAGTACATCCTCGTCTTGCTTCCGCAGGTGGATGTATGGTGTAGAATACAATATTCTACTGGTTATAAATGCACGTGCCGGCCGCAAGACATCTCTGCACCGTAGCCCGCCGCGTATATTAGAGACCTGGCGGACCATGCGGCCCATCTGGTCACCCGCCTTCCGGAATTTGGCCAATGTGGTATCTGACCGTCTGTTTTGAATAATAAAGAGCCCCAGTACCCGGACTTCTTTTTGTTCAGGAATTGAACCTGTCTCCAGTGAGAGTTCAATTTTGGCTGGGCACTTGGGTGAGGGGCGTATGTGCACGAATTTTGATTCGGATGGCAAACACTGAAGGCCACACTGGCGGGCATAGCGGTCGACTATGCTCGCGGCTTGCTGCAGGTTCGCCTCAGTATCTCCGAGTGCACCCAGCGTGGTTCAGATGGTGATGCCATCAGCATACAACGCATGTTGTATACCGGAAACATCAGCCAGCTGAGCCGGCAGGTGCATCATGGCCAAATCGAATAATAAAGGAGACAGCACCGCACCTTGTGATGTACCTTAGTTTCTAAGAGGAAAGGGCCGTGTTCCTTGTCTTGTATACGAATGTAGGATTGTCTGTCGGTTAAAAACTGGCGAATTCATCCGAGTGCTCTCAAGCCACAGCCAGTTTGTGAAAGGTGTGTTAAAGTTACCTCATGCGCTACATTGTCAAACGCTCCCTTCAAGTCTAAGGCGAGTACAACCTTGTCGTTGTGAGGGCATTCGACAGGGTCCAGAATATCCAGATTAAGTTGAAGGAGAATGTCTTGCGCGGGTCTGTACGGGCGAAAGCCGTGCATTGAATCTCCGAAAATATGTTTTTTTTTTTACCATAACATCAGACAAACGATCCCGCACCATCGTCCCCATTAGTTCGCCCGTACATGATGTCAGAGAAATGGGGCGAAGTTTGTCTGTGTTCACGGCCTTTCCAGGTTTCGGCATTATTGTGACTAGGGCAGTCTTCCACTGTATAGGGAGTGGCACTTCCCCTGACAAAATTGAGTGGACATGATCTGATAGTGATTCATAAGCCGCGTCGGCAAGGTTAGCTATCATTTTCACAGTAACTTTGTCCCGACCCGGAGCGGTGCCACGTTTTATTTTAGTCAGGGCTTTCCGAAGTTCGAAAAGCTCGAATGGACGGTCCAGTTCCACGTTCTCGGCACCCGCCTAGGAGTACGCCGTTCCACGCGGGTCCTGTGTGGAGCAAAGTTATTGGTCCCTTATTTTGTGCGCCAACTGGGTTGAATTACCTTAAAAGGTATGGATTGCCCTTTGTAAGTGTTTCTGAGTTTCGGTGCGGGTCTGCGTTGCACATCAATCCTCAACAATGAACATCCGCAAAGAACGTGACAGTACACTTGCTGGTGGCGTCTTATCTTTTCGGTTTTGTCAAAATCGTCTTCTGTACGTTTATTTTGATCTGAATTAGCAATGTTTCACTGCCCCATCTTGAATTAGTACACTCGACTTCATTAAGCTTAACGATAAAAAGAACAAACCGAAAACTACGCCTTCATCGTCACTGTAGCTTCAGCTCCACAGGATCTCTCTCTTGGTGTGGGGAAAAAATAGAAAATGAGAGTGGTCATTTCACTATCGTGAAAGATCAGATGACCAGGCTGTCCTTCAGTGCAGTCGTCTACTGGTCTTCGATCTGAAGCATGCCTCTCCGTTCGCTCACTGAATTACGAATAGCAAAGAAACAGTGTACGCTGATAAACGAAACAACACCAACAACAGATAGCGGGTGTAAACGACCGCAGAAATTGGACCCGACCCAACAATTCGTTCTTTCCTTGCCTCTCTAGAGATGCCGGTAGCATCACTTCCGGTGATGAGGCTCGTTTATTCCCGACCCCGAGTCCAGACATTCTTCGAGGTGTTTCATTCTTGGCGCGCGCGGGTCTGTGGGTAGAGAAAAAAAAAGGACGCTTAGGGGGAAGTGCGCGGCTTATTTGAGTCTGGCTTGTTTCAGAAACGACTCTCCTTTCTCGCGTCTTGACGGCCATACCAGCGCGCCTCCTTCGAGTTACCTCAGCTCGAAAAGCAGGAGTCCTGGCATCTTTCTCCGACCAGGTTTCATCCTTTCTCGTTAAGACACCATCATCCATTTTTTTTTCTCTGTCACATTTTCCCACCGCCCTCTCACTTGGTAAAAATGAAGAAATACCAATAGAAATGGAGGTACTGAACATGATTGCTCGGTTCTGTCATATCTTCCTTTAATATTATTTATCACTTTTTTCTTTTCTGCTTTCGTTTTTTTTTCTTTTTTTTTTCCACCGTCCTATGGCTTCCCGACTCGAGCCTTTACCGTTTCTATCTGTGACTCGCTTTCACATCGAAACTTTCACTCCATTAGTCACTTCTCACTCCCAAATTTATTCCGCAGTGAGCTGCTAACCGCACGCGTGGGGAGCGGGCTTGGATTATCGGAGACACTGTGGCGAATAAGAATGTGGCCGTTTTTTTCTTTCTTTTTTTTAAGGAAGGAAAATATGGGGTATAGATACGGGGAAGTTAATATTACCCGAGATGTCATTGGGCGCAGCATTCACCGCTACTTGTTCGTTGCAGCGTCTATAGCTTGATTGTTTGTGACTGTGAACAACGTATAAACCAGTGACAATGTTCAAATTCTGTCACCACATGTAGAGACTCTGCCTTTTATTTGCCCTGTTCGCGATGTAGAGATGAATTTATTTTAAATCGTTGTAGCAGGATTTTTAACTCCACTCGTACGCGTGCGTGCGGGGGTGTTATTCTCTTCTACTGGTTGTTGGCTTTCAGTGATTCCAGCACCGATAATTAAACCAGTACTGTTTGACCATGCACCTAACTCGATCAGTAGTACTGAACGAACCAAATACCACGCTACATCTTTTAAAATTAGGTCAAGCAAAAAGGCCGTTTCAATAGTCGTCTAATTGGTCTCAAAAGAACGAACGGCAGCGGAAAAGAGGGTCTACGTTACAAATTTTACAGGCAGGTTGTATGTCACACATGAAGTTATACGAACCTATTATAATCCTTACGGATCGAATATCTGGAGGCTTATCATTCTTACGAACCAAATATCCCTAGCCTTATAATACTTATAAACCAGATATCTGCAGTGATATATGCAAGCGGTAATGTGATCACGCAAATATGAATAACAGGAGAAAGAAAACAAAAAGTAAGTGTAGAGGATAAAGCAGATTTAAATGCCCCAAAAGTATTCTATGTGCTTTGTCCCTTGGATACAGGGACGGAGAAGTTGTTGACGCTTTGCAGGAGCTTTTTAAAGGTTCAGATATGGGTTATAGAATGAATCTTTACTCAAGTTTTTTTTTTCTTCTTTTAAGATTACTTTATTTTTAGCTCAATTTTTCCGCTTCATGAATTATATACGCACTTTTTTATTTATCTATTATTAATAATTTTAGTTTTTGTGTCATTTTTACTTCTTCCGTCTTTTAACACACAAAATATGACGTTTAACTTGAGCAGCTTCTTTTAAAACTGCCGACTTTCTGTCCAATTCCCCTGCTTGTGCGTGTTTGCCATGGTTCCAAAGTTTCGATCTACTCTATACTCTACAAGAGGGAACGAAGAACATCCGTTCACGGATATCTTAATTGCATATCTAGAGTTTAAACACATCAGAAACTATTAGTCATCACTCAGTGTTCTGAGTATATACTCACGTACTAACGTAGCTGTTAAGTTCTTTGTCTCGTTTGCGTTAAAGAGGTGACTTAATGGGTGAATCTGCACATGTATCGCTTCCTTAGTCCAACAGCACGAAGCAGTAGCTCCTTGATGCACGTTAAAGAACACCAGGTGGTCGAAATTTTCAGAGCCCTCGACCACGGCGTCTCTCATAATCGTATGATGGTTTTGGGACGTTAAACCCCACATATCAGTCAATCGAAGCAGGATAGCTGTGTGGCATTCATACAATAGTATAAGAAAAAGGAACGATATATGAATCTATGAAAAATCAAATAAGAAAAAAAACGTCTCTATTGGTCGTAACCGAGACTTTCGTCGCTAAAGCAACAAAAATTTCGAACGTTTTACGAAGAAAACGCATGATTCTCAGCTTCCGATTAGCTGCCGATACTTCTAAATCACTCAGTTACATTGGGCGTTTCCTCTTCTTGTGTCCCTCTTCAACGCGAAAACTGGCACATGAAACATTTATACGTAGTAATCTTGAGTATTCCTCTGATGTTTAGAGCCCTCACCAAGCATACCTCAATAACGTTTTAGAATCCATGCATACAGAGCCGTGCGGCCAGATTCATCTTTCCAGGTACAGCCGGGACGAGAGCATCAGTGCCACAAAGTCATCCCTGGAACTCGAGTTGTTATCATTTCGTCGTAAGATTACAAGGCTGTGCTTGTACCGTAGGCTTTATTACTACTTCCCGCAACTTCGTGGTAAACTCCTCAGCCACCCACATCGTACATCTCACCGCCTTTTTAACTCTTGCAGCATCCAGTGGTTGTTTGTCTCCTTGGACTCATGGCTCACACACACTCAGGTGGATCGGCCAAGAAAGCGTAGCGCATTTTTGCTGTGAGCATTATGACTATGTGTAAAAATGAATTTGTATTATAATATGGCTAATGTAAGGAAAACCACATAAAAAGAGAGTAAAAGGAAAAATAGAAAAGTCAATTTGAGAGATTTTGAGATTTTAGGTGTTTCACCTCACCATAAAGATCTTTTAACGAATCAAAATAATAATTATTTGGTTGGAGATCACAATGGGATACGTTTGGATGCCTGAATATAATCGCGAACGCCATTGAAAGCATCTCTATGGCAATGTCCCAAAACCGAGACACCAAAGTTCAGTGCAGTTTCCGCCATCAACGTAACGCCTATTTTCAGAAACGGAATAACTAGAAGTCTTTTTTTTTAAGTATAGCGTATCGACGACAATACAACAATAGTGTTCAATTGGTTCCATTTCTCCGCAGAATGCACATAGGGGTGATATCATCTGACCAGCTCTGTGTAGACACAGGTTAGGGGGGGGACACGACATTGAAATTTAGTAATTAAAACTTCGAGCTTTCTGGACTGACTCCACTGGGGTTGCCATGGAAACTTGAGGTGGTTATATTCTGTTATGTAATTATTTTTTCTCTGTCATATCAGTGCAGATTGCTGATTTTGTATATCTTATTGCTGTAATATATTCAACTTTTGTAAGTGCTATCAAGTGCGGCTCGTGCTATGGGATCGGCCAGTTCACTTAATCTTAATCCACAATGTACTGGAACCCACAGTAACCTCAGGTGTCTCAACTGCGGTGGTACTAAAGTTCTGAACGTCCTTAAAGTTCGAGAGTTCTCAGAAGCTGTCAGACCTGCACAAACTGAAAGGGAGTCCGTCATTATGACTGCGTTGTTTTGATTTGACGGAAGTTTTCGAAGAGCTAAAATAACCGCCACGAGCTCAGCTTCAAAAATTGGAGTCAAATCAGGTATTCGCACCGAGAAGGACCAGTCAAGCGAATCAGAGGCAACGCCTACACCTGCCTTTTGATTATTCACTGAATCATCTGTGGCTATTATATTTTTTGTTTCTACATGCTCCAAGTAATCTAATAATAAGTTATTTAAACATTTGAGAGAATGTAACTTGGCGTTTAAGTGAGAATTATTGTCATATTCAATTATTACATTACAATTCGAGTCATTAGTCTCAATTACATTTCTAGTGTTCACATTTATTCTTTGTAGCTTCTTTTGTACAAACATTATTTGGGGTGTGTGAAACCGTGGCCAATGAGCAAGAAAGAAGGCGTCTGGGTTTGAGATAACAGCATATTGATATCTTATTGCCGGAAATCTATAAAAATTTTAATATGCTTGTACTGTCCAAATGCGAAATCGACAACGTATACTGTAGGCAGGCGCGCTTCCTGGTACAGTACATTGATAGCCACAAACCTGGGAAGTCCCAGACACATTCGCAGTGCTTCTCGCTCCAAGACAACTAGATGTTTTGTTTTATAAGCAGGGCCACCCGAGAATAGCACGCATCCGAATTCCACGATTGGGCGCATGTACATCTTGTACAACATTATGAAGGTGTGTCTCCGTAACCCGTATTTACGGTTACACAGCCTGTGCAGTACGACTGAGGCACGTTGTGCCTTGGCAGTTATATGTGTGGACTCCAGTTAAGCTTTTCATGATAAATGATTGAGTCTACTTGCTGTATGTACGTGTTCCTGTTGATATAGAATTGAAATTGAGTCTGCAAACGGAAACACCAATAGCACACTTTTGTTGACATTTAACGACTACGCAATCGACTGCAACCGAATTTCCAACATGTTTATATATCTTTGTAATTCAAGTTGTAGTGAGCAAATATCAAAGTCAGCAGCAAAGAATGCGATGTCATGAGCAGCTTGATGTCATAGCGCTTACGTTATCTTATGCATCCGGCATAGCGTAACCACTCTGCTAAAAATAAGGATGATGAAACCAATAGCTCTTCAAACATTCAAGCACTGTGGCCTTGTTTACTTGGAAGTATAAACCAGGTATTTGTCTTGCTTCCGTTGCTAAATCCCCGATACGCGCGAAAACCTGACACGCGCAGTCGATTGCCCATGTCGTACGAAAACGCGCGCGAAAACATCGCGCGAGACGTCAAACGAAACTGCACCAGGCCCTGTTTACGACCAAGATGAGATGGAGACGAAGAAGGCGCTAGCTCGTGGCGCTGAATTTCTGATTCGAAGTCGACCTTGATGGCGCGTTGCCGCATACGTGTGTGTGTGTGTGTTTTCGCTCTATAGTTCCAGCCCTATGAAAAAAAAAAAAGATCCCTTCGGGCGATATTTAAGCATGCGGCACGCGCCGCTTCTCTCTTGCGCGCGCAGAGCGAATCTCACTTCGACACAGGCACGCACGCGTTTCATAGGTGGTAGGTAGACTGGCGCTGTCACAGGTGCGACGAGGAGTTATTTGCCAACGGGACACATTTACAAATCACTACACCCGTTCGGCCTCCCCTGCATCCGTGGCTTATTCCGTCGGTGTTCCAAGGCTTCAACGATTGTTATTACGGCGGCGCGCCCGAGAGAGCGCAGAAACGGAAAAAGCGAGAGGTTTTTCTCGGATTTTGCTTTCGCGTAGTGAACGTGCCGGCCGGCCGTTAAGAGCGAGGAATGCGACGCGCTGCCGTCTTCTCGAGGCGCGTCTCGAATATCACTCGCGAAGACGCACAAGGCGCCAAAACGGAAGGTGTCCGGGAAGCGCCGTGCGGCGCTGCACGCATGAAGTCCCACGAGTGATCGCAGCCGGCGATTAGAATTTCAGTTTTTTTCCAACGGTATTCACTATAGTTTCCACGAACCGGGAGCTTCGCCAAAGCGCGGCAGGTATTACTTTGAGGTGTCCTCTTCGTGTATTGTAGAAGACGATATAATGTGGGTATAGAGAGGTAAAGGTGAGGCGACTGCGAGCCCATATGCGGACTCGTGATCTTCTTTACAAGAACCTCTCAGCTCTAGCGTTCATATCTGTAAATCATCTCATCTATAGGGACCCCGTCCAACGGAGATGACGACCCGCTGATGAGAGCCACTGTTATTACACGCGTCCTTTAGCGTGACCCATCCGTGAGAAAGCACACAGGGCTGTTATGAGAACTAAATTGTCGACTACAAGTGATGACTACAAGTGAAACCTCGTATACTCAATCTATGTGTAACTTCTGCGTAAAACAAGCCTTTCGGGCTTCTGTACAACTTTCCTCCCACCATTACCAAAGGAACACGAAAAAATACACTTGTATCACCAACTCCGTGCGCTGTATACAGCGGGTGCCACGGGATGGTGTTAGCTACAGTGATAACGAACAAAAAGTGGCTATCAATGTATACGTGTGCTTCAAGAAAGTGAGGTCGGCTTACCCATCGCAAGCTTATAATCACTCGGCGGAGCTTCCACTGCATAAGCGTCTCTGTCAGCGGCAAAGCTCAAGCCTCTATGAAGGAGCCCTGTTGTTCCAGGGCCGAAATTCGCCAAGAGTTGTCATGCTTAAGTCATCTTTACCATTGGCTGACAACGTTCACTTCTGGCATGAGCGCACTCAGAATCAGCAGAAGTTTATGCCGATCCTAACCTAACAGGTTTTTGCGAATATGGCCTCTGCTGTGGAATCCTGGAATTTCGTCCTTCGCATATGCTCTCCGAGTCATCTCACACGTGCACATAAATACACAATCTGATGTCAGGGACACAGACGGAAAACCTTGAAAATAGCTGGACATAGATAGGTAAGTGCCCCTTGATAAAGCAGAATGATAGCTGAAAACGGCAGATCCCACGTACAGAAGGAATTGACGATATGCGAAGCACGAATGAGGATGTTTGATATGTCACTTTAAAATCTGCACAACGTTACGAGGTGGGTGGACGTAGTACACAATATATACAAGTGTAAATTTTATTCCCACCCACGTATCTAGATAAGATCCAAATATGTTGTTTATAGTCGCGTGACGATGGCACCACTATAACGTTGCATGTCGTGATTCGCATGTTAGGACCTGTAATTCACGTTCGCAATACAGTGACGTAACTCGATGCTACTAAGGTGTATATCAAGCCAGCGAACCGGCTGCAAAAGCACCATGAACGTGGCATGTAAATTATGCATTAATTATAAGCAAGAATAGACAAAAACAGTATACTTAAATCGGAAAGGCACAGACGGAAACAACTGCGCAGTCGCAGTGCACATGCACAGCAGGACGATATATATAATACGCGTAATGGTCATACCCGTATTAGGTACTCACTTGTCCTACATCATAACTGGGTGAAATATTTTCTCTCGCGAAGGATTTCAGTACAAGAGCGTTGATTGATTTGTGGGGTTTAACGTGCCAAAACCACCATATGATTATGAGAGACGCCGTAGTGGAGGGCTCCGGAAATTTCGACCACCTGGGGTTCTTTAACGTGCACCCAAATCTGAGCACACGGGCCTTCAACATTCCCGCCTCCATCGGAAATGCAGCCGCCGCAGCCGGGAATCGAACCCGCGACCTGCGGGTCAGCAGCCGAGTACCTTAGCCACTAGACCACCGCGGCGGGGCAGTACAAGAGCGTTCCTCGGGGGGGGGCTTTTTGCACGGGCGATGGTCTTTATTGGTTGGATGACGCTACCTTGCACGGTTTCGCTGACGTATATATGCACTCGTTGTGCGGGATGTCCATTGCTTGCACCTGGGGCACCCACCTCGGATCGGATAGGTGTTGTTGGAATCCCGGGAGCCGCTCTTGAAACGGGACGCACAGAGCTAGGCACTCGGCAAGGACGTCCTTGAGGTCACCGCGACGGGACGCCCCGTCGTTGTCGTCGTCTTGACGCTAGCGACGTTAAACGGGAAGCACTCAGACCTCCCCTGACAACTGCGGCTGATCGCTTTCGTTCTTTTCTGTTTGTTTGTTTTTCTCTTTCTCGAAGCTCGCGGCGCTGAGAACAACGTATTCGCCCACGGTGTCTCGATGCGAAACGCGACCCCCGCATATATATGCCTGGTTGTCTGGTCGAGTAGGACGCGTTTAGTTAGGAAATTTTAATTGGCCGTCTTCCGATAAAGACATATCTTGGCGGTTGTCCAGCGAACATATATATAGTGACGAATACCGGTGGTTTTGGAGTAGACGTCTCTTCGAAACTGCTTGTCGCGAAAGTTGTTGATTGATTTGCCCCCCGGACTTTTGGCGCAGCTCCTTTTCTGTCTCTATTTATTCTCTCCATTATGGTGTGTGTGTGTTTGTGCATTGTGCACATTTATACGCGAGCTTGTTACGAATACGTTTGACAGTGTTTCGTTGAGAATCAGTAATAAAAAAGAAACGCCTCCGTTATATAGCCGTAAGAACAACCAGTTTGGGCATACTATACAATAGCCATGCAAAAAAAAAAAAAGAAATCGACGTCAAAAGTAACATTTTGCTCTGTACTCGACGATGATATGAGATGCATGGCTGAACAGTTAGTTTTTGTTACGTCTACATCAAGTAAGGCAGTAAGGATTTGTGGTTTAGCTGCGCACTCGAAGTACGATATACGTAACTGGTTAATCGAAGTTTACCGGAGAAAGGGAGAGAGAGAGAAGTTACATCGATAAGCCGAGGATGTGAACCGGGATCAGCGTGGATGACTACCCCGTATTCAATAAAGGGAAAGGAAAGGAGGAGCTTGGTCTTTGCCCAGCAAACGCACACGAATACGCAGTCATTGACCAATTTTCCGAAAATTTTTCAATTTTGCGTGAGTATGAACGCGCGCGTATACAAACACAAGCAAGAACACCCATGTAAAATATTTAACGTCGTCCACCCCCTTCTTCAATACATTCTGGTTGCGCCCCTTCGGTGGAGGGCGGGGATCAGTTCGGCCAAGGTACTGGGAGGGGGGATGAGGGTGGTGAAGAGCGTGCGTCCCCTTTGGAAACCACTGCACCGAAATTCTCGGCTGTAATATAAATAAGCTTCAATACTTTGATTGCAGTGATGGTGGCATCATTATTTTTTGTATGCCTCTCTCAGTGTACATGTAGTCATTAAGATCGCCTTCTAGCTGTTCACAAATAATTCATTATCCCCGATGCGGCGTGTCTGATGGCCATCCAACACGGAATCATCCGCAGTTGCCTTCTGACGAAATAAAGTTTTTCCATTCATCCTTCCTAACAATATCGAGATTATCGCACGTGTAACTACATGACCCTGTTCATAACAGGTAATCTAACGTTATCTAATGTTATATATATGTTATCTTCGCCAGGCAAACCGGAGAAGATTGGAGGCTCCCGAGGGGGGTTGTTGACCGGGCTAGGGTTGGCGGCGGGTGGTTGCGCTGGTGGGTGGTTTGGTTGGGCTTGCTCTTGCACCATGGTGCTCTGCTGGTGTAAGCGACGTCCCGAAAGGAGCCCCAGGAGCTGGCTTTGGATGAAGAGAGGTCGAAGAGATCTGGAAGCACCTTCCACCACTTGAAATACAACGGTTCAGCTGACGCTTTATTCAAGCAACAGCAAGATGGCGCCGATGATGAAGGTTATTGACACATGAGGAAGATGACGTCCAATGAATTCTTACTATATATATATATATATATATATATATATATATATATACATGCGCGCGTGTGTTTTGACGCGTATTGGCAAAGCGGGTGGGTATTTGCGATAGTGCGATTTGCAAGCACGCGAGAGTGCACGGTTGAGTATTTTTCCACGACATGCCGGCGATAGCCCGACGCGACCGATTGTCAGGGCAGCGCGTGATTCACTCTAAGTGCCCGTGTGATTCGTCGCAGAGGGGGCATGTGACGGACGGACAGATCGATGGACGCTAAAGAAACGCTTTTATCGCTTCGGTGCCTATATTCTGAAAAAAAAAAAAAAGAACAACGAGACCATCATAGTCTCGTCGGAGAGACGTTACACCCGAAAGAGAGTGAACGCGTCTCTTCAGAGTTATATACGTGGCAAATCAGAACTGACAGATGTGTGAAATTCATATTCTTTATTTTTTTATGGCGAAAGGTGACTTATAAGAAGTGAAAATTGACCTTCGGCGTGCACCGTTGTCGTGGCCGACACGAGTGACGCAAACAAACAAAAATCATCATCATTACATGATGATGGCGTCGTATGCGTCGTCATTATGACTGCATTGTGAAATAGCGCAAAAAAAACGCGATGCCACAGGAAGAAGACAACACGAGTTCTATTGTTTCCTTTTAGTGTCTTTTGCGCTATTTTACAATTCAGTACCAACTACCTCGGTTGTCTGCTATTGCAGGTTATCATGGCATCACAGATGGCCAAAACTTGTGACATCTTTTTTTTGACATCGCCGTGACGTCGTCACATGATTACGTCTTTACACGGCGCCATTGCAAGGAGAAAAGAGGACCGATCACGGGGGCAATGCGAAACTATAGGTTAGGTACAGAAAGCTTGCAATGCCGCGGATCTCGGAGGCTCTGCAGAGCCACGTCAAGTGCAGACAGCTCTCAGGAGGGGGCGAGGGAGAATCTGCGGATCGAATGAGCAGAATAACAAGATGGGTTTCACACGAAAATTTTTACAAAATTACGCTGTCGAGTTTAGAAATCGAACTAATATACGCACCGAGCTGGTCTGGCTCTTTTCAGTCTTCGCTCGTTTTGTAACAAGCATGAAACAATCGAAAATTACTTCTTATCACGCAACCGTTTCAATCTGCTGAGGAGAAACATTCTCAAAGCGGTGTTTAATCGAATTAAGTTGAATTTAATTATTTCCAATATTCTTTCATTGGGAGCCTCTTCAATAGGTCTTCGTCACGGGGATCTCTGTGCCGCGATAGAAAAATTTCGAATGAATCATGGCGGCTTTCATCTGGGCAAGTATTTAAATAAGCATAAATAATTTATTCTGTGATTCATTAGTAATACAATCATTATTATGTGAGCACAAGATCATCATGAACGGGCACGCAGCCTATACGCCCTCATTTTCTTCGGTTATTTAGGTTAATTCTCGGTTAATTGACCTAATTAACAGAGACAGCGCAATGCATGTATGTCGGCCGAGGTTTGAAAGTTGAGTAAACATTGCGGTGAGCGAAATGCAGGGCAGGAAGACAGTCCGTTGCAAACCTAACCGCAACGCTATACTTAGCTGGTGTAGAGGCGGACTGCTTCGAATGTTCGGTCTTGCCTGATAGCGTTCTTTCAGGCTTGAAAAGTACAGCCGATTTGGTTTACATTGAATGATGTCTTCGTTGAGTGTTTATATTATTACGAAGAAGTAATCACATAAATACGAACAAAAACTGTTAATGTATGCACACAGCTAAACTCGACCTTCGTGGGACCATTTTTTTGTTGTTCTTGTTCGGCGTTTACACCAGTAACGTTTGCCTAAGTATCTCTCCCATCCCATCAAACATTTGGAGCGCAATTATTTCCCCACTGTAATCCTCTTTAATATAAGCACCGCTATAATTCTGTGTGCCGGGTACCTTCAGTGTTCGCCTTTTCGTTAAGATTAACCTTACAATACGTCAACTTGCTTGAGCAATAACTTTATTTAAATGAAATTGCTTCTCAACCCTTTTCCATTTTTTTTTGCTTGATCATTTCTCGGCGAGCTAGTTTCAATGGCGACAGCCCTCTTACTCACGAAACTGACGTTCTTCCTTTTTGAAGAACGTAATTTAAGATCACGTTTGGTTTCCTACTCTAGAGTCTGTTTTCTCGGATAACTTCAGAAAGGGGAAGGGATAGGGCACGCGCCTTAGCCACCTTACCCCCCCCCCCCCCTCCTCAAAAAATTTTGCCAGCACCGATTTTCCTCCCCGCCCCAAGAGGAAACACATTGTCAAAAATACAACGCTTAACTTTCCCGCCTCCCTGCGCCTGAAGGAACTCGCTTGTCGCGGGTGCCCTTTCAATAAAAAAGAATCACAGCCTATCCACGTAGTGAATGATGATGAGTGGGGCGAAACGTCCGTCCGTGAGACAGACAGACAGACAGACAGACAGACAGACAGACAGACAGACAGACAGACAGACAGACAGACAGACAGACAGACAGGCAGGCAGGCAGGCAGGCAGGCAGGCAGGCAGGCAGGCAGGCGGGCGTACGGACGGAAGCAAGAACGAACAGGCGGGCGGAAGCACGGATGGACTGACGGATGCTTCGCCCCACTCATCATCATTCACTTCGTGGATATGCAGTGAGGTGGTTATTACAAACATGCATACATACAAGTGATGACTGAGCCACGCCTTAAGGAGCTTCGCCCCTGAAAAAAAAAAAAACACCATTGCCACTCCCATGGCCTGCTCGCACGTGTCAGGTGAACCACTTGGTTGACGTTATCGTTATAAAGCGCTTCCATTGTTTCTGCTTTGCACAATAAGACGAGAACTTCGCGTGCTCAACTGTCCTCGAAATTTACTTCGTGTTTAGCGTCACAAGACCATTCCAGCAAACTTTCGAACTAAACAACCAGCTCTAGCTAACTTAAGAAGGTTTCGGTTTCCTCACGACCAGCGAGCGCATGCGCTCTTCGTTCGTTTCTTGATCTTGTTCAATTAGTTTGACAGCGATAATCAATGCTAATTAGATCAAGTGTGCACCCTTGAAAAGCGTTAGTGCAATTCTCGCGGCGCAATCGCTGCAGAAGCCACTTCAACGTACGCGAACCTTTGTTTATTTTTTCTTTTTAAAAATACTTTTTAAAGGTAGACACTGTTCTCCATCGACACTAACGCTGTTGTGCCGTGTCCTTTCCCCGTCTATCCGTGCGAGTGTTTTCTGCTGGAAACCCTTCTTTTCTTGCATTACGCGCATTCAGCGAGTTCGGGTAACACTCATTCTCTAGATTCTCTCTGACTTTCCTTTCCGCTTCAACTTATCCGCAACGGCTAAGAATGGCCCCAATTAAATAAAAGAAACTCCGCGTACAATGGGAATTTCTTTTTTTTCTCTCTCCCTCGACTTTCTCCCACCTTCCCTGTATTGCTCACGAGGTAATCAACTAACAAGAGAAGCTGTGACAAGCAACCCCACGTACATCTCTTCTCACGACGTCTTTACCGTCGTTGTCTTTCTCTTCCGCGCTGATTGAAACGTGGAAGGGTCCTCACGACTGCTGACACGCGAACTTCTAATTTGGACGTGCCGCCACCGGTCAACGCGACGCGACACCGCTCGCCAAACACGGGCGAATCAAGAGGAAGAGAGGTCTTCCTTCATTGCCGCAATTACGCCAACTCAACACGGGATTAGGAGGGGGGAGACACACATTCACCTTGTCTTCCGCGCACAATGAATGCAGGCGGGCCAATGCGAAGAGGATTCTTTTCTTACACGCAGCAGGAGGTTGTCTTCGCCCCCATCATGTGTGCCCGTCTGCTTTGTGTGCTTTTTGTAGTGTTTCTAAGTGTGTGTGTGTGTGTGTGTGTGTGTGTGTCTGTGTCTGTCTGTCTGTGTGTCTGTCTGTCTGTGTGTCTGTCTGTCTGTCTGTGTGTGTCTGTCTGTGTCTGTCTGTGTGTGTCTGTCTGTGTGTGTCTGTGTCTGTGTGTGTGTCTCTGTGTGTGTGTGTCTCTGTGTGTGTGTGTCTCTGTGTGCGTGTGTCTCTGTGTGCGTGTGTCTGTCTGTGTGTGTGTGTGTGTCTGTGTGTGTGTGTGTCTGTGTGTGTGTGTGTCTGTGTGTGTGTCTGTGTGTGTGTGTCTGTGTGTGTGTGTCTGTGTGTGTGTGTCTGTGTGTGTGTGTCTGTGTGTGTGTGTGTGTCTGTGTCTGTGTCTGTGTGTCTGTGTGTGTGTCTGTGTGTGTGTCTGTGTGTGTGTGTCTGTGTGTGTGTGTCTGTGTGTGTGTGTCTGTGTGTGTGCGTGCGTGCGTGTGTGTGTCTGTGTGCGTGCGTGCGTGTGTGTGTCTGTGTGCGTGCGCGTGCGTGCGTGCGCGTGCGTGTGCGTGCGTGCGTGCGTGCGCGCGCGTGCGTGCGTGCGTGCGCGTGCATGCGTGCGTGCGTGCGCGTGCATGCGTGCGTGCGTGCGTGTGTGTGCGTGCGTGCGTGTGTGTGTGTGTGTGTGTGCGTGTGTGTGTGTGTGTGTGAGCGAGCATGAATCTATAGCCTTTGTGCGTGTGCGTGCATATATGTGACTGTGCGTGTGTGCGTTTGTGTTTACGCCATTGTATAGGCGCGTACGTTCATGCCTGTGGCTGCATGCATGCGCGTAAGCGCGAGCGTGTGTGCGTCTGGTTGTCTCCGTGCATATACATACGTGCGTGAGGGTAATGCGCGCGCGGTCACGGATAAAGAAGACTATGAGACTGGTGCGACTCGGAGAGCGCGAGGTAGTTTCTGCACGCGCCCTCGAGTACGCGTCTCCCTCGGTCTCTTAGAGTGCGCGCGCGCGCTCAACGAGGGGGCGTGGAACGTCAGGAGTGAAGGATGCGAGAAAGCCGGCCGCAGCTTGTTTTACGCTCCGTCGACCAGCACCGCCGACGCTGCAAACACAAGCGACGTCCTCTCTCTACGCGCGTGTCTCTGCGTGAGACCCTGGCGCTACTTGTGTGCGCAGCAGCGCCGCTGACGCTTGCACTTGCTTGCGAATTCCGAGCAGTTTATGCATATGCCACACGGAGAGGCGAATGCACACATGTTCCGAGATCCTGAAAGACTGCCGTCGCTTGATTTTATTCCGACATTCTTTACTATACCTATGTTTATTGAAAGAAACTTGGAAAGAACGTGGGTGCGGGGTGTTTTGAGCTTCTCGGTGACGTTTACTGACTGCTGACGGGCAAGCAGCATGTTCTCTTGGCCGACGTAATGACATATCATTGTTGGATGACTGTGTTCCATTCTTCTTTTGTGTCTGCGGCCTTCTTCGTGTTTGTATACGGGATCACATGATGCACTCGAGTGACCTCATGATCCGGTATTACGTCTCATTTAGCTACCTAATTCTATAGTGGTGCTGGCTTTTTTTTTTACCATTCTTATTTATCGAATCAGTGGTGCGCTATTGTTCGAGGACAATGATTGGAGCTCGCCTCTGATACGGGCTCTACCGCGGGGCTCTGGGCAGGGGTGAACGATTGTGCGCGAGTAGAATCATCGTGGATACATTATTATATGGAATAATAACCTGTCTGTGTTGTTGTTGTCGTCGTCGTTGTCGTCGTCATCGTTGTCGTCGTTGTTGCTCGTGTCCAGAGGTCTGACTATATTCTGCCATAAATCCCGACAAACCAATTAAAGGTTCTGCTGTTTAAAACGGTACTGACGCCAACTTTCGAAGCTGACTTTGCTTCGCCATAAAAATCTCTCCTATACAAAGACGGCTCTGAGCAAGAGTGATGTCCAGAAAGTGCTGATAAGTTAATTTGACATTAAAGTCAATTTTGGCATGGCGTGCCTACTGACACTGACTTTTGCGTGACGTCAGGCTACAGTGTAAGTTCATGCATCAGTATGGCTATAGTTGTGACGACGTCAGCTAGCAAGACATTCAACGTGGCCGCTTGTGCATTGCCAAGAGAGCAACGGAACGAGAGGCCAGGGTAACGTTACGATTTAATCGTGCGAACACGTCACGAGAAGCTTACATCGTGCCCTGACGTCAGGGTAGAGTAGGAAGACAAACAGGCCTCTTAACCCTTCTGGCCCTGGCGGTGTCAATTGACACCACCGCACAACATTTCCCCTAGTATCTCGGAAACGTAACCAATACTATTCATTCTTGGGGGCATAGTTCTTCAATGATGCCCACTGCAATTGACACCAATTTTGCGGCACGTTTGTGGAGGTAGCAGCCACAAAGAAGAAGCGTGACCGAGGTCTTCCGTGAAGCCGAGGCGCGTAAGTTGAGGCGGGTAAGCGCCATTTTCGGGACGACGTACTGAAGCTGTTTCAGTGAGTATTAGGCTGAAAAGTAAGACGCTGGTTTCCATTTTGTGTACACCATTGATTGCCAGAAAAAAAAGAAGCCATTTTTTTTTTTTCATTTTCCAATAATTGGGCCCTAATCACCTAATTTGATGCCACGTTAATTATTTCGAAAATGCTTGTACCAACGACTCGATTTTTTGTTTGCGGTCTTCTGAGGTTCTAACTACGAGAAAAACGCGCACAAAAAGTGTATCCGACCGAAATAAAAAAATCCAGGGCTGAAAGGGTAAAGAACATGATTTAATTTGTTTTTCAGGGTGAACTAAGTTCTTGAGAGTTCGACGCACGAAAAGGGCAAATGAAAAATTTCGTGTCAGTGCCCTCTTAATTCCGCTGTAGCAGGTGCTTTAGGGGCGCATATTGAGGCAAACAGGAAAAGAAAAGAAAGAACTGGCATCATAATACCAACTTATCCTACGTACACAGCCATGACAATCATTTACAACGAACAACTACAACTACGGAATTTGTCTACCGGCCATTTTTTTTTTTTCCTTCTTGAGGAGTGCTGCGCGGGAGAGCTGACCTCGAGGGGACGTACGCTAACGGTCAAGGTCAAAACGGGCGCGCCGCCACGCCCTCTAACCCTTCGATTGCGTTCTCCGACCGATAAGAGTCCGGAGTTAGCGGTGGACAGCGAGGAACAGCACTTTCAGTTCACGGTCGAGCGCATGGACGCTGCCGGCCCTCGGGCGCAGCGGAAAAGCATTCAAACTTCAAGCACACCTTCTTCCACGCTTCCTCCTTTCCTTCCTGCCCGGACTTCACCTCTAGCTTTCTTGTATATGCGAAGCGCTGTCCGACTTTCAATATACCTCCCACCTCCCCGACAACTCTATCACTCAGATTTTTAAAAAAGCAGCTTTCTGCCGAGTGTCCTTCCTTCGACAGCGCCTTTGGCTAGGGCTATACTTTTGTTTTATTTGTTATTTTATTACGGAAAAGAGAGAGAGGGAGAGAGTGTGTGTGTGTTCTGCCGAGTGTCCTTCCTTCGACAGCGCCTTTGGCTAGGGCTATACTTTCGTTTTATTTGTTATTTTATTACGGAAGAGAGAGAGAGAGAGTGTGTGTGTGTGTGTGTGTGAGTGTGTGTGTGTGTGTGTGTGTGTGTGTGTGTGTGTGTGTGTGTGTGTGTGTGTGTGTGTGTGTGTGTGTGTGTGTGTGTGTGTGTGTGTGTGTGTGTGTGTGTGTGTGTGTGTGTGTGTGTGTGTGTTTTATGTATCTGACGTATACAAACTTGGAATGAGTCGGACCTCGTGTGTACTGTACGACACTCCGAACAACTGCGGGGTGCTTTCTTTTTTTTTTTTTCAAAGATAGCTTTTGCGGTAAAGACTGAAAAGCAATAAGGACCGAAAAGCTTTCGAGCTATATTATGATGATGACACAGATAGCAACACCTGTTTCAATCTCTGTTATTTTGTGTTTCTCTTTTTTTTTCCTTTTTTTTTTCGCTTTCCAATGAAATCACTTTACTCCGGAAATAGAGCAGGTGGACGTCCCTGTGAGTCCGGTTTCCTTCATGCTCATGTGGGCAAGTCATCCCGCTTTCTCTGTCTCTCTATCTGTCTTTTTTTTCCTTTTTTTCGTTTATTACTCCAACTCGGCCGCCGGTTACGCCCCTTTCCTCAAATCAATTTCAAGATACCGCGCTCAGTCCTCACATGCTGGCCCAAGCCCGAAACGTTTATCCTTCTTCCAAACTTTCATCGTCGTCGTAAAACTTTTTTTCTCTCTATTTCATATTACTAGCACGCCTGCGACGGGAAAGAACTTCTGATGGCGCCCGTATCAGAGGAGCCGTGCATTATACTTTCAAAGAAACAGAAACCCCGCCAATGCGAAAATGTTCGGGCCGTGGAATACACGTCGCAGAGTATAACCCTGGTCTACTATAAAACTGGATGACAGTATCGGGCCTCATCGTGTTTTTGTGTTTTTTTATATTTAAGCATTCTTAAAGTATACTCTCCAGGAGAAAACGTGTTAGGGCGTGTGTGCGCTCGTATACGTGCCTGCGCACCGTGTTTGTGTTTGCGTGTGTGTGTCACAGCGCAACCAAAATAAGTCACTGCTTCGCCGCAAAGGCGAAGCAATGAACGCGATAGCAACGAGTTGGAAGGTAACGCAAAGAATGACAAGCATATCGAAACGTGCCCCGCGTTGCTCACGCACAAATGACGCACGAAACGTACTCACAGGTACCCATTAACGCGAATGAGCGTCTCAGTCGTTACTTCGCTGTGTCTGAAAAGCCCGCGCTTTTCGCAAACGGAGACCGGGCGACGAGTGCAGTGACCTCTGTGTTCCCGGTAACTACAACAGAGTCGTTCCGGTGAGAGCCCAAGGCGTACGATACTCCCCACCCCGACACAAGGGCGCGCGCGTGAGCGTCCACCCCCCTCCTCTTCGCGGGGCAAAGTATGCGCGTGGGAGATGAGAGCGCGTGCCGCCGCCTCATGACGATCGGGCGACGCGCGCTCATAGCGCCATCTCGCTAGTGGTGCTGAAAACACGACAGTTCCCCCGAGATGACCGTCGGCATCGGTAACTGGCAGATATAAAATAGCTTGCCATTTGAACGTTGAAGGAGGTGCTCCTTCGTGGCTCAGTGGCTACTCCTCACACTCAATTCAGGGGTCGGCTGTTCCATTCCGCACGCTGCAGTCTTTTTTTTCTGAATTATTTTTCTTTCTTGTGTTTTAATATATATATATATATATATAGATAGATAGATAGATAGATAGATAGATAGATAGATAGATAGATAGATAGATAGATAGATAGATAGATAGATAGATAGATAGATAGATAGATAGATAGATAGATAGATAGATAGATAGATAGATAGATAGATAGATAGATAGGTATTAGGTGAATGATGACCATGGCGACGCCAGTGGCAAAATCTAGCCGAGAGTGTCCATATAATTGATATCGCAATAAAAACAGTAAACACATGAAAATTCGCAGCGCATGCTCATTTGAAGGGACCGTCACCGCCCGTCAATCACGTTCACGCATGCGTGGGCACTCGCATTTCACCAATGATGTTTCGCGCCAGCTAAGCTCCTTCACGGACCAGCACCGATGCGACGATAATCCAGGTAACATGAGAAAGTGACCGGGAGTGTAGCCTCTTTAAAGAGAGAGACAGAGAGAGATAAAACAAAAAGGAACGACAGGGAGGAGAACAAAGCTTAAATAGGGAAGAAATAACTAGGATTAATGAACAGTTATAACGTGAACCCGCACAACACGAACTACCACTGGTAGGTCACAATAAGTTGTTCCACACTTACTGCCTCAAAAGTGCTTCACAGGCTAGCGATCCCGGACTTCTCGACATATGGTATGTCTTACCCCGAGTGCCGCACTCGACACGCCCGGTTGCGTGCCAGCTTTCGCAACCGTTGTCTTGGTCGACATAGCTTACGCACACGTACGGTGTTTGTCTGTGTTCTCAGTGTACCCTGATGCATAAAGTGTGCTTTTGCATACTGGTCAAGGTAGGCATAGTCTCAGTGGGCCAGGGTTAAGCAGCGGAGCTGCAGCACTGTATACCCGTGCACTTTATGCAACCGTGCTCATCACGTACGCTTGCCTTGCGAGTACATTCGCGACGTTGCTCGTCGCGAGAATCACGACGGAATCGCGTGCAACACGACCGACGTTTCCATACGCGGGCAGATTTCCTTTCGCCGGCGAGCATGAAATTGGCGCCCGTGAAGGGCGACACTTTCTTTGTTTAGAGCCACGCGAGGGGCGACGGATCGTTTACATCCTGCGTACACGCCACGCGAGGAAGTCTCGCTAACCGTAACACGGAGCCATCCGTAACGCCATCTCGGAATGGAAACGGATATACGCTATAGCAAGTGCACGGTGAGGGGTGGGGAGAAGAGAAAACGTGGGGTATGCTTTCAGTGTACCACAGGCCGGCAAATTAATGGAGCTCTCTCATATTCGCCTAAGAAATATCTGCTAGAGAAAATTCAGGGTAGGTAGGGGCCAGTTGACTGCTCATAGCGTAAAATTTTTGGTTGCTACAAGGAAACAACACCGATGAAGAAAAAAAAACGATACGCTACAACATACACGTGCACAGGCGCTCGCGTTGTCCCTCATCGTTCTTTCTTCATCGATTTTGTTTCCTTGTAGCGCCCCAAAAGTAGTGTAGTAGTGTAGTGTAGTGTAGTGTAGTGTAGTAGCGCCCCAAAAAGCGTAGCGCCCCATACTTTATGCAAGACATGCATACTTTTCGCTTAGCACTCACTAATACTCAAGTTAACCGAAATATTACTCAGCCAGGTTCACTCAACTTCACGATAACGGCTCGTTCTGAGTAGAGTGAGAGCGAGTGAGCCGGCTCATGAGTAAATTGGCTGACCCATGGATATAATGTTTCTGCTTCTTTCGCTAAAATCTAGAGCGCATATATATGACATTTAACTGCATTACCGGCGAAAACTCCATGCCGAAGCATTGGCTTCGGGCAAAGTTTCTTATTTTACGTACTAGCCAATCGTTATAACTGGTGCACATGACGCCACCGCCCATGTGTGTTCATTGATTGGTGCACGAGCACTGTGAAACTATCACGTTGCTAGGTTGTGAGAGCGTGTGTGTTGTTATATGAAGCTTATATATATATATATATATATATATATATATATATATATATATATATATATATATATATATATATATATATATATATATATATATATATATATATATATATATCATTTCTTGAAAATTTTTTACAAACCTCTTAGTGTAAGACTATAGCGAAGATATAATGTTGGAGCATGTACCAATCAGTGGAATGACCCCGAGTTTCTTCATAGTGTTGGACCTTTATACCGGGGACGACTAAATCCTTCGTCTGTTTATGTTCAACAAAGCTTACTCTGTCTTTCCCGTTCGCGGGCCTGGAGTCCGTCTGTTCCATGACCCCTCTTCCGTGTCACTGCGTATACGTTATTCGTCCCGCTTAAAGCGAACGTCTCTTTCCTCCTTCATTATCTAATTAGTCATAATTTCCCGATTACGTGTCCTTTGTAAGACCTATGCAGCTCATCCTCGCATAGTATATTTCCCCGAGTGAGAGAATCAATTAGCGCGTCTCCTCGTTCAAATGCTGTGTCATAATCATTGCCACACTTTTTTTTATTTTTTGGATGGGCCTACATGGTTTACGACCCGTGTCCGTATTCGATTCGACAGCTCGGTGAGAGTCGATTTATATTCGTTTGCCGGGCGCGTTGAACACGTCATGATGCGTGCGGCGACGCGCTGTTTTCTGTATCGAATTGAGGAGGAGGGTGAAAGACTCGCGGTCAATCAATTCAGGCCGCTGTACAGGCCATTGTCGATTATGAATGATACATGCGTCAGTGTGCGCGACTAGCAGCGTCAATCGGGCCACGCTGTTGCCACCGCATGGATAACACGCTTAATGCCCTCGCCGGAAATGGACAGGACACTCTGTTTACAATCTTACGAGATATCACGAATTGCGACACCAATGGAACACGTCACGTGTTGTAACGCGCCTCGCGTCTACTGCTCGAGGTGTTGACGAATCGTGCTATGCATCATAGCTGAACTCACGGCCAAGTTTTGATGGAATACAAGAAGAGACACATAAAGACAAACTGGGTCATTTGCTCGTCTCTTAACATACATACATACATACATACATACATACATACATACATACATACATACATACATACATACATACATACATACATACATACATACATACATACATACATACATACATACATACATACATACATACATACATAGTAAAAACGTTTCTTTTTATTGACAGATCACGAAAATCGGGTAGTTGTCAATATGTGGGACATTTATTTAAAGCTCATGATTTTCAATGTTTCTTCTTATTTTTATCCTGGACCCGGCCATCTGGTCCAGCACAGGTCATTTTGTTAATACACATGCTCTCCGTATATACATATACTACTTACTTGCAAAACAAGACCTTGCGTCGTGTCTCAATTGACAAATTTACAGCGCTGGAGGCTAAAATGTTGCAGATTGTTTTGACAACGCGGCGGCGAGTATATACATCCCCGTGTTTCGCGATTTTGTCGCAAAACGACTTATACGGAACGCCATCGTTTAAAAAAACTAGATTAAGCGATATTCGAGTGTACGCCTCGTATACCCGCAGCAGCCACGTGTGGTCACAAATCATATCGGGCGAGGCGACAAGTCTGGCGTGCGTATATGCGTGTAATCTTATTGAGCCAATCGAGACTCGCGTGTGAGCCCGCGGGGCGAGCTGTAGCCATCCACGCGGACGACAAAACACGCGACGCAAGGAGAGCTGCACTCTCGTGTACGTATACACACCCGCTCTTGGCCACAAGGGACCCGAAATCATTTCTTCAGGAAACAGAGAAGGAATTCGGGAAAGAGATGAAAGAAAGTTAGTGAGATGAACATTTAAATAATAAAAATTGGCCCCGTCCCAGCGTGTTTCGCTGCAAGTGTCGTCCAAGACGATAGTCTTCTGCCGGCCGTCTGTCTCGTGCTTAGCGCCGCATTCACAGCGCAGCGTAAGAAACACTGGGTTCTCTATAATTAAATATTTATGTATTTTCTAGTAAAAAGAACAACCAACTAATATGTATACGTACTAACGTTCAGCATCAGATGTTACGTAATGCTTGCTTTTTAATCGACAATGTTCACAAGTAGGAACGCAGCCACCAGATAATGATGGCTGAGCGTTCAGCAAGTGCCTAAACTTTAGCCGGGTCGCTGAATTGTTGTACAGACACCGACAGACTGATAGAAAGACCGAATTCGGTGCCGGCCGGTTATGACGGAATTTTTAAGAGATAGCGTATGCTCTCAATAGTAGAGTGCCAAATACTCTCAATCGTTGAAAACTCTTTTTAAACACATAATTTTTTTAAACACCCCCCCCCCTAAAAAAAAAAAAAACAACTGTCGTCTTTAAAATTAACAGACGCTTCAGCTCTACGAAGAGGGCCTCAATGAGTGTATATCCGAAAGAGATTGCGCAACGCAAGTATATGCATGTAGCTTTGGAATAACAATGTTTACATTAAATAAAATGCATGTCTCAAATGAAAAAAAAAAGCATACCAGAACTGCATTCCTTCCGGGATCGGCCCACCTTTGGCCTAGCGACGATGTCGTGTAACGACGTCATCGTGTGACGTCACGTTACGGGAAGCCCCGATGACGCCGCGAATTTCGGCGACCTGTGACGTGATAGCCCGATGATGTTTTTTTGTGTCACTCTGTTGACGACGCCGACACGGGACGAAGACGGTCTATTTCAGCGTTTGAAGAAGTAGCGGAGGCTTTCGCCTTAGTAAGGAAATATTACGGCGGTGAACCGTAGCACATGTCCGGTTTACTGCCCTACACTCCTAGATAAGGGCTTGAGGACAGACAATGAAGAAGGGGAGCGTACTGGAAGATTGTTTTCTCTCATTTTAAATTTTGATAGATTATAAGTCTTAAAACACAATAAATTACATGCAACGGTAAGTATACCTGCATAGCCTTATTGGCTAGTCCACGACACAGCACTGCTGCAGACGTTGGAAGGCCCAATCTTACCGTAAAGTTAATAAACGAATGGACTTTTGCCTTCCTCTTTTTTTTTTTACAGACAGGCTTTGCTTCGTTTCCTGCGCTACAACATTCCGTTTTTTTTTTAATTTTTTTCAATTACACCTTACACCTTACGCTGTAACAAATCCGCTAATATCAGCCCCGTCCCCCCGACTTTGCTTTACCAATTCACTAAATATCTCTCGCTTATATTGACCGTCGACCGTTTAACGCTTTCAGCCGCCATGAAACACGTTCATTCACGGATTAATGTGCAAATACCATGAGTCACAATGGAATTGTAGTTTACTAGCGCACATTTTGAACAATGCGCAGCGTGAACTGCGTGTAGCCCACTACCCCGGACATTCCCAGGCCACTCTATTCCGCGTACAGCTCCACATGACTATGAACGAACCCACTCAATACCGTGTAAAGCTTCATATGACTATGAGTGAGCCCACTCTATACCGTTTACAGCTCCATACCACTATGAGGGAGCCAACTATATACCGTGTACACCTTCGTATGGCTATGAATGAGTCCATACTATACCGTGTACAGCTCCATATGATTATGCGTGAGCCCGCTCCATACCGTGTACAGCTCCACATGACTATGACTGAGGCCATACTATACCACGTACAGCTCCGTATGATTATGAGTGAGCTCACTGTATACCTTGTACAACTCCACATTACGATGAGTGAGCCGATATATACCGTGTACAGCTCCACATGACTATGCGTGAGTGCACTTCATACTGTGTACAGCTCCAGATGACTATGAGCGAGTCCATACTACCATACCATGTACAGCTCCATATGACTATGAGTGAGCCTACTCTATATCCTGCACAGCTTCATATGACAATGAATGAGCCTACTCTATATCGTGCGCAGCTCCATGTGAGTAAACCCAATTTTTATTGTGCACAGCTCCACATGACTATGAGTGAGCCTACTCTAGATCGTGCACAGCTTCATATGCCTATGAGGGAGCCTACTCTATATCGTGCACAGCTCCATATGACTAAGAGAGCCTACTCGATCTCGTGAACAGCTCCATATGACTATGAGGGAGCCTACTCTATATCGTGTACAGCTCCATATAACTATGAGCGAGCCTACTGCAGATCGTGGACAGCTCAATATGACTATGAGTAAACCTACTCAGATCGTGCACAGCTCCATATGACTATGAGGGAGTCTACTCTATACCGTGTACAGCTTTATGTGAGTATGAGTCAGCCAACTGTATACCATGTACAGCTCTATATGACTCTGATCGAGTGAACCAACTCCATATGAGTGTCAGCTCAAACATGACTCACGTTCTTAAAACGATATTTCGAAAACACCCCATTCCAGAGCTAAATCTATATACAAAGCTGCCTTCTTGATGTCGGAAAGTTCTATATAGGAAGGTGGGGGAGGGTAAGATGTTATAATCTTTTAAACTAGATAGACCACGCAGGTTCTCACGCATGCGAGCAAGTATGTACATATACGAGAAGTTTCCGACTTTTCTTAACCAGAGTTTGGTAGATTACATCACGTTAAATCACAAAAGAGAATGTCTCACGCAAATTGTCGTGATTCGCGACGAAACAAAATATAAAAGAGCGAGCATGAGCGGGAGCGCTTTTTCCGGCGGAATAAGCTCGGTGGTTGTTGCGTATAATCTCGTCTGGAAATCTCAGTAGCCCCGCCCACCACTACCGAAGTGTACGCTGAAACATACTGTGTTCTCTTTTCTCGTTCATTGCTCTATTGCTCCATGTTTAGACGACGCAAAAGTAGGCATACTGCAGGACGGTCGATTGCCGCGAACAAAACTTTCTTCGAGGTTGAGCATGCACGCAGCGGACATTGAAGCACTGACTTAGAGGAGGCATTGTCATAATGCGAGCTTATCTTTAGATTCTAAAATGCGATTCCACACTCTCCCTTAGCGTACTAAGACATCGTTAATCGCTTTTTGCGTCCCTGGGTACGCGTATAAATGTGCACTGTATTTATGCGTGTACGTATATATGTGCGTGCGAGCATGCGTGTTGTGGTTGAAGCAATGCCAGCGCGTGCAAACCACGCACGCTGTTTTGTATGCGGCGTCTTGCGCACTTTCATAACCAATACGCGATCAGTTATCGACTGAGCTATTATTAATCGGCTTGCTCATCGTGCGGTCTGTGTGGAAGTAATTGCATGCAGCACGCTATCCGGGAGAATTGCCCGCCCACGTGAGGTTGAAAAAGGTTAATGATACCTTTTCGAAAATCAGCCCTCGTAAGATTTATCATAGGTTTGATGCTGCACATATCATGTGTATATTTTTTATCGGAACATCGCATGGGAATGAAGAGGAAGGGCCCTTACGGGTTACGTACGTAAATTAGCTCTACTAATCTCTTGGACCAGCGAGTCTAACATATAAGCGGACGTTCGCTCAGTACAAAAGCTAACTCATTACTTCATTTTTTTTATAAAGGAATCAAGTAGCATACAAAAAGGATACGGACAGCTCATATATTCTTGTCAGGCCTAAACTCACGGAGTTTCAAATCGTGCTTCCCAGAATAGGGCTCGCGCGCGCACATTTATTTCTCGCGCAACAACCTGATTGCTTTTCCTACACGTTAAAGAATAAATATAAAATACTGAAACTAGTGAGAGAGAACGAGGTGAATGGAATATTGTGGACTCAAGTTTTTCGGGGCCGAATCATGAGCATCATCACCACCATCGCCAACATATCTCATGTCCTCTGCAGGACAAATGCATCTCCCAGTGATCTCCAACTCATCCTGTCCCGTGCGAGCTGGTTCCATTTTATGTATGCTTTTCTTTTTAATTGCGTCACCGCACCTAACCCTTTATACCGTCCTTGGACGCACATCCCATCAGCATGTGTCCACTCCGCTGCTGTAAGTGACCATCTGTAATCTGTCCTTTTCATGACTTGACTAGCCTCAATACACTGTTTCTACCTCAACATCTATCAACTGGGACGTGGGTCTGGGGCCCACCTCTGCTATCGGGCCGCCGTCACAAAACACGAAGTGTGGTCGGCACAAGAGTGCGGAATCGGGTAGGGGAGGCTCAGAATTCGAAACAAAAATGTCACCTATTGCGTTGCTATTTAGAATAAAAGAAGGCCTTTCTGATATGACATAGATGGGTCATTACTGAAGAGGACTTGACGCCAGATTTCGAAGAATAAAACAAAGCAATATCGAATTTTCACAACGGCTAAAATCTAAACGACGATTCTGAAATAAAGTGTTTTTGTTCCGCCCGTGGTGACGTTTCAACTCATTCGAGCGCGTGGTGTGCCTCACGGAAAAAAAGTGCTTGAGTCTACTCCCGTCTTTGTAGCTTACCCGAACAAAGTGCTATTGATTGGAGTATAAGCGAGAAAATAATGCGGGCACTATTAAGTAACGAAACTATCTATGTGTAAAGCCGTGAGCCGCTAGCGAGAGGTCCACGGGCGACATACTTGAGACACCTGATCCAGGATGTCAGCTGCCGTAGCTCTTTGGGCTCCGATTCACTTCGCTGGTTTCTTGTCTCTTAGTGTTTCGCCCGTAATTTTTCGTTGCACAGCGCACCTTGTGGCGTTTTACTTCTACTCGAGTTTTTTCGTCGTTCTTCAAGTTTCTGCACCTTATGTTAGAACTGTAAAAAATGTGATTTCTGAACACTTTCCGCTTTAGTGACATTATAGCGGGCTGCCTTTCATAGATGGAGAATGTCTATACTGTAACCGTCGTACCAGCTCATGTTACGATCATGAATTCTGTGTCGTGTTCGTTTTTTTATCATTTTGCTCTAATTAAGTGATGAATACTGAGAAAGGAATAACACCCGCGGAATACGTCCTTAGTACAACGCCACAGTTTCTTATCAAAAGCTACTGTGTCGTGTGAGATACACAGGGGTATATATAGCGCGCATTTTTTAGCCAAAAGTGCAATCAGGTTCCAAAGCAGACTTCGTTGAGGACGTCTGTGCCTGCCCAAAAAACAAATCTACTTCTGACGCTCTGCTTGCGTTTTTTTTTTTTTTTTTGCTCTCGCAGTCGATTTGGGTAATTAGCGTGAATGAAAAGACACACAAAGAGGAAAAAAATAGTGAACGAAATAAAGTGCTAGTGTCTTTTTTGTCTCTTGCCCGAGTGTGATCATTTGTTCGCGCCGATTCCCCCCCCCCCCCCCCCCCATCAACTGTACAGCATGCGAAGCAAAGAAAGCCGAACAGTGTCTCCTCTTTGCTCTCTTTCGGCCAACTTTAAACGAGTCTTTTTCCAACTGATGACGCAAAACTCGGTTTCTCCGAAGAGTAAACCACTTTGTTTTCGAAGGGGCCCGTGTTTCGATGCCTCGTGTTGTCGTACAGAGCCTCCCCTAATGAACTTGAGGCGGCGACCACCGGCCGCCCTTTCACCTAGTTTTCTTTGCTCAACGTGCATGCGAAACGGTGGGTGCACATGCACCTTGAGTTGAACGACCATTCGCAACAGGACTACTAAACTACTGCAATGTTAAACTATACTGCTACTCTCTCTCCCCCTATCTCCTTCTCTCTCTCTCCCCTATTCATCTGATTCCCTTTCTTTTTCACTCTTTCTCACTCCATCTCTGACGTCTTTCCCATCTCGTTCCATCCAAAACTTGCACGCGAGCGTATACTGCACAGAACGATATAGAGATAGAGGGGGAGTAAGAGAAGAGACATGAATCAAAGAGGCACACAGAAAGCGGCTGCGAATGTGTCGTTTAGTGCTCGACATTTCCTGGGCGGGGCCACTACGCCCGCTCGTTTGTTCCGCTTGCACAAAGGTCTTCGTCGTCGTGCAGTAGCGAACATAAAAGAGAAACGAACGAAAACAAGGAAACGAAAAGAAATATAAAAAACAAACAATACAGAACAGAAGAGGGAACAGCCGGTACGCTGTCGTGACGACGACGCTTAGTCGTCTATCTTCTTTTCTTGTCTTTTGTCTATCGCTCACGCACGAACGCGCATGTACACACACACATTCGGCAAGTACACACACCCGTCGCGTCCTTTGATACCTACCTGTACATAAGCACATGGTTGTGTTCTCTGTCAACTTTATTGCTTTGTTCAATGGTGGGGTGGCGGGAATGGAGGGGGGAGGTAGGTGTACGAGTTCGTTTTGTTTCGAATGTATGCTCGATACGCGAACGAGGCTTACTCCGGAAGGACATGACAGATCGCGATCTCAAGGTTATTGTATAGTGAGCTTTATTACTATCAGTTTTGTGCAAAGACGTATCGACGTGGTGATGTCGACTATAGCGCGCCGAGTGCTTGAATGCACCCTCTGGTCTCTTTGTTCTTCTTCGCCATAAATGCATCGCTGCAGCGTCGTATTTATTATTCGTCAAAGCAAATGCCGACTCAAGTATAAAACGTGAACGATGTCTATCTCTCTCTTCTTGCTTTTGTTACCATGTGCTTGACTAGTTCATCGTAGTGCTTCACTCGAAAACGCCACCGTGTGCGTTTCAGTGGATTGTGGCATAATGATGCAGGCCAAAAATGCATTTCACGAATTCCATGCTTTTCTGTACAGTGTAATGTTAAGCTTTCTTTTATATACAATGAGTTTTAGATAGTGTTTATTGCGGATGAAAAGCATATTAGGAACGTTTAGAACAATTCGTACCTAAAAACATTTTGTCTCAGCAACATCTTTTTCTCGCTGTAAAATACACGATACTGTAACTGTATTCTCACTGTACATGTGCGTGATATCATTAACATCCATCTGTTCATGATATCATCAGCATGATAGACACTATGTACTGCTTTGACATGCCATCACGCGTGTCTGCTTGTATAGTGAATATAAAAAAGGACACGCTGACAAAGCTGTAAAGCTTTATGCTGCTTTAAACTGTAAGTTTTATGCTTTGTACTCATGCTACGGCTGTCCGCGTACACTATAGACATCAGACTGCCCAGGCGGCGCTGCGAAAAACGCCGCCACTAGCGCCCTCATCGCCGCGCTGGCCATAACTGGGTAGTGCGAAGAGAGCCGTTCGCAAATGAACGTGCATAGACGCTTCTTTTTCGTTGGCGTTGATGCACGGTTTGCTGAAAACCAAGGACGAGGCAGGCTTCTTCCGTCAATCTCACAGCTCGCTTCTGCGGAAAAGTAGGAAGCTCATCAAAGTGAACGGCGTATACAATGCAAAAGATGTTTCAGTTATTTAGGCTTGCTGCAATTCGCAGTTTAAGTGCAAGCGAGCATCGCATGACGTCGAGTTCGAAGCAAGCACGTGCGTTCTGCAACGCCCAAACGCGTAAAATAGGAATACACATGTTGCCAAAGCGATGAAGTGCATGCACTAGTACGTATCTTAAACGATCAGTGGAACCAAGCTCGCTTTATGCGACACGAATGGCCTCGGTGATTTTCCCTTTTGCAGCTGCATTCTCCATCCTTCTCTCGCTTTCGGTGCGTTGAACTTTTTATTACGCATCCTAGAATGTTCTGTTGACGGTTGTCTTCCATTCGTATATACTGCAAATGAGAATACATGCGTGTCCTATATCTCGGTTCACAACGAAAGACAAAAACCAATGTTTCCGAAATTGCACCGGCATTCGCAGAGACCAATGACAAGAAAAAAACCTGCTTGTGGTCACGTCCAACATTTTGCGATTTACCTGTATAATGCGCGTGTTCGCATTTGCTAGTTAAATACGGAACTTACAACATTCAAAGCCTACGTGTGAGAATGCTGCCCACGGTGGTAACTATAGAGATTATCGGCGGTCGCTGCATGTGCGACGTTTGCCGTGCGCGTCACGTCTACAGCTGTTGCCTGACGCGCACCGCGGTAAGAGGCTCGGTTGAGTTGCATAACCGAAGTTGATTGATTTGTGGGGTTTAACGTCCCAAAACCACCATATGATTATGAGAGACGCCGTAGTGGAGGGCTCCGGAAATTTCGACCACCTGGGGTTCTTTAACGTGCACCCAAATCTGAGCACGCGGGCCTACAACATTTCCGCCTCCATCGGCAACGCAGCCGCCGCAGCCGGGATTCGATCCCGCGACCTGCGTGTCAGCAGCCGAGTACCTTAGCCACTAGACCTAGTTCTCCGTCAAGGCTACTCATAACAATGACAGGAGGCCTACATTATCGCAGTTTCTCATATGCGACCGGCTATGGAGAACGCGAGTAATTCGTTTACCCAACACGTTCGCAACGGCCCGTATTAAGCGTTCTCGCCGTTGTGCTTCGTGACAGCTACGGAAAAAAGGCAAAACGGAAGTCATTCACCTCCATGGAAATTCACAATGCAATAGTAGCGTTGATAGAGGTCCTTCTTCGTAGAGCGCGGAGCTGTTGCGTCTGCTCTTGTTTTCACCGTCGTTCTGGCAAGTGAATAAGCAAGCACGGTTCGGTGACAACCAGCGGAGAGAAATTCGTATATCTTTTTATCAGTTTTGAATGCTCAAAGGTGCCTAATATTTAGCTCAGTGGTTGTTGCGCTCGCGCTATAGCTGCAACTGGTTGCGCAGCAAACTGTGCAAGAAAGTCGGGCTTTGCACTACCCGAAGCTGCTCCGACAGGTGGCACTGGGTGTCTGCAAAACTCCGGAGTCTGACGTCTACATACATTGCAAAGTAGTCAGCTCGACTCCCAAGGCCACCTTGAACATACATGCACAGACACGCTTATTTCCCTTGTCTCTGCGAAGAGATGCACTTACTCCATACCTACGCATTCGACTGCCTGCCACTGCCTCCAACTCGAAGGCCGCATCGGCGCACGCAATGCCGCCTCCCGAAGCTGCGCTTATGCTGGACAAGGCGATGGGACCATTGGGAGGGGAGGGGGGCGTGCACAACTATTTGCGACGTTTAAACCGAAGCACGCATCTCGATGCCCGTTCGCATGACTGTGTTTACAACTTACCTCTCGTCGCGTCCTCGTCACTATGGCATGCTTAAGAGCAAATCGGCCTGCGCAAGTGGCCCGTAATGACCGATATCGAACGTCATCTATGTAGTACCTTGGAAAACTTACTGCACGTCGAGGTTGAAACCGTGGGCACGCAACCCCGGCCATCTAACCAGATGCTTTCTTGCCATTCGACGTAAACCATTTTGGCATTGATATATCTCGCTCACATCTATCTGCCCCAGCATGAACAAATAAAAAAATGAGTGCTAGCTCAGAGTATGATTGCTGCGTCTTCACACACAGCTATCGTAAATCATCATCTTGGTAGTTCCTGGCTTCACCCTCGAACTCCCTTTCCTACTGAAGGAACCCATGATTTTTGGGGATAGCTGCTCGACTCCGTAAGCTACTCGACTCCGCAAACGATGAGGCTTTCTTTCTTTCTTTCTTTCTTTCTTTCTTTCTTTCTTTCTTTCTTTCTTTCTTTCTTTCTTTCTTTCTTTCTTTCTTTCTTTCTTTCTTTCTTTCTTTCTTTCTTTCTTTCTTTCTTTCTTTCTTTCTTTCTTTGAACGCCTTGTATTGCATGTCACCGCCTGGTCAAAGTACACCTTGCATTCCAAGACCCCCCTATGAGTCTTCGGAGTAAATGGGCGCGGCAGTATTGATTGCCGATGATGAGTGTAACGTCTATATTTGCTCAGCATCTTTGTTCTTCTTTGAATGCAATCATCCACTGCTATTGACCATACGGATGAAAAGGCAAATAGGCAGGTTGCAAGGATTGGGGGTGTTCATAAGTCATGAGCTATGAATCGCTAAAGCGTACATGCAAAAGCGTGCTCGCGAAGAATGTTTCACGAATCGCGTGCACGTGCGGTGGACCCATGGGGAGATAGGCACGTTCGATTACATTCCCATCTTGAAATCGTGTGTGTACGGATTCATGCGAAGCTCGCTCGCTGCACAATTTCGTGGTAATGGCGGTCACACGATGCTGTTCCGTGGTGGTATGCTATACGTAATACTGCGAGATTACGAAACGGCAAAGCTTTGAAACAATCACAAGCGCCATTGCGATATATGCTAGCAGAATGCTTGCTTCTGCTACGCGCAGAGGTTGTCATTTACCGGTAATTCAATGTGTCTGCTTTGATGCTTGTTATTATGCGTGTAAGGCTGGTTGGCCTCATTGCTGATGCCCGTGATTTTTAGTTTCAATATATATAAAGCCTAAATCCGCAGATATGCAGGTCAAAACGAAACGAACAAATACAACATAACTGTACACTCCAGGGATTTGCCGACTCGAACAAACACACGAGGAAAACAGGCTGCAACGCGCTTACTCATAGTTCACATAAAGTTCAAGCTATTGGCTATATTGTATGTCTCAATACAACAAAATATGCAACAGAGCAGTAATTTTCAAACTGTGTCCGTCCGCCTCGTAACGTTGTGCAGATTTTGAAGTGACATATCAACCTCCCTTATTCGTGCTTCGTATGCAATCGATTCCCACTGTACGTGGGATCTGCCAACTCTCCTTTCCTTGCTTTCATGGCAAAAGTTTTTTTTTTCTTTTGTTTACCGTCCGCACCTAAATAGAGTATTCCGCTGTTGTACTTCTAGTTAAGAACGGCGCAAGAACATGAGACACAACAACGACGAAAACACAGGGACGGGCACCGTCTTTGTGTTTTCGTGTCTCGTGCTTTTGCGCGGTCCTCAACTATGAAACCACACCAACTCGTCCTACTGTCAGTGCTACCGTTGCCCTCATGCTGTTACACAGCAATGAATTTCCACGAATACAGCCTCACAAGCGACTGATGTCTCTCGCTGCAGTTTCTTCGCAGTCCTTCGTCTAGTTACAATCTGTTTCTCATTCTTCGTGGTATGGTGTCAATCGTACGCGACAGCGCTGGGGCGCACGGAAGCTGTCGCAGACGACGCACACGACAAACAAAACTTGACTCGTGCCGGGCGCGTCGGAAAAGTTTTCTAACCATCGCTTACGGTGACATCCTTTTGTTTCGAGCGCCGACGATTGAGCAGTTCCACATGGGCGTCGTAAGAGAGGTGACAGCTGCTGTCCCTGAGGAAAGGCGTCTAAGTTACGACGACAGCATATTCTTATTGTTTCTTGGTGTCCCTGCTATATATCTTCTTTGTTTCTCCTTCGTGCTTTTGTTTACACTCGTGTTGAGAGCTTAAAGGTTGAGGTGCGCCTCAGTGTACCATGTGTTATGAAAAAATCAAGAATGTCATCCGTTGCACTTAAACAGGCCGCACTACTGTATTTACATGAGGCGTACAGTCCTCACGCCCATATATTTACGCTAATGACTGAGTTATGGCGACAAGCTCAACCGCCGCTGTAATAAATGCAGCAAGATCCATTACAATACAACTAAAAAGGCTTTATGCAACCTCAACTACAGCAGCTAAAATAGTAACCTCCGTGTCGCTCTTCACTTTACTATAGCAGACACCTAATTTGTGGGCCATCTTTAGCGTTAGCAAATCAGCCCTCCAAAGTCTACCATCCACTTTACGTCATGGCTCTCATGAGCAGATCGCATACCGGAAATCAGGCAAGTCCACCACGAAATAACTTAAAAGTGGCACAAATTGATATTCTAGTGGCTGCCTAGTCATCGTGGCATTTAGGGCAATGACCAAGTGGACGCAGCTGCCCGATCCGCCCATGACGATGTGAACGGTGTCGCCATTCCCCTCTCAAGATCCAACGCAGCAAAAGAACTTCGTAGGCTAGCCCGTCGTCTAGCGTTATACTTATGACATTCATCGACTTTCACAAGAGTACGGCTACGTACTTTGGACCCTGAGCTCCAGCTACGTCTCCCACTCTGCCTATCGCGACGTGACATTACCTTGCTGGCCCGTTTGTGGCTTCAGAGTGGCAATCTCAAATGTCTATTTATTTCTTATTGGAATGGCTGACAGCCCGTTGTGTGAAATATGCGGGCGCAGCGAAACAGTCGTGCACCTTATCTGTGACTGCCCCCACTTCAACTGCGAAAGAGCGACCCTCTCAGCCGCGGACATAGTACAGCTGGACAACCACCCCCTGACAGAGAACAAAATCCTGGGTTCCTGACCTAACCGGTCTGCATCACGAGCTGATTTGAAGGCGTTGCTGCGGTTCCTGTAAGCAACCGGACTTAGAGACAAACTGTGACTGTTCGCGCGCAGCGATGCTACCTATAGTAGGTAGTGCTAATAGGTAGTGCCCCAGTCACTACCTATTTTTTCCCACAGTCACCAACTCTTGTTCTCGTTCACTCTTTTACACCCCTTTTCCCATTTCCAAGCACAGGGTAGCAAACTGGAGCCTTCTGGTTAAACCCCGTCTTTCCCTTACCTTTTTCTCTCTCTCTCTCTCGCTCTACAGGATGTCAGGTACGAACGCTAAAGCACACATACTTCCGGGAAGAAAGTCTCGAGGAAGAGTAGTGCTTCCGACTCATTTCGGACACAGACAGTCAAAATTATCAACTGTTGCAACGCATGTGTGTACATGTTTCTATTCCCGTGGGACAACAGATTTGTCAGAAGGAGGCTCAGGCATAACTAAATAGGTTGAAGCACGTGCTATATGTAAATTGGGTAACGGAGATGAAAAAACGCGAGTATTGTAACAAATAGTTACGATGTGGCCATGTTGCACGGTGCTTGACGATGGAACGTATACGAGCAACCCAGTAAGCTGCTCCATGTTTCTAGGTTTTCTTTTTTCTTCCTTTCTTTCTTCCTAATGTTAAACTCGATACTGTTTAAAACACGTTTCTCTATACATCCGATGGTATTTAAATAACCGCAGGCACAAACCTGCTTTAGTTGACGCGTGGCTAAGATAACACGCACATCTACAGCCGATGTTTTGGTCAAGCAGTCTGATTAAGCGTGATTACAATGGTGATTACATCAACTTCATTGCCACGACTGCTCTTATATATATTCTGTGATGCTGCTTATAATAATAACAAAATTAGGATCCTGCCGCATGTCGATATACCTACTACGTTAGCTCTACCAATCGTTTTTCTTGTTTTTTTTTTCACGGAAATGAAAGGAAGACGTCACGGTGGTTCTACCTTTACAGAACGCACGTGGACCTTGTTCTTAAAGACAGGAGAATCCTCCTGTCAGCGGCTTAAGATACACACAGCGCTATAGAAAGAGGTGAGATAACATTGCGATCATAGCCTGACGTCGCTCTAACGTCTAGATGTTGTTGCCGCCTCTGTAAGTTCTCCGTTGTGATTCTCCAAGTCATGATCCTTGAACATTTCTCGGCCCCGCGCCACCTTTTTTAGATTGTATGTCTTCACACTACTTGCAAAGCAGTCATTGCTCTCGTAATCGAGCCAGCCACTCTGCGTACGTGAGATAACGTTTCGATTATGGACCGGCATTGCAGTATGATCCGGATACTTCTGTTGCCTTCGCTGACTCTACGTTGTTATTCTCGAAGTTACGATGGTTTTCCTTGGAAATTCCGCGGCCAAACACCACGGCCTGCGATCTTATTTACGATGGTACCTTTTTACACTATAGCAAATCAGTGATAGCACTCCTAATAAAGCCTGCCGATCGCAGTACGTCATCCGGCTTTAGACACAGCGGTATGCAATCTGTATTCCGCCAGCATTCGTGAAGACTCGTTGCGTGTGTCCGTGCACTGAACGCACTCAACAAGCAAAGAAGACACTGCGTATATGCCAGCCTGTCGCGCCATCGCTGCAAATGCAATCGCCTCTTCGCAGCGTCCCCGGCATCGGTACACAATGTTGTTTACCAATGGAAGAACAAGTCAACAAGACCGGTCGCGCTTTCGAGCGATAACGCGTAGCGAAGCCTATACGTGAGGCGATGAGCGCTTTATCGACTTGTCTCGTCTCGATCTCGTGCGTCATCACGGCTACGTTTCCGGCTCTTTTCCTGTTTAAGGCAACGACCTGTTTGGTTGGCCTATTCGAGAAGCTCGGAGCATAGCCACCCACAGCGCTGTTGAGCTAAACGTTGGCGCGGCAACCATGCAGATAGGAAAATAACGCTCGCTCTTTCGTATTGATAAAGCAAAATAAAATCCATCCTATATGCATGACGATACTGCATGAATTAGTACGCGAAGTGCGCACTCGCTCCGTCGTTGGTTCTTATACTTCAGAACGTGAAAAACAGATTGGGTGCAGTGTTTAGCTGACACTGCCACGTCCTCTGCAAAACACAAAAACGAGACCCTTGATCTGCAAACAGTGAACCTTGAAGAGCGTAAGGAGTGATGAAAAAGCAAAACGGAATGAAAGGCAAGCTACTACGCAGACAAGAGTGCGCTCATAACTTAATTGTTCCAAGAAAACCAGGATATAAATAATGTTAAACCAAAAAAAAATTTGTTGTCTTCGTCATTTCAATTTGCGCTGCACCACTCCTCGAGTATACAACACCCAATGACACGTGCCGCAAGCCTTCTGTTCTGTGAGGCAGTTGCGACTTTCTTACGTTTGATCGGTTATCAATCAATATTTTAATATAGTTACTACAGTCGCTTTCACAGATGTGCTAATCAGTTCCCTATTTTGCTGCCACATTTTTTGAAAATTTAAAATATAGCCTACTCTTCAACGTTCATGCATAGCATAGTGCCATAAAGCGCCATAATGCTTTGGTGCACGGATCTAGTACACACTTTTTCGTGCTTTTGTGCGCGCCCACCAAAGATGCGAGAGATGTTGAAAGAAAAAAGAAATTTGACTATTTCTCGGATGATCACCGTAGTGGGTTGCAATATCTTTAACGGAGAGACAGTCATTCCTGCAGAGTCCTCCTCGGTTGCAACACTGTTCTTTGAGCCCCCGTAAAATGGTTTTGATTTTTTTTCGTGCCCATCCAAGTCATGCATATAGGGTGACATTAAACTGCACAGTGAAATCTTGACCACGTAGCAACACGAGTCGGAGTTTTGTGCACGAACGCGAATCAATGAAATTTCGCGTATACCACAAAACGAATCCTGATCTCTTTCTGAAACTTGACCACCGTCGAGGATTACATCGCGGAAAGCTATTGCCACTTTTGTTCCTCTCCCGCATCATTTGATTTGCTTTTTTTTTCCTTAAATGAGTGTTACTTTCTTATTATTTCTTCATTCCAAAACGCAAATGCAGCAGCAGGGGAGGCTGTGCGAAGTCACCGCCCCAGTGCCCTTGGCATCGATTATGCATGCAGGGCACGCCATTCACCTATTGGCGCCGTCTCCTTCGCGCTCGATATCTGTATTGCGGATTTTCCGGTTTGGGAATTCCACGCCGTATATCTGTGGGCCGGTCTTTAATTTATATGTCCGCAAAAAATAGTATATACGAACGCGGGTGTCGAGGGGGTAGAAGTAATAGTAAATGTGTTCAACACTCTTTATTACCCCCTCCTTCCAGTCTGGCATTGTCGGGACTATACGCACTCTTACAACGTCTGCACTTGCGCACCGTGTGGCATAATCAAGATTAACAGAGTCCCGGCACGCAATGTGCGCGCGCATGTGGGTATGCATGCGCTATTGGCGTGCTTGCCAACGCGTAAGATTACGCAAGAGTTGAATTGATATATATTTTTTTTTTCGCGTTTCATCTCAACGCGCAACAGAGGAAGTTTTAACCTTGAAGATTCGTTTCGGGGGAAAAGCGTCGCCACATAGCTCTTCTTTTAATCCGCCACCTAACTTGCGCACCAGGCCATTCTGCAATTGATTCACCGCAGATTAGTTATTCCTTTCCGTTTTGTGTTGATATGGCGGGGAGATAATATTCGTGTCGTAGAGTATATTCTATTGCCGAATTTGTGGCTGTATTTCTCACTAGTGTGTGCAAGTGAGGGAGTGAGTAAGTGAGTGAGTGAGAAATGGACGGGAGAGTCACAGCGTCAGGCACTAATTTCTGTCGTTGCTGACCATTTCTATAGTATTTTATTTGTTTTAACCCGAATAGCTGGCGAGTGAGGTACCCTGACACCCTGACGGCAACCGAACAATTGTATGCCGTGTCAAGCAGAGAACGGCCTCCGTCTAAGAAATCGTCTCAAGGGTAGATTATCGTCATCCAGATCGTGATTGCAATGAGAGAATATTTAGTTCCGATGAAAAAGTGAGATGAACTGTACGAAGTATAAGCTATACCTTTAACAGGAGCTTCGTTCCAAATACTCGACCTTACGATACGAGCCAGAAGCGAGAACTAAGATGGCTAACAGCGACTAGAGAAGACAGTGAAACGCGACCACGAAGATAAAAAAAAAAACATTTATATTTTTCCTTGTGTCCGTAATTGATGACGCCCATTCTCAGGAAGGGAGCGAGACGGCTAGACGTCTGGCGCGGATCGTTGAGCATACGAAAATGGACGCTGCTTGGCATGACAATTAACCTGCAGCGCCAGTACAATTGATGAAGCGAACGAAGCCAAGACGACGGTCGAACAGCCTCGAGAAGAACCCCTTACCATATTTTTCACTAACTTAGGTGCGCCATCATTTCTTTCCTCGCCGTCAAGAACACCAGGAGGACAGATATTATTATTATTATTATTATTATTATTATTATTATTATTATTATTATTATTATTATTATTATTATTATTATTATTATTATTATTATTATTATTATTATTATTATTATTATTATTATTATTATTATTATTATTATTATTATTATTATTATTCGCGAGGTTTTACGTGACAAAACTCTGATATGATTGTGAGACAAGCTGTGGTGGAGGGCTCAAGAAATTTAGAACATGTTATACCAGGCGTCGGACGGAGTGGAGCTGCTTGAGAGGCAGCAAATTCAAGCAATACATCCGCTATCTTTGTCAAAAGAAGACTGAAATTAGTCTTTACAGCAAGGAAAGGCAGCTGCTTAACGAACCCAACATGGAGGCTATAATACCTAATCCCCTCACCCCATTCGATCACTCTCAAGGTTCACTACCTATTTTAGCCGTGACCCGCCATAGTGACTCAAATAAAAGTTTATCCAATCCAATCCGCCATAGTGACTCAGTGGCTGGCTACAATGCCCCGTCCCTGATCATAGGTTGCAGGGCTCGATCGCCGAACGTGGAGGCCGCATTCCGAGGAGGAACGTAGAGGACGGATTTGCACCTATATTATAGGGCCCGCCATTGACTGTTTACAAATGTGCGATTCATTTTGTTGCGGTCTCCACTACGGCCCCACCCCGCGGCGGTGGTCTAGTGGCTAAGGTTTTCGTCTGCTGACCCGCGGGTCGCGGGATCGAATCCCGCCTGCGGCGGCTGCATTTCCGATGGAGGCGGAAATGCTGTAGTCCCTTGTGCTCATATTTGGGTGCACGTTAAAGAACCCCGGGTGGTTGAAATTTCCGGAGCCCTCCACTACGGCGTCTCTCACAACCATACGGTGGTTTTGGGACGTTAAACCCCGCATATCAATCAAGCCACCACAGCCCCCTTATGATCCCTCGAGATGTGAATCCTCCTAGATATCTCATCTAGTAATTTGGAACATAATCAGCCACTATAGGTGTCATTATTACAGCTTCAATCTTTTAATGCAGACGTCCGTTGCTGCCATATTTATGTAGCTTTATTTTTTTTTCCCTGGAAGTGGCCTACTGGGCTGGTGTCTGAGTGGTTTACGTATATTTATTCAGTCGGAGTGATAAAGTGCATCACGCGTAAAGCAGCTGTGAAGAATTGCGGCTGAAATGAGTCATTAGGCTTAAATAAGAAAAAAATAAAAAAAGCTTTTGCTCTGACACAAACACATTACGGCCTAGCTGTAAAGAAGAATTCGCTGACCGCTGCCGACGAGGCTGTGCCCCGCAGTCACGATTATGACGTTATTACCCGTTTGCGGTGTTTCGCCACGCTTTGATTTTAGCGCACTAATTACCAGCCTGATTACAAGAGGTAAAAGATTGAGGGAACAGCCGTTTAGGTCGACGTAGTGGGAGACAGCTCGCATTTAACAGAAGTGCGACTACCTATTCTACCGATAAGCATTTGTCTGTTCTGTTGCTTTACCACCGTATTCACAAACGCTCCTGACTCGACTTTCACCCTCCACTTGACAGAGTTGAGCACTGCGCCACCACTCGGCTGAAAATGACGCTGCGTTACTCAAGAATCTCAGCAGACTATCGCGGATATGCAGTGACTTGCCGTACCTAGAGATGGCGCTCCCGTTGGCTTTCGTAAGTGAAGGTGAAGCGTTGAGTGAAGGGAGGTTCTAGAATACGGGGGTCAGTATCGCCCAACGATTCACATTTACTATGACATATTACTGTGGGCGACTTGGTGCAAATGTTATGGCAGTGGCAATCGTGCCTGCTCCGAAATTAAAAAGCGTGACCAGTATCGTACGAGCTCGCAAAAATCCCCCCCCCCCCCCCGCCCTTTACCGTGCTAGACGGGCCGGCTGGCATCGGCATGCAGGGCTTGCCAGTCCGGGTGCTATTTCGAGGCGGACGGGAGGCGCTGGTTTGAACGCTCCAATCGGCCGCTGATATCGCTGTATGTATTCGTAGCAAGCCGAATCCAAAGCCGACGGGGTGCTCCAGAGTATACGCAGCTGAGCAGTCATCAGGAGAGCAAGGCGATGTTTGTTTCGAAGGCGACTGCTTATTTTTGATCCGGCCCCAGGGCGGTGTATAGGTTATACGCGACCGTTTCAAACTCTTCCTGTTCGCGGTTATACTCTCCGATCTCGGTCCGTTCGCTTGTTTTAGCATCGCGAGAAACGCCCCCATAGACTCGCTCGTGTCCGTAAATGGGCAGTCTGTTTATTATTCCTCTACCTCTGTAACTTGGCCCATTCGGGCGGCTTTGTGTATACATTCGCAGAAAATGGTTCGACACCAATGAAGTTGCTTTGTTTCCTCAGTGGGAACGCGTTGCTAGCGCTATCCGTTCTGTAAAGGCCTGCCTGGTTTGAACGGAAGTTTGCTGTTGAAATAAAGGGGCATGCGAACAACCATCCAACAAAATAAATCACCAGTAGCGTACACCCCCCCCCCCCCAAAAAAAAATGGAGGGGTAAGAGGGCAGGCGTATTTTAATCATACGTTATGTATATATGTTCGCGCGTGCGTTTGTATGTGTGCGTGAATGTACGCATTCAAAATTGGAAGATTTCTGGAGGTTTTAACTCCCTCAACCCCTCCCGCTCCCCGCACCTAATCCACTAAAGTCAGAACAATTCAAACGCGGGCCTTTCTGTTTTCTTTACTTCTCGTGTGTCCGCTTTTGCGCACCCCGGCTTTCAACGTGAACCTCAAATTAATAACTCAGGTTTCTGTTATTTAACTTTCACTGACACTCAACCCGTTTCGGCCAAGCTGTGAAGAAGAATTCGCTGACCGCTGCCCACGAGGCTGTGCCCCACAGGTATGATTGTGTACCCGCATGATTAGTGGGGAACCAGAGAATAACTACCGGAGGTTCAGTAATGCGCAAGCAAGCATAATTAGTGAGAGTGGACTATGCTGGGCTGCGTGAAGACGGGACGAGAAAGTAAGGTGACAGACGAGCGCACTTTCTTGCCCCATGTCCGTGCAGTTCACCTATATGTTGCCATCGAGACCAACATAGCACCTGTATACTTCGTAAGGGTGACTTGTCGGACAAGTTCGTGCTTCGTAATACTAAAGAAAAAAGTTGTTTCTTGAATATAAGATCGATTGTAATTCGAGCCGCCTACATGTCTTTGCGGTGTAGTTCTTTCATTGGTTCCTTCATCCTTTTTTTTCCTTTTCCTGGCATCTCCTTAGTATCATGTATATGTATGTACAAGGTTTATCGAAACCATAAAAGGCTGTACATTTGATTTTTTTTGAAGAATCGTTAATTCAGTATTGGTAAAACTGTACTAACGGGTGGATTGCGTATTTCCTTGTCATTGTCTTTCATGTCGTCGTCGTTGTTGTAGCTGTCGTTGATGTATCGTTGCCGTTGTTGTTGACGGGCTGGACATTCTTCCTGTCACTAGTCTTATAAGCGATGAATCGTAAAGTCGTTATTGTTTCTTTACCAATTTCGAAAAATAAATTGCGTAGTATTATAAAGACTACAACTTTCAGAATGAGCAAAACTGCTTGGTTTGAACAAAGTACAAAGAGCTGTGATTTATATCACATCGATCCATTTATTGAATTCAAAATTACGCTGACAAACAGATAGAAGTATGGAAACTCTAATTCACCGATTGAGGCTAGCCACCGCATACACAAAACATTGTTTGCACAGAATTGTCAGAGCTGAAACTCCCGAATGTGAATGTGGATTTATAGATGAAGACGTATGTCACCTTCCCATAGACTTTCCACATCATGACACGCCGAGACGCAGTCTTAAATCGAAACTGTTCACATTAAGACCGCAGACCATTTAGCATGAAGAAACTTTTGGGCCCGTGGCAAACTGGAGTTTTACAGTCGCACGCTTTAAAAGCATTAACACGTTTCTTACAAGTACTAAAAAATAACGATTTTTATTTGTATAACACATGCACTCACTATGTGCAGTATCACGTTACACCCATCGTTTGTGTGTACTGAAGTGAATCATGTCGACTATTATGTACACACGAGCAAATACATCTTCATAAGGACTAGGCGTGTGCTCTGCTGTCTTGTGCTAGTTGGACCGAATATTTTGTGCTGGTTGGACCGAATATTAACGAGCAACATTATCTGAGACTTAATTCTTTGACTTTCGAACATTTTCTTACCATTTTGTTGTGATATGTGCGTATTAGTGTATCTTTGCATATCTGTGCCCGAGTGTTCTATTTTTCATGCACTGCTTTGTATGTTTTACTTCAAGATACGTGTTCAAGTTTCACTCGAGGGCTAAGGAGTAGCCGGCACCATATTTGTGCGCCAACATCTCCCTATATATCGTGTCAATAAAAACAAAACGATGAACTCGAGCAGTTATTGTCACTGCGTTTTGCCTATAGTCGATCGTGCACTAATGTGCATCTTTGTCCACCTGCGGTGGAGCAGTGGTTATGGTGCTAAGCTGCTGACTCGAAGGTCGTGGGTTCGATTCCGGCCACGGCGGTCACGTTACGACAGAGGCGAAGTATTAGACGCCCGTCTGCTGTGCGATGTCAGTGCCCGTTAAAAAAAAAAAAACACCAGATGGTCAGAATTCCCACAACGCTTCACTACAGGGTCTCATATTCATATCGTATAGTTTGACACGTAAAACGATAAAACGATGGATATTAGTATTGCTAATATGTATATATATTTTGTCTTCTCTCGCGCAGGTTCTGCCAATGCAAAATGGGGCTACAGTGGACCATTCGGTGAGTACAGAAACAACAGCGCTTCATATTACGACAAAAAAAAACAAAAAAATTGAGGACGTGACTGCCGCATTTACTCAAATGTAACGCTAGTTCGTTTTTTTTTTAATTTCAGAATTATGCTGTCTAAAGTCGACCCTCATTTTACAGTCTAGTACTCGAATAACCTTTTTTTGCTCCTTGGACGCAACAAATAGTCACCCCTCATATAACGATCATGGTCGCGCTACAATCGAGTAAATACGGTATTATATCGTTGGTGCGTGCACTACCGTGAGTGAATTTGGTCTCTTCGTATGCCTGTGTTGTTTTTTTTTTTCATATTTGCGCACATATTCGCTTTTTTTTAATTAAAAGGGCAGAATTCAGGAGAAGATGGAGGCTGGAAGATTCTCGAACCCGGGTTGGCGATGAAGTTAACGTTTCTACGAGTGGCCTTGTTTTCTGCTTTGACAGCAAGACCACTTGTCGAAAACGCTGGCTCTAACTGCGCCATGGGTTCAAAGATATTCCCTCTGTGAGATGTCAGAGATACATTTATAAATGCGCTTCCGCGGGTGTGTGCGCGGGGGGCAGTGGCAGACTGGCCCGTGCCCCCTCCCCCGCCGAATTTTTTTGTATGGCATACAGAACAAAAAATAACTATTTCAAGGAGGTAACCCCCCTCCCCCCCCCCCCCCAAAAAGAACATTTTTATTTTTACCTACGCCCCTGGTCGTGGGGGGGGGGGGGGGCTGTTATTTGAAGTGGCGCCCTAAACTCAGCGTCGTCTCCCCCGCCCTCTAAAAGTAAAAACGTAGTAAAACAAAAGAGTCAGGCTGAACAGTGTCTGCTGTGAAGACGAAGTGGCAGTGATGCATGAATATTTGGAGAAAGTAATCTACGAAGTCTCAAGTGCACATCACTCACCTTCAACAATAAAGGGGGGGGGGGGGTGCGAGTGGCTCATTTCATTTGAGCGGCCCGCAGCCACACGAGTAATTCCAATGTGGTGGGTTCGTGCTTCACCGACGGCACAGGGTTTTTTTTTTTTCCTCTCCCATTTTTTTGCAACTGCGTTTATGTCAGCTGCAACATTGCGCTTTGAAACTACGTAAAAATTATGCCCTCTGTGTTTTTCGAAGCTGCAATGTTTGTTGCCTTGAATGGGCTGCACTAACAAGAATACGACGCTTAGACATCTCCGTCTTTAAAACTTCCTCGTCGATCCCTTTTCTCAGTGTTGAGCTGCACGCCAGTCCTTCTAGACTGGTTAACATCCCTGCTTTTCCTTTCTCTCTCGTTCCTTCCTTGGATATCTTGGCACATTTCGAGATCATGGAGTTTACAGAAGTAAATGACTACATTCCAAACATCCTCAGTCATCAAAACAAACACTGTTTTAAATGCCATGAACAGAGAAACAAGATAAAACTAAATAAAATTAATTTAAGATGACTATTTGTTCGCTCTCTACAGCTCTCTCTCTCTTTCCTGATGTGCATCAACTTCACCGAGAAATCGATTACTTCTCGGTGCAGCATTGATTCCAGTCATTTAATTGGCGCAATCCATACAGTTTTGGAGGGATGTATACTTCTTTAGTGCATGGGACGACTCGGAGCTGCACTTTATCCCTTTCTGACATACGCGACAATCCTCCATTTTCACTTTGCTGTGCAGCGCGCTACCCTTTTAATACGGTTCTGGCAGGGACCGGAACAACCGGTTTTGCCAGAACGAAAGCCTGAATGATTAATGTGTGGGATTTAACGACCAAAAACCATCATATGATTATGAGAGACGCCGTAGTGGAGGGCTCCGGAAATCTCGACCACCTGGGCCTCTTTAACGTACGCCAAAATCTGAGCATGCACACTGGTCTATAGCATTTTCGCCTCCACCGAAACAAAACGAAAGCCTGCTAAATAAAGAGAGACGTTTCGCGAATTTCCCGCTAGGGGAAAAAGCGCATGCGCCGAGCATTCGTGAGAAACGCGGAGTCGACGATAAGCGCGCGTGGTAAGCGCGTTGTCGGTGCGCTGGGCAACATCAGAAACGACGTACAGTATAGCCGCGCGCTCTGTCATCACCATCATCATCATCAGCCTGATTACGTCCACTGCAGGACAAAGGCCTCTCCCATGTTCCGCCAGTTAACCCGGTCCTGTGCTTGCTGCTACCAATTTATACCCGCAAACTTCTTAATCTCATCTGCCCACCTAACCTTCTGTCTCCCCCTATCCCGCTCGCCTTCTCTGGGAATCCAGTTAGTTACCCTTAACGACCAGCGGTTATCCTGTCTACGCGCTACTTGCCCGGCCCATGTCCATTTCCTCTTATTGATTTCAGCTATGATATCCTTAACCCCCGTTTGCTCCCTAATCCACTCTGCTCTCTTCTTGTCTCTTAAGCTTACACCTACCACTTTTCTTTCCATCGCTCGCTGCGTCGTCCTCAATTTAAGCTGAACCCTCTTTGTAAGTCTCCAGGTTTCTGCTCTGTAGCTAAGCTCCGAGCACTTAGCGTGCTCTGTGCATACCTCCAAATGGATTCCGCTGCGTAAGCAAGAGAGCGCGAAGCGCGTCAGCCTCGGCAAATCTCTCTCTCTCTCTATCTCTCTCTCTCTCTCTATCTCTCTCTCTCTGCCCACGAATGAGCGATGTCGTGTCGTGCTCGACGTCGATTGATTCTGGCGCGTTTCGCTTCGGCCAAACAACGTGCGCCAGAGTGTGCGTGTGCATGCAGTGCACAAAAGCGCGGTCTTTGCACGAAGTGACCACGCGCTATAGTATACGCACACACGACGCAGGCTGCGTCCACAGGCTGGACAAATAAATTGCGGTTGCTCGGCGGCGCGCACTGCAAACAGTCCCTCCCCCCTCCTCCTCCTCCTCCTCCTCCTGCGTCAGCGACCACGTCTCCGCGCGGCGAACAAATGGGTGCGCGCCGCTGGAGGCATGTCGTACGGCGCACACACGCGCCGTTCAACGGGCGACGACAAATAGGAGGATGCGGATTGGACTCCTTCATCATTGGAACATTCACAGGACCGGGTTAACTGGCGGAACGTGGGAGAGGCCTTTGTCCTGCAGTGGACCTAGTCAGGCTGATGATGATGATGATGATGATGATGATGATGATGATGATGATGATGATGATGATGATGATTATGACGATGATGATGATGATGACGATGATGATGACGATGATGATGATCATTACGATGATGATGATGATGATGATTATTGCAACAGGACGAAAAACCACGGGAAGCGCCCGCGATCTCGGAGTCTACGATAAGAGATCACTTGGGCACTCCGGAACCGCTCCGCAGGATGAAGAGCAGCGGCACAACAAGCTATGGCCAACTAATCGATTAAAAGAAGAAGAAGAAGAAGAATGAAAGTGACGCAGGCATGTGTAAAAATGCACAAAAAAGGCAGATACACATGTGACAGACCAGTTTAACGACCACGTAAATTCGAATATTAGTTGCGCAAGGCAGCGTGTATTTCGCGATTAGTTTATTTTAAGACGCACTAATCTGTTATCAAAATAAGAGACATTTCACAGATAAAAATAAATCATACTTATATTGTACACATGGGTTACAATCGCTGTTTGGCTAAAACAACATATAGTAGTAGTAGTAGTAGTAGTAGTAGTAGTAGTATTGAGCAGATGTTGGAGTTCCGGGTTCCAAATATGTTTTGTGGATGGACATATCTCAAAGCCAAGGCTAAGCCTGATAATTGCCGCCATATGAACGGGACTTGCAGCAGCTGTGAAAACCTACATGCACTAAATTGAATGATAATGAGCAAATTAAACATAACTTTCATTTATAAATATTCATGCGGCCAACTGACCAATATACTGTAGCGCCTGTTCGTACTTCAAGTAACAATTAGCTCGGCAAATAATACAACCGCGGAAGTGGAATTGTGTAGTATGCCTCACCTGACGTTTATGTTTTTTTTTTCATATATTTTTAACATAATTAAATTATTAAAAACAAAGCACGTCTGGTATGTATAATTCCAGGCTCCAGTCTTGATGTGTGTGCGCAGTTATCTGGTTATCTCGTGCCAACTGGCGCTATACCAAGGTCCTTTATCAATTGAAAAACATCCAGGCGCCATTATATATACACGACGATGAGGAGCAAGTCGCAACGTGTTAGTTAGCGAATAGTCGAAACGGTGAGATCCTGCAGCATTTAGTTGATGCAAAAAATAATAATAATAAAGATAGACGTACCATAGCGCGTGCGGAGATTCGCTGACTTCCGTGACGAAGATAATAATGGTAAATGCTGGAGCTCTTCACGTGATAGTGGTTATTGAAAGTGAACGGAAAATAGGTTGGCAGGTAAGAATGATAAGCCGACGTTTCTGAGCGTTCGTACTTGTGTGGCAGAAAAGCAGGTGCCATTTTATGGCGCAAACGCAGCTGAGATGTGTGTATGAGCTTATGTATATACATGCACGTTGGTATGTGTGTGTGTTAAGTGAAATCTTCGCATATAATTTCGTGTTTTCGCGCCACCCATCCCTTTTTTCTTTATTATCTGCACGCTAATAAATAAATGCAACGAGAATTTTCTTGCTATTCTCCTGCTCTCACTTTCTCTCTCTCTCTCTCTCTCGAGTGTTCTTTCGTTCGGTTGGCCTATATTTACGCGCAAAGCACAGATTTCATCATTTGAGAGCAGATGTAGTTTTCAGACTTAATATAGCAATAAGTGTGAGCGTTTCGCATCCCAAAAGAGACGCCATTGTGCAGGTACCAGGAAATTTCGACCACCTGGGGTTCTTTGACTAGCGCCTGTTTCTAAGCACATGGGCCTCTATCGATTCGCCCCCACCGAAATTCAGCTGCCACGGCCGGGATTCGATCCCGCGAGTTTTATATTTCAAGCACTTTGCATACTTTCAATTTCCGCCTTTGTTGTGAAGTTAAGAAGTTGCAAGCTTAATACGTTTGAACCTCGAAAAAACAGTTACAACTGAAATGAAGACCTGTGCCAACAGTCTGTATAAATCATTGGATACATTTTTTATTAAGCGTGTAAGGTGTATTAGGTTGCATTATTTGGTGCGCCAGTAAAGCCAGTTTCTTTTTTTTTTTATTCAATGGACACAGACAAAGCAACAACTATGTCTTTCGTGTCGGCTGCACCCGATGCGAAGCTTTCTGTAGAGCGTAATATGCACGTCGGTTTCAGGCCGCTGCCAACCAACGTTTCAGCTGGTCCTGGCAACGAAAGTTACTTGGTGTGCAGTGTAGTGTTATTGTTGATTGTTATGTAGGGTTTAACGTCCCAAAAGCAGTGTGATGTTAAGACGCATTAAATATTTGAATTCTGGAATTTTAAATCAAGATATAAATATGAGGCCTGGTGTAGTCGTAGTATGGGACTGCATCGGCATCTTAAAGGGGCCCTGAAACACTTTTTCAAGTAACCATGGAATGAATTCACTGGAAGAGCTTATTGGCTCATGACTTTAACGCCGCAAAAATTTTAAGAAACCATGCATCCAGTGCGAGTGGATACAAAGGTTTGTCGCGTGCTGCAATTACATTTTCTCTTCTCTCATCCCGACGAAAGCGCTGGAAGCTAAGCAGGGAGGGATGACAGGGCCCCAGAAAAAACGTCAGGCGTGCTTCGTGACCTTGAGCTTTTTCTTCTTTTTTTCCCCCTTCTAATGTGCGTCTTTTTTAAAGTGATCGCGGTGGACAAGTAGTGGCCTCCCGTGGCGATCTTTGTAACGAGTGAGCGCGCCAAGTTTAAATCAGCCAATGGCTGATAGATGGGTCGTTGACGTCTGCTCTTGGGGCACATAACGTTATTTGTTGAGAGAAGAGAAAGCAATTTTTAGCTGACTTCGATAATTATTGTGAATTCCAGGCCGTGTGCTGTGCTGTAATATTTGGTTCGCTTGTTGTCGGGAGCCTTTGACTACTGATCGGCAGTGTTTTCTGGCCATGCTCAAGTGTTGCAGGGCCCCTTTAATGCGTGCTAAAATCATGGGAGCTTAATAAACTAATTAACCAAACGCAAGTAAATTAGGGGTTGTGCAAGAAAGTTCGCCAATGTCAAAGAACCGCAAATACGATACGCACACGACGTCTTCCAGTCGGCACTCATTGCGAATGGCAGGAAATGCTGCAGTCTTTTCACACGAAGTGTTGTAGTGTTTTCATTGCTTTGCGATGGACATTTAGTTGTCATGGCTCTGATGCTTTACAATTTCGTACGCATCAAAATGTTCTCCACGCAACCAGGAATCGAACGCGCACCTTCGTGCCTATCAACGCAGCGTCACAGCCGCTAAAGCGCAGCGGCAAGAATACTACAGAGAGCTTTAGCGCGGGCACTTCCACCGGATCCTCGCGTTGTTTCGCGCTTCGCTAGCCGCACACAAGGAGATTGCAATGTTACGCAAGAGCGTGCGTATAACGTAAGAGTGAGCATGCTCTTGCGCTTTTTTGTGCTCCCAGCCGCATGTCAAGACTAAGAAGGAACGTAACGACTTGCGTATACGCAAACAGCCTTGATGCACCACCCGCCCTGCAGTCTATCGTTGTTTTGATCGCAGGGCCCTACAACTGGCGCAACGTTGACACGAGTCCCAACGTAAACCAATGCGGAGACAAGCTGCAGTCGCCCGTGGACCTGGACGACCGCTACGCGGAGTTCGACTCCGGCCTTGGGGCAATCAGCTTCAACGGTTACGACCAGCCACTGTACAACCCGTACATCGTCAACAATGGACACACAGGTATACGCGCCTTCGAGAAAAAACAAAATTCGGCAGTCCTTGCGATCTTCTGACACAAGAAGGCGAAAGCCTGGCTGCACTTGAGGCGCAACGAGCAAGGACGTGTCTTGTTGAGTCGAGCCTTTGAGCTCCTCACCTTGTGCTTTTGTCTGCTTATGTCTCTTTCAAAAGAATGCGGACCCTTTCGAAGTATCCACTACGCCTCTGAAAGGCCATTTTTGTTGATTTTATGGCTGATGACGATGAATTATCGCGAGTGCTTTGTAATGGGTGAGAAGCTTTACAGAACTGTCTCGTGACGAAATTCAGACTCTGTGAGGTCCGGTGCAACTGTACGCTTCTGCCGCGCAGTATTACGTCTGTAACGTCAATTCTCTACCGACATGACAACGACGTAGGGTCTTTTTCTTTTTTTTTTCACAGCGGTTTCAATCACTGGCATGACTGTGTTATCGAACTCTTGAATTCCACACAGAGTGCTACGCTAGCTCGAACCCTCTTTCCACGGTCAGAGGCGTCAGAGGTCACGTTTTTCAAAACCAGCATTTGATGAGAAAGTTGCATCTCTCGCTTCAACAACGCTAGAAATGTGGTCATTCAAGAGTCAATGATGTTTGACACCAGCTTCGAACGATGCGAATTATGTAAATTCATTAGGATATTTCCAAGTGTTTTTTTTTTTCTATCATCTTCTCTCTCTCTCTCTCTCTCTCTCTCTCTCTCTCTCTCTCTCTTGATCCAGTTCAAATCTCCGCGACGGAGGACTCGAACCGATTCATCGAGGGGGCTCGGCTTCCGGGCCGCTTCCAATTCGCCCAGTTCCATCTCCACTGGGGTGCGAACTCGAGCAGAGGGTCCGAACACACGGTCCGTGGGTTCCAGTACCCGCTAGAGGTAGGTGCCATCCTATCTATATCTTTAAGCATACATAGAAAGCAAAGAAAAAGAAAGGAAACAAAGAATCATACAAACAAACAAACGAACAAAGCAAAAAGAAAGATAATTAAAGAAAAAGAAAGAAAATAGAAAGAAAGAAAAAGAAAGAGAGAGAAAGAAAGAAAAATAGAGAAAGAAGAAAGAAAGATGAATGCATGAAAAAAATCAGAGTTCTCAAGTCGTAATGCTTGGCGTACCATATAGGCGATTTTAACGACGTTTGCTGCATAAAAGACAAGAAGGTCCAACTGTACGTTTTGTTTAGACAAAACAATTACCGAATGGCCGCAAAAAAAAAAATCGGGTGACTCCACGATGGATTATTGCTCTTATCGCGATGACTTCTTATTTTCTACCATGCACATATAAACTAACACACTTACAGAATCCCGATACATGTTATCACAGTGCGTTTGTCACGTCATAGACGCGCACCCCTGGTGTTTTGAAAATTTCGCAACAGTGAGCCGTATTTCGATATAGTAAGGTGACTGTGCAATACGGTCAGCCATATTTGATGAAGCTACGCTGCAATGTTCACTGTTCCTGAATCGCCACACGTTGCTAATATTTTTTGTTGTTGTTGTTGTTACAGCTTCATTTTGTGCACTTCAACGCCAGATACGGCTCTGCCGCCGAATCCATGAAGTACGAGGACGGACTCGCTGTCGTGGCCGTCTTCTTTGAGGTTGGTCCAATTGGTGCTGTGAATGCGTGCGTTCGTGCATGCTTTCCTCTGATTGTGTCGTCGTCGTGGCATCCGGCTGCCGTGAGAAGGCTCAGTCGCTTAACGCGACCAATGCAGTCGCAGATATCTTAACACGGTGAAACCCCCAAAGCAACCGGCAGCAACTATGACCGCATAATGATAACATCTGAGGTTTAACGTCCCAAAACCACGATATTATTATAAGGCATGAAGTAGTACACTGTACAAGGCTCAGGAAATTTTGTTCCTCTGGTGTTTTTTTAACGAGCACTGACTTTGCATATACAGTACAGTCGAGCCTGCACTTACAGAATTCGGAGGGGGGGAGGGGGAGAATTATTAAGATATATAGGACGATTCGATGCACAGCATCTATTGAAATTATTGTACTTTCAATAAAAAATTTTGGGCGCAAGTTGGCTTCACGGTATTGCTTCGCGATATTGTGAAAAACACACCTTCATGGTAACACGCGTTTTTTTATTATTATTGTTTCTTTTAATTTTGCACTTTCACGTTGTGTTTATTTCGGGTGACTTACTTGAACTTGTCGCGTACAAACACTATCGTCAGTTCCACGGTGTTTGGTTATTCCCCACGGACGTGCGCAATTTTTTTTTTTCGTCCAAAACACAACATGCTCGACAATAAATAGAAAAAAAAAATGAAGCGATGACGTGCGTCTCACGATGACCCGCAACCCTACAAGCCGACCCTTCCTTCCCCTGCTCCACATCCTTCACCCAAGCGCACGCGTAAGGGGCTGCGAGATCTTAATTCGGCGTTGCTCGGGTGGTGCGCAGGTGAGCCCGACGCCCAACGAGGACTTGAGCGCCGTCATGGACGCCCTGAAGCAGGTGCGGCTGAGCGACGAGAAGGGATTCAACATGGCGAGTCCGGTGGTGCTGAACCGATTCCTTCCGCGCGTCACGAGCAGCTACTACCGGTACCAGGGCTCGCTAACCACGCCGCCGTGCTCGCAGGCCGTCACCTTCCTGGTCATGACCACCCCGGTGCCAATCAGCGAGGAGCAGGTACGCGCGAGTCGATATTTAGTAGCATGTGTGATGTGTTCTGCATAACGGCGTTATGCAGAACATAACTTGACGGAATCATTGCATTAGAGAGAGAGAGAGAGAGAGAGAGAGAGAGAGAGAGAGAGAGAGAGAGAGAGAGAGAGAGAGAGATAAAGATGCAAGGAAAGGCAGGGAGGTCAACCAGATGCACATCCAGTGTGCTACCCTGTACTGGGGAAGGGACGAAGGGGAGAAAAGAGTTTGCCTTCATCCCTTCCAGACACGAAGACCAAATGATCTTAAAGGCTAGCAGAATATCGTTTCTTATCCGCCTAAACGTTCATTGTGCCACAAAAAAAAAAGGTAAAGGAGCCTCTCTACTTCCTGCTTGTAAGATCAATAATTTACTATGCGTGTGTTAACTGGGACCTGGCTCAGATATATCTCGCAAAAACAACAGAAAAGGTTCAAAATCTGCCCGATTCCTCAGCAATAACTACGACCCATTCGCAAGTATCTCAGAAATGAAGGCCACATTAGGCTGGGAAACTCTAGAAGACGAAAACATAAATTAAAACTTTTGCACAGCAACTATTGTAACCAAACAGGAGTTGGTAAGTCGAAATACCTATTAGCACCAACATATCACTCTAAGAGATGCCAGCACGTAAAATAGAAAAATACTCCTGTGAAACCACTAGTTTTGTCAACTCCTTTTAAAAACAATTAGAAAGTGGAATGAACTTGATTTCATTGTGATTTAATTGATACGTGGGGTTCAACGTCTCAAAACCATTATATGTTTATGAGAGCCGCCGTAGTAGAGGGCTCCGGAAATTTCGACTACCTGGGGTTTTTAACGTGCACCCAAATCTGAGCACACTAGCCTACAGCCGTTTCGCCTCCATCTAAAATGCAGCCGCCGCAGCCGGAATTCGATCCCGCGACCTGCGGGTCAGCAGCCGAGTACCTTAGTTACTAGACCACCACGGCGGGACAGAATGAACTTCCCAAGGATACGCTAAACTTGAGGGACAACGGTGCTTTTTTTTCTCATCGTTCAGAAATTATGACTCGGGTATTAAACGTTTTGTACCTGTTTTCCATGTGCCTAAATTTTGTTTGCATACCGTAATTGTTAAATGTCGTCACACGTTACTTTTTATTATGTCTTGGTGTACTATCACTGAAATGTCACTGGCTATACTGACTGTATATGCACCCTCCTGCAGTAATTCCACTGCAAATTGAGTTTCAGGAAAGATGTAAATAGAAAAAATATAAAACCTGAGATGCCTTATGAGACGCAAAAATATACCATCTGCGTCAAAACCGAGGACGCAAAAAATGATCGCCATGAGATGGCGTCACAATATAACGTCACCATGACGTCAGAGATCACCGAAATTTGTGACTTCATCATGATGTCACTATGACGTCCTATTATGGCGTCATCACGTGGCATCGTCGCTTGAACAAAGGTGCGCTTATCACGGAGGCAATGCAAAATGAGGTTAGGTGCAGATAGCGCGCGGTCTCTAAGATCCTGGGTGCAGTGGACGTATTGCAGAACCAAAAATCTTTAGGAGGGAACCGGGGGATGATAAATATGCATCCACCGAGAACAAAAGTGAGCAGAGGGCCTTCGCCTTTCAGTCATTTTAGACAAATTCATAAAGGACCATGGGATTTTTTTTTTCTTCTTACTACTGTGGAACCTCGGTGATACGAATCTCGCGGGGTAAGGAAAGATGCTCGTATTATCCGGAATTCGTATCACAAGAAAACATGATAAATCAGTGTGCAACAAAAGGAAGCTGGCGTAACAATATTTTTACTTACTGTTTCTCGTGGTCAAATAAACATCATGAACAGCTGTCAATAATTGCCTGTAAAGTTTCTAGGCGTCAACGATCGTCCTTGTAACTCGTACACAAACGGTGTATGCGCAGAATTATCTTGATAACCCCTTCCTATTCTTGGTACGCTTTTTTGCATGACGCTACAGTTCTGCCAGGAAAATGACCCAACGAGCGTTCTGCACATTATAAATGAATACAAAAAAAAATGATCATCATTGTTCTTTGTTGTCGTTTTGTTATCGCGATGGTGCTCAAATATTTTCGGGAGCTCTACAGCCGTGCCGCCACTATCGGGAAGTTCGTTGAAAATTTCCGTACCTCGTGCAAATCAGAGAGCTTCGATTGATATATGGGGTTTAACGTCCCAAAACCACCATATGATTATGAGAGACGCCGTAGTGGAGGGCTCCGGAAATTTAGACCACCTGGGGTTCTTTAACTTGCACCCAAATCTGAGTACACGGGCCTACAACATTTCCGCCTCCATCGGAAATGCAGCCGCCGCAGCCGGGATTTGAACCCGCGACCTGCGGGTCAGCAGCAAATCGGAGAGCTGTAGGAAGGCGCGCGCGTTCCCAACAGTGGTGCATGTTGCGAGGCCTCGCTCCTTCTCTTAGACCGTTCCCTTCCCCTTTCAGCCCTCGTCCGCCTTTTGTGGGGTCTCTGATTGCGAGAACACTGCGGGAAGGTGCGAATATAGTACAACATCGCTGCCTCGAGAACAACAACACTCGCGTCGGGAATTAAGGAGGAAAAAACGACGCATTAAGACCTGACCACATGTACCCGTTGCATCGATCTCGGAGGACGAGACGCGCTGGTCATGGCGGATCGTGACTAACTGGCTGCGCGGTGCGAGTGTCTGCGCTTGCCTATTCTGCAGCCCCGCGAAATCGACGTGTCTTCCTCGGCAGCACCTGTTCGAACCTGCGCGGTAGCGTAAGTTCGTATCAAACTTCGTGGGGCGAAAAAGGTTCGCAAGAACCGCGTTCTATTACACTGGAGGCTAAGGAGCCTTCACCGGAACCACAGCGAAATTCGTGTTACCCTAGAATTCAAATAAGCCGTGATAGTACCACCGAGGTTTCACAGTATCTGCTATGTGATGCCCGCAAGGGCGCTTAATTTTACGTCTGTATTGCTATATTTTCCGTCATGAGGCATATAAGTCTTTCGATTTCAAAATGAAATGAAAGTAAAAGGAGCCAATCCTCCATAACTACCGACCTTCTTAGTTTCTGGCTGTTTTAAAGCAGCGGTGCCTCTCCTAACCGCGTCATTAATCAAGCCATGCAGTACGTGTACATACCTTTCCAGACACGATGCATTCCTTCGTACTACCTTTGCCTCCCTACAGCTGCAGCAGGTCCGGCTCCTGCGCACGGGAAAGGACGAGAACTCGTCGCAGCTGGTGGACAACTTCCGGCCCACGTTCCCGCTGAACGGTCGACGCGTGTTCAAGAGCTTCCCTTCGTCGGCCCCGGGCCTGGGACCCGAGGGTTTCCCTTCGGTACTGGTCTGTCTCCTTGCCTTGGGTGGTGGACGGATGCTGCTACTGCGCAAGTGAACTACTGCTCGGGGTGCGGTGGCCGCCGCTGCTTCTTCTTGTTCCTCCTCCTCCTCAGACGCCAATTCGCATCTGGTCATCCGCGCGCTTTCTCGCACACTCACGAACACTCACAACAAACACGCAAAGACGCTCTGCGTGCGGCAGACCTGCCTACCTGCTAGACTGTTTCGTAGGACATAGCGTTAATAGTTGTTCTCGCGTACAGTAGGTGGCACCACCATCGTGAACGCAGATCTTGTTCTTCTACGGTCGTTCGCAGTGTCATCGTCGATCTTTCCGAGCCATGCCGTTCGCAAAAGAACACTGATAATACAGCGCTGTGACGTGTTGCGTACGCCTGTCTTAGAACATGGAAGTTCTAAGCGCCAATCACTTTTCGGGACGTTATATTTTTTCCGCTCCTTAAATAAGCCGACGGCCGCTGCACGTCATCGACCAGGCACTCGATGGTGCCCAAATCAAGGCAATTCGTTGAGGCAATCTTCGTCGTTGCTTCAGCTGCTCGGGTTGCCTAGGCAATTTCTAACACTATCTCGTTGCATCTGCAACGACGCCGTGTGCAAGGATGCTCGGTCGACCCGTCAAAAAAGTTTGTGATATACGTGTGTACGAGGATCGGTGTGACGAACCGTGCCACGTCACTTGTTCCAGATGCTGGTTATGACGACGGCGCGTTTTAAACTGTTGGCGAGTAACGGTACCGTTTTCTTTCTTTCCCCGTATCCGGCGCAGTTAATTGTTCGCCACTGGAACGTAGCGTCCTGTAAAAAAAAAATAATATTATTATTGGAGATTATCTCCAAATGAGCGCAGCGCGTTCATTTGTTGAAATAGTGGCCATATTGGAAGCCGCGCGCGTCCTTTCGTCCGGTGAGGCCACGCGTTCCTGTCTTGCAGGTCGCGGTGAACGCGACTGCACAGCCGCGGTCACGTCCGTGTGGAGCACAGCGAGCAGCCGGTTCTTGCTCTGCGGCGTGACACCTCGAGGCAGTTTCGGGCTCTGACGTCGTGTATCAGGGGCATGCTCGGCCTAGTTGTCAGGCTGGCCACGTCAGGGCCCGATACTGCCTCAAGGTTTCGCCCCGCACAGCAAGAACCGGCTGCTCGCTGTGCTCCACACAGACGTGACCGCGGCTCTACGTCTTTGGAATGCGGCCAGGATCGCGTCTGACGCCCTTTCGTTGTGGACAAACGCTGAAACACTGCATGCCACTTGGACTGCTAAAAGAAGAACTTTCTCGTGCACATCTATATGTTTAGATTACGTGCGCATAATACTGTTGAATATTGGCGTATTTTGTTAATTACGAGTTTTTCTGGGAGGCTGTTGTTTCTTTTGAACAGGCGTGAGGTTGTTTTTTTTTAGCATAACCATGGTCTACTTTGCATAGCATGATCACTTAATTTTTTTTCTCCCAGACTAGTCAACGACGCCTGTGTAGTAAACTCACTTCAGAAATTTTAATGCGCCTTTCGGCATGTGCTGTGACGTCAGAAAATTTTAAATTCAGATCTAGAGCGCGGCTCGATGTTTATTGTATGCTATTTCGTTTTATAGATTGACATCGCAATTTTTAATCAACGGGAAAGCTATTCTTGACTGGAAAACTCGCCACAAAATCATTCGCCGTCGTGAATCACGGCAACCAGCAACGCCATACAGGACAGGACATGAAATGATACCCCAGATAAACCGCGCTATAGACCGAAATTTGCATGCCGTCATCGTGAAGCAACCAGCCCGCGATTCTATTCTTGCGACGTGCCACGGGTGCTCCCATGCAGCTAACCATAGCAGGCATAGTTGATCACTGCAAGAATTTCATGATCTTTTTTTTCTTTCATTTTCCTTCTCTTGTCGAAGTTCACACTGCCCTTCGAAAACTCTTATTCCCTACAATGACCTTAGAAATAATGACTGTTACAGTTTTATCTGTCGTCGAAAGGCGGATTTATCAGGCTTTCAAACGATACATTCACGGGCTTTTAAGACACTAAAATTGGGTAAAGCGAGTGCTTTTATGAAGTAAGTGCAATCTTGATGCAGTTGGCACTCTTGCGTCGACGGCTAGAAAAAAAGTGTCATGCAAGTTTCTCCCCCCCCACCCCCTTACCTCTTCAATTTTGTCTTTATATTCCAAGTAAAGTTCATAAAGGGAGAATCATCATCACAACAGCTCTTATCGTAACACGAACCTCGACAATGGCACATGTTCTTAGTGAAATCGGTGAGATAATTCAATCAAAATTGGGGGAAAGAAGATTGGGGAAGGAAGGCTATTTCACTATCTCTCCACTTCCTTAGCATCCTCCACTCAGCTGCTTGCCAATAGATTCCCGTCCTCCCGTCACTGTCTCGCCGCACCGATGAGCTATAGCGTATAGGGTACAATGAACACGTATATATCTTATAAACAATTTCGTGCATTAGTGTGCGTTCACATCACACTTATTCTGCAACATATCACTGCTACCATAGCCTCCTAGATTTCCCTTGCCTGCCGGATTATCGGCGGTCACTTCGAAAGCGGCCGTCATCGGAACTATGGTGGTGGCGCCACCTAAGTAGGGGGTGTTTTCAAATAAGTTTTTACATTTTTCGAACTTATATGCAACAAAAATAACGTAAAGAATTTTAGAAGGCGTAAACGTAATTATAATTAACCCTACGTAAGTGACGCCGTCATTCAACAGACAACTCCTTCAATACGAGGCATAGCCTCTGAAATTAGTAGCAAATGTCGAAGTTACCGATCTCAAAGGCTGAGTACAAAGACCTTTATCCGTACGTAGGCAGCGCCGCCATAGATGACCGGCGTTTCGCGCTCATCCGACAGGCAAGGAAAATCTAGGAGGCTATGCTGCTGCATGCACATATACGCTGAAAGGTGCGTCAGGATTTCCAGAAGCAAAACACCGTGCATGCGCACTTCCGTAGTGCCAAAAGAAAAAAAAAAGCATCAATATGAGTAGCAAGATCAGCGCGCGCTTACGCGTGTGGGTTATCCACTGCGTATACCTATAGATACGAGCTTAAACACAAAATGAAGCATACAAACGTAGCGAAGAACGTTGGGAAGCTATATACAGACGAAGTCGGATATAACGAACACGGATAAAGCTGTAAAGCCTTTATATTCGAATACGTTAGCTTTCGCTGTCCGCTGATCGTGTAGAATGTTCCACATAAAACGGGGTTTTGTAACTGTAGAATATACGGAGAGATAAAGTGGGCGAGATTTGTGCAGTCGGACTGAATATAACGAAGCCGGATAAAGCGAATTACTCTCTATTTGAGACGCGCGAAATTTTGCTGGCAAGTGTTAATGTAATAATAACTGTTTGATGGAGAACGGAACATCCGATGCATAGAACTTCCTGCAACACTTCTGCGGATTTATCGTTCAACACTTCAAGACTGTCGCTCAGAGATAGATGCAGTACATGTTCTGATTCCGATCGAAGCAGACCAAAACACTGTGCCGTGCATCATCTCACTGACGATGAGAAAGGATTAAAGGTAAAGAAAGGTTGCTGTCTAATTATCTATATTGCGTAGTTTTGTTTCCGGCATCAATGGAATGCCTCCTGGAAACAACAGATTCGTATATATAACAAACACGTCGAAGGAACTTCGCTGTATCGAATTATCCGATATACGGAACAAGCTTGACGAGCAAGCCTATTCAACGGTATACGAACCAGTTACTGCTGTATAAGCGGAGTTGGTAGGGAGGGCCAGAACATGTAACATAACTTCCAGAAAACGTGGTATTTTCGGCGGCAAGTTTGAGGTGCCTGCTTGAATAATGTGTTCGTTGTTATCTAAGCTGTACCTGCATGCCCCCCCCCCCTTTTTTTTTAAGTTACGGCGCTTAACAATTGGGGTCGAAGTTTCAGGCATTCGCTTGAGTTATAGTCAATGAGTCATATGTTTTTGTCGTATTTCTATTTCACTTTGTCGTACGTCTCCCGGTGCAAAAGTTAACACGTTTGAATCGTTCGTGGTAAGCTGATGGGTTGTGCGATTGAGAGAATGGGAAATATCACTGTCCAACTTTTTTGTTCCTGCCGCTTTAATTCTCCTGTAAAGCCTTTGGAACTGCGAGAATGTGTTTACATGTGTAGTTTTTCTGAGTTCGTGTCCTGTTTTGTTTTTGTTTTTTTTTTTGTTTAACAGAACACACACGGCTATATAACTTGATGTTGCGATAGGATATAAATGTGAATGTGGAAACCTGAAGGCAAGCTCAGCTGAATGTTTGAATGTTTCGTCGTTGCCTCTCACAGAATGTTAAAAGCACGTTTAACTAAACTCATAGCGTTCTTGAAACCTCAACGTAGTTGCGATATAGTGTGCTTAAAATGTTTGTTTCTTCACAGTTTACAAAGCGCGACCGTCAGGTAATTATGTCATCCGTTTCATAACGCGTGAAAAAATGGTGCGTTATCTTGCCAGATTTCTTTTTAAACGTTCGATAACTTTTGAGAAAGCTGTGGTCTATGAAAGCGAGGCATGTTCGTGACTTTCCGGATGCCATGTGACTGCGTGCTGTTCGTTTTTGCACGCACGCGTGAGTTTTCCGTGCTTTTGCGGCGCGTTGTGAACGCAGAAACGGTGCCGTGTTTATACATACGTATGGGTGTTCTCAGTTCCTGACGTCTTCCTCGCGAGTCGTTTCGTTTTACCCTTGCAGATCGTACTTCGTCCGGTGTTGATTATTGTTATATCGTTGTTGTTGCTGTTGTTAACTTTGTAGTGGTTATTTAATTACACGTTCCGGCATAGAGTAGTGCGCGGTTTTTTGTTGTTGTTTTTCACGTGTACGCAGTTAAGATGTTGTTGAGTGCGTGAGTCGCCGTAGCAACCACCGCATAGAAATATTGAGCGAGTTTCGCAGCAACACCCGAGGAGCACAGCTAGAAGCGATGATGAGCTAGCCCTAAATCGAGAGCGTTCGCAACACGCTATGGGTGGCTTGTGCTGACATCGCTGAGACCGCCATGTCGGCTTTAGCATGCTGATACACAAAGTTTGAGACGAGATGTTACCAGTGGATCGCATGCAGGTAAAAGGGCCGTCAGAAATTCCCAGGCCACGCTGCCATAGTCGTACATGGGATAGCGTTCTCAAAACTTTTGACGGCCCCTGTACTTTTGTTATGCGTGAACATGGGCTAAAAACGTTCCCGCGGCGTCCTTTCCACGTTACACCATATTAACCACTCCGTGATTAGGCGGCTTTGACGTCATCAGAGCCACCACGTGGGAGCAGCAGTACGTTAAAAGCTTGCCTCCGTGACGTCACGTGTAAGCTACCAACTCGAGTAGTCCTAGGAGTCTGGCCTACAGCATGAAAGAGCTTGAGATGCTTTTGTTGGGCGCTGAAGTTGTCTGCAAGATACGCCGGATGCATTCGCTGTACAAGCTGGCTAAACCAAGAACGATTCGATTTGAGGTTAGCTCGCCTACCTGCTCGAAGCTATCGATGACTGGCTGTCAAAATACGAGTACATGCCGCACTGAACTTGTTGTTACGAATGCCACGTGGTTGCCGGTCCTCCATTTGTGCCTGTTCGCTCGCTGTTCATCGTTTTGAGCATCAAAATGTTTTAAAGAATACAACAAGGGGGAAAAAAGAAAGGACAGATTGATAAGATCGCATCAAATAAAAATAGCAATCTTTATATTTATTCCTCAATAAAGGACATGTTCGTTTGACGAAATGCCTGCGTCCATGGCTCTTTCTTCTTCACTCTGTACGTCGTCGCTTATAAGTCAACTTATAGCAGCCATTCCAGACAGTGTCTTTCGATCAAAAGCAGAAAGTAGCAAACACTTTAGACGCCTGTTTATCACTTTAATCTCCTACTTTTGTTGCGTCTGTGATAGCCTTGTTCTGGAATAGCTAATGCGTTGGCTTGTATGCGATGATATGCGGCATACTTCAAACCACTGTCCTCTTCCTCGCCTTCCTTTAGCTCTAATTAAGGAGGGTCAATGCGGCGGCACTTTTCGTCTGACGGAAATGTATTTTGGTAGTGTTGTTTGTGAGCGTTCGTACGCCTTGAGACATAGATAAAACATCCTCAATTGCAGTGAAGGTCATGTCACAGCTCTATAGGTTTACTGTTATCTATAGATAGCGTGTGTCACTCTATATAGCCAATATATGGCAATGGATCATAATGGCTGTCCTGGACACTGGATGGCAGTGAAGCCGTATACTTCTTGTAAAGGACCACAGCTGTAAAATGAAAAAAAAAATTGCTGCTGCATCGTTAAACTCAATACGCCGTGCACTGTGACAAGGAACGTCAGCCATAATGTCCAACGTCCCATTCAAAGGGGCCGTTCAAGGTTTTATGGGCCATGAAAAGATTTAGGCAACAAAAAACCACTTTGGTAGCTACCATAGTTTTCTTTTAAGCAAATTTTCGAATATGCCTCACCAAGTGGCACTTAAACTGTTGTTGCTACAGTTTCTTACAAGGGTAGGATGTTTTTTGAGCGATATTATTGGGTTGCTGCTGTGCATAGTGGAATGACGCTTGACTCGAATATTAGTGAGAGCAATGTCTAGCGACCCGACGGATTCGTTTGTCATGCTCAACGAGTCCTGGGGGATTCTTGAAAGAAGCGTGCCCCTCCGGTGCATCTCTCGAGAGCATGTCTTGGGGTCTCATGTTCATGAGTGAAGTACCTTCTCTGCTGCCTTTCTGCCGATAACAACTTCTGCAAAGACAGTGCTCTGCAGTGCGGTGAGTAATGCGGTTGCTTTGCACGCGACTTCTGTTACGGCGCGTCTCTCAAACTTAACCATCTTCAATGTTTCCGTTCTATACTGCTCAGTCATCTTTTCTCTGGGTTTCTTTTCTCTGTGGCATGACGGAACAGGTTGCGGTTAATTCTTTAACTTGAAGCACGATGGCATTTTGTATAGTTCGTACCTGCAATGTACATTATTGTTAGAATTTCCCCTTTTTGTGTTGTTTGTGCTTGACATGATAAGACGCATGGCTTAGTTTTACGACTCGTGTCCCATATGCATGTCGCTGCGATTGAAGCGAGGAATTACTTTTACATTAGGTTCAACACGCTTTCGGTTTTCGTGGATAGATTGTGTATGAAGTGCAGAAAACAGAACCTTTTCACTAAAAAATATTACAAAGCGAAGATAACGACTCCGTAATGAGCGCATGGCAAGCGTTGCTATTGTCCATCTTCTCTTAAATTAATCAATCAATTCCTTCTTCACAAACAATTTTCGTCTTGCTTTGTCATTAAGCATTCGCCCCTAAGCATATCTTGCCCGTCAGCGCATAATGCTAAGCTCCATTGCCAATCGCGATTCCCTCGACGGCAGCACATCGGTTGCTCAATTCCCTATTGAAACGATCCGTATGCGATGTCCAATAATTCCGTATGTTTCCGTATGAATACATATGTTTCCTATATATTTTCCATATATTTCCGTAAGATTCTTACGGAAACATGCGGAATTATTGGACATCGCATACGGATCGTTTCAATAGGGAAGATCTGCACATTTAACGTGACAGTGCTCGACATCGTGAACTGGATTCGCAAAAATACACTGACAGTCGCAGGCTGAGCCACTTCAACAACATTTACGCACAGTGTCTCTGTGTGTGTATAGGTGTGTGAGGATAGGGGAAAATGCAACAAATGGAGTCGTAATACAAACTACAGCAGCCGCGGTGCTGCCATTGCATTTCCTGCTGCACACCTCTTACCGCGCAAATACGGGGTCAACGGTCTGTCGTGCCAGCGAACCACAGGTGGCGCGACAGGCGTTAATCCGCGTGTCAAGTTGCAGATGTTAAATAGGCCTAGCTGCGTTCAAAAAGCAACTCTCGTACAGTGCTCTTGTTTTTTTTTTTCATTTAAAACTCAGCAGACTCAGAGTTCACATGCTACGCCACTGGAGCATCCGGACTCCAATTCGCTGTAGGCTGACGAAGATATGTATAGCTGACATGGTCGATATTCAATTTTCCAGCTGTGAACGCGTCTGCAGTTCTGCTGATCGCTAAATTGGTTCTCGCGACGTTGTCACGTGGCCGCGTTCGGATGAGTCGGCAATGAAAGACCACTCTTGTATCGATTTCTATAGGTGCACTTTAGAGCAACTCCGTTTCAGAGAACGCCGATAGTTTCAAGGAAGCCCCATTTAAGAGATCCCCGAGATGCGAAATCACGATTGTTTATCCTCTGTAAGAACGACGATCTTATTACCAGACGTGCCGCACTCGGGCACACCAGAATAATTTCGTTGATCACACGAGAATTTCTAGAGTGGCCCTAAATCTGCATGAGAGCAAACAGCGCCAGATATGGGACGATCATAGAACGAACGACAGACATCAGGGCCTGTCTGTCGTTCTATAGGATCATCCCGCTGTTAGTTCCTGTCTTAATGAAGCACTAACCGGCGCCTTTATGTGAACCCGCGCTTTGAATCTACATATGCGATCCGTTTGGACGCAACTAAAATGGAGTTACGCATGCCACAACTAGCTGATTCACTGACGTCACTGATTCACAGAGTGTTTTCGATGCTCCCTTCGCGGCCACTAGAAAGGCGTAATGTTACACCACCTGCAGCGCAGGTGTCGACAAGCTGATCAGGGCCACGGGACTGCGTGCACGGATTTCCGTGATCCAGCCACCTTTGTGCGCTCACGTCTCAATCGTTGTTGATGAGGGGGAAAAAATGAAAAGGAAAAGATGGTGGCGGGGCATCGCTTTTCCGTTCCTCTCCGACTGCGGTCGTGCAGAGGACACGTACACACTGCGGTCGTCTCATGCGTCCGGTCGACAAATCCGATCGGATACGCGGAGAAGAAAAAAAAAAAAAGAAACGTCGCACGAGCCCCGTGAAACATCCGGTCGCGAATGTGCTCCGTGACACAAGTGACACAGTGATCGTCGTCTACGTGCTACATCCATCAAAGCCCGTTGCGACAAGGCGACGCGTGTGGCGGGTTCACGTGACTACATGAAGGAAGTGGCCGATGAATCAAGACGACGGTGTATAGGATTCGGGTTGAATCGGGCGTTGGAGTAGAATCGACTAAATTGGTAATTCGTATACTGGGGAGCTTTTACATCTAAAAAAAAATCGCAATGTTATTGTGAAAGACGCCGTACCGAAGGGCTTCGGAAATTTCGACCACCTGGGGTTTCTTAACGTGCACCCAAATCTATACGTACACGGGCCTCTATCATTCTGCATTCATCGAAATTCGGCCGCCGTAGTCGTGTTTTGAGCACACCTTCCAGAGTAAGGGCAAAATTTCGGTGATCCACTAATACAGCGTCAATCAAACCGACCAGTTTACGATCTCTCACAGCGTATACTCACTCAGTCACTCCCTCACCTTCCCAGGACGACGCTCGAGCCCAGGAGAAGTAAGAGTGAACTTGTAACAAAAATTTGAGTTTGACAAATTAATCACGTCGATACCCAGACGAACCAATAGGCATGGGCAGGGCATAAACAAAGGCAAGATGACGTCCTTTCATACAGACTAACAGACTGGATTCCAAGGCAAGGCAAAAACACGCGAAGGGGAAACAGAAAGGTCGATGAGATTAAGAAGCTTGCAGGTATAGAGTGGCTGCGGCAAGCACACGACTGTGCTAATTGGCGGAACACAGGAGATGCCTTTGCCCTAAAGTGGGTGCTATTAGTGATATTGAAGAAAACCTAGGTCCACTTGGCATTGCATTATTCACGCACACATTCACAGACGCATACACGTGCACGTAAGAACACACCTCAAACAGCACTGTCGCGGGGAGCGTTTTTCCGTGTAAGCGTGCGTGAATGTGTGCGTGAGTGACGCAATGCCTAGTTGCGCCAAGTCTTCTTCAATATACGAGCTGCCGACTAGCCCAACAGCAATAGTCAGTGATGACAATAAATGTCGCGCTAGAAATTCTCACTGGTTCGAGAACAAATGCTCGCCATAACTGAGTAAAACGGTTTCATCCGACGTTATGTCTCCGAGGTGAACACAGAGGCTTGATTTAAGCTGTACGCCAACAATGGTTTCACTTTAACGAGCCATATCAAAGCGCATGGGAAGGTATAAAACCGTGCACTATAGGTAGGTTTTCCTTCTATTTCTGGATGCGTTTTTTCGAAAGGTTCGCTTTCTCTGGCTTTCAGCTCCAGGACGCCGACGACTCGTACGGCATCCTCCGCGAATCCGGCTTCGACGACCGATTCAGGGTAAGTCCGCGTCTGTGTAGTCTACGACCGAGCGTGTTCCACGGACGTCCAGGTATTGTGACGTCGAGGTGATACGACGTATAGTCGTCGCATCAGGTGATGGCTCTAGTTTCCTTTCTCTCTTTTCTTTTTGAAACGTTTGCGACAGCGACGACTATGACGATAACAGTACAACAAGCGACACTGTAACGCAATACACCGTGTTCAATATGTGTCGACGGACTGGTTGTCCATTTTCCACAGTAACCTTTTAGCACTACAAAGCGGCACGGGAAAGATGACAGGACATTGTGATACACTCAACTCAACCTCGCGTTGGGCTTGACTTCGACAAAAACTAAGCGACAATACTGGGAGAGAAACACTAACTGCACACTGACGGGGGAGAGCGTGGTTACGTTGTACTGACGTGGTGAACTCACGCAATGAACAGAAGTCGTCCCAGCAGGCTTATCGCCGGTGGCGTGGCATTTTGCGAACGCGAGAACGGTGCGCTGTGTAGCCATGCGCTCTCGTTAGAGATCAGAGATTTCTAGAAATCTTCTTCACTTGATTGTACTACGCTACTTGGCACATAAATATTACAGCATCGGTGTACTAGTATGTGTGACCTGCTCCAGATGCAGGTGGAGCCAATGCGTTGCAGTCTGACAGGCATACCGCTGCCCTTCGTGGCACTGGCAACGAGTGATTGTTGCTCAAGGTATGGACAATGAAGGAATAAATTCCGGAGCAAGCAAGTAAACTGTGTCTCAAGTGAAATAATCAGATGGCTCGAATGCGCCATGCGTGCGGTGCTGATACACGCAATTTAAACGGGCGTGTTGTTTAGCTTGTCCATTACTTATCACAAGTTCAAGCCACACAACAAACATCTACTGCGTACGATTAATGATGCTCTTATGACTGCTTTTCTTTGAGGCATACTGAACTGCTTCATCCACACTTAGAAAAAAAAGAAATTGAATATTAATGCAGATGACACTGTGATGTGCTGAATACATCTGAGTGAAACAGTAAAATGATAGAATCAAAGAACATGACACACAAACACGACAAACCACGACACGTGTCTTGCCTTCACGTGCGGTACTATTCGTAACCTTTCCAACTCCTATTTCTATACTGCACAAGGGGGTAGAAAGCCATAATTCGGCGTCTGGTTGACTTTCCTATCTATCTATCTATCTATCCAGTTATCTATATATATATATATACATATATATATATATATATATATATATATATATATATATATATATATATATATATATATATATATATATATATATATATATATATATATATATATATATCTTATGCATTCTTAGTTTCTCGATTTATTGAGTGGAGTCCCTTTACTCGTCCCACTCTCCTTTCTTTATACCAATCGATCCTCCGGTGAAATTTCCTCTTCGGGCTCCTTTGGCATCTTCCGGCAACTCAATGCTGCAATGCTGCTATGTTCAATTAATGGTTGATGGCTACTTGATTGCATGCCAGAGATTTAGGGAACGAAAGAGAGAAAGTGAAAGCACTGGTGCAACACCCTTGTTCACCTTTCTTTTACCAAACCCCCCGTCCCTATCATTGTCAGAAGCCGAATCGCAAACCTAGTGGCGACCTAGGAGGAAACCGGCGCCAGCAGCAGGGGAGTCGTCCCTCGTCCAGGCCCCAAGGAAGTTCGCGACCCGGAGGCTCCTCTCCCTCTTCTTCCGGTCCCCGAGGCTCCCGACCGAACCCAGGCAGAGATTCCCCTCGAGGTGATGCTGGATCCTCGCGCCCACGTGACTTCCCGAAAAATGACGAAGGCCCGCGAGACTCTCCCCGAAACGATCGTGATCCCTCCCGGTTGTCCGGTGGCTCGCTTTCGCGTCCGCATGACAGAGACCGTGGTTCCCCCTCTTCCGCACGTCGTCCTCAACACGATGATGATGACGACGACGACGACGATGACTTCCCGCGATTGGACGGCGGGTTCTCGAGACCTCATGATTTTCCACGAAATGGCGATAATCAGCAGGAGTCTTCCCGAAACGATCGTGGTCCTTCCCAGTCACGCGGCGACTCACCTTCGCGTCCCCAAGACCGAGACCGGGGTTCATCCTCCTCCGGGCGTCGTCCCCAGCACGGTAACTTCCCGCGCGGTGATGGCGGCTCCTCGCGTCCTCACGACATCCCGCGCGATGACGACGATGGGCGAGAGTCTTCCCGAAACGATCGCGGTCCATCCGATTCCCCCGGTGGCTCGGCTTCGCGTCCTCGGGATCGAGATCGTGGTTCATCCTCTTCCAGACATCGTCCGCAACACGAGGACGAGCACCCGTCTCGAGGTCAGGGCAGTCGTGACGAAGAAGGCTTCCGAGGTCGACCAGAGTACCCCCGAGGCCCCCATAACTCTGGTGATCCTCTCAGAGGAACTAATCGTCGCGAAGAATTCCCTCATCGCGAACGTGTGCCCAGTCCTGGGGACTTCGTAGTTTCCACTGGAAACCAGCAGGGGCCACGCGGCAACTCACCGACCCAAGGCTTCCAAGGACCCCAGCGCTTCCCCACTAATCAGGAGTCTCGTGACCCTCAGCGACGCTATCCCGAAGGCCCCCAGCGTAACCTAGGTCCCGACCAGCTGTCTGGCCCCGAGCAGTTGATCCCCGGACCCCAGCAAGTCTTCCCAATTCCTGAGCCACAACCGTTTCCGCGTGACCAAGGGTTTTCTGGAGGTTCCCAGCAGACCTCGCGTACTGGAGGGCTGTCCCGTCCCCAGGAGTTCCCCCGTGGCCAGGGGTTGCCAGACGGTAGGCTGACACTTCTTGCAAGATTATATAAGTAGGCCCATGCTACACAAAGTCCATAGATATTTCTCAGAACAAAATCTTCTTAGTTCGCAAAAAATCTTGCTCCGGGACTAACGTCTATACAGGACTGCCTGCTATCTTTTCGTTTGAGCTGACCGAGAGGCTAGCAAATCGAATCGCAAATGCGAATTGATCAAAAATTCGAAGGACACGGAACATCTGCTAGCCTCTTATGGTTAGCTCTGGTAGCTTTGAATCCGCCCAGTATAAGCGTTGGGTTCTGTTTCCGGACCATGACAAAATTTCCGTCACCTCGAATGCCTTCCCTCTGGGAGTCCCATGTGACCTTCCTTTGTGGATTCGGCTAGCGCGGCCGTGAATTCGGCCTGCAACCCCTGTAAATACGCCTGAAAATAGGGAAGGAATTATTTCACAATACAAGAAGGTACAGACGGAATCACAATTGTCTAGAGCGCCCAGCCGGCGGCTTCAGCTGCCGTTTTCAGCGGAAATATGCCAAGACTGGCACCGTAATGAAACTACATGCTAGTATACTACATGCTAGGTCCTTCTGCTATATTTCAAGCATAAAAAGAAGCTTTTAGCTATAACGTGAGGTAGCCGCTGCAGAGAGCAACAAAACTCACAGCCGTGTGCTCCAAGTGTGATTCCGTCTGCGCAAACAAACGAAACGCGGAAAGCTGGGAGGCACTGCACACCTGACAAGTACACGAAGTCTAACGGTTACCCATGTCTCAATGAACAGCACTACTGTGAAAATCCATGGCATCTTCTTTTCTTTTTGTGCGTTAGCTTAGGAATAAGTGGCCACAGTAACAAGAACCTTTGGTTTAGGGTTGTCTAGAAGAACGCCTCGCAGGAAACAGATGTACAACAGCTACTTGATAGTTTTCTTGTAAACGTACGGAAGTCGCATGTCACACTTCATAGGCCTTTGTAGAACTGTAGAAATACTCATTTCGTAGACTCCCCGCCATAAGCAGCACGTAAATGACAGGAAGAAAACGGGGAGAGATTGTAAAGGGAGTGAAACCAATGTGCGCGCACGCAGTAAAAGAAGAGCTTTCACTGCGTACTTTATCTTGGCCTCAGTGTGGCATTGAAAGCCCCTATATTGATGTGCCCTCCTGTCGAATACCTTACTCCTGTCGAATTACTTCCTGTCGAATACCTTCGAATGCAAGCATTATTACATTCGGTTATTGGGGTTACTACGTGGTATGAAGACATACACATATAAACAAATATAGAAGACAAAGAGGGCATAGGACAGCTGGCAACTTCCACCGGGGTGAGCATGACGTTTGTTCACTCTTTTGTAAAGACAGGACTGCAATACCCAAATGAGAGCAAACACGGAGCATTGTAAATCAGAAACAGAACAAATGTGTCTGACTGGAAACAAAAACACTATAAGAATGCTCGAATCTAATCCAACATTTAGTCTGGGAAAATAAAGCCGAACTCGTCACTGCAGGTTTATATGCACAGCTTTGCACTGACGCCAAAGGCTGAGGGCGTCATATTGAATTGTAGACGTCGTGCTTATACCTACAATAATATTTAATTGTCGTTTTACATCAATATAAAGACACAAGTTGAATTTTAGGAGCTGCTTGGCCAGTCAAAAGCCATTTAGTGTTTCTTGAGCAGCGAGCCACACTGATAATCTCGGGGGCTGCGTTCCGCACAGTGCAAGTTCCACGGCCGCCCACCATGTGCCACCACATGCCTACGCCCCGCAATTTTGTGGAAGTCAAACCAGTAGTGGCCAAATCAAAATTGAATGTGACATTTTATCATTCTAGTTCTTATTAGGAACCGGCGAACTAAGGACTTTTAACAGGTACTTAAAAAACACGGCTACCATAACATTTTTTTTCGGTTGCGTAACCACTTACGGTGTACACTGCCCGCAAACACATAGCCTTTGAGATCGGCTAGTGTTGTGATGAGGGTGTGTTGGTATGGAATCTCTAGAAAATGTTGTAGCGCACAGAAACTAAGATACATTGAAGACGTATACACACACGGAGCTACACTTCGAACCATCTTTTTTCCAGGTTCCACGTGTTATAGTTCTCCTAGCATACGACAGTGGTTTAATAATTAGCATGACATAGAGATATGCGTGTCTAAGTACTTCTGTGTAAACAGGAGGTTGCCCGAAAGGAAAAACTATTAGGGCATCCAGTAAGTATTTCGTATCAGTATACTGGAAGAACAAGCGAGTCAGCCTTTGAAGGTGAAGGCGAGATAGGCAATTATTAACCTATGTTGAGCTCAAGAGGAGCAGGCGGCTACTTTCGTAGAAGAATGGGAAAAGTAAGTGGCAGCGCATAGCGCGACCACACTGAAGCTAAGAAATATCGTCTCGACGCGGGATATCCAAGTCAAAGCACACTCCCACTGCATGATAAATTACGATGGCCCCTACAGCTATGATCGACTGGTACTCAGAGGTCACGTG